>NW_024355205.1:15225081-15386519 GCF_902729225.1 Pteropus medius
AAAAAAATACCAGCAAGTTTCTCCTGATTCTGAGATGAGCAGCTCATTTTCTCTGAAAGAATATAACATTCTGAAGAATCATCTCTTGAGAATACCAGAAATTGCAAGAATTCCCATCTTGGTATAATTTTTATCTAATTTATATGGAAAATATGAGAACTTTAACTTAATTTAAGATGGAAATGTAACCCATTTACTGTATCTGTACACCCTAGATAAATAATAATTTGTCATTCTCATATGGCGTAAATGTATCTCCCAAGTTTAAATTTCAAGAATTTCTCACTTTGCAAATCCCTTGAGAAAGAGACTCTCAAGAGGAAAGTAAGAAATAGCAAGAGGCAGCAAGTGGTCCCTGCACCCCACAGCTAATTTGAGCATCAGTGATACCCTAAGCAGCATCCTGTTGCCACCTATAATGAAGAACATGCTTATTTCTAATTTGTAGCATTTCTCCCCTTCCTGATTATACAAGATGGGTTCATTCATTATTAATCTGGTTTGTCAGACAGCATGGTCCTCCAAGTGTCAGGCTTCCTTGTTTCCAGGCAGTGCGTTTGTGTAGGAGCAATGAAACCTCAGAATGCACAGATCAGCAAGCTCTCGTCTGCACCTGATTAAAGTTAGATAGACCAACTTAACAGCCTTAGAATAATTGTACATGAAGCAGCAGGACGCCTTTCTATATTTGTCCTTATTATTGGAAAGGAAATGGATTAAAAAAAAAAATCACTACTTTTCTTCCAGACTTCACTTGACTTGAAAGGGAATGAGGGAAAGAAAATGATCCCTCTCTGTTTGTACCAAATAGCCTAGAAATCAAAAATAACAAAGGAGACTTAACTCTCAGTTTATTGGAAAGGAAAGTCAACATTTCAGCACACATACACACACATGCATGTACACATGAACATACACATGTACAAAATGATCCTTGCTTTGTGGAGCTTATAGCTAATGTTAACCAGATCATGACATTGTGCTGTTAGTGAAAAGAGTGTCAGACTTGCCAAATGAAGATTAGGATTGATAAGATTTTCAGGGAAGGGGCTTGAACAAATGATCTGTTCATGAGCCATGTGACTGGGTCCGAAGACAAAGTTGGAGAGAAGGGAAAAGTAATGCACTATGGGAAACAGACACAGAAATTATGCATTTCAAAATAGTAATTATTATGTAAAAGACTGAGAAATAGATTCTAGCTGATTTCCAAGTTATTTGAATGAGCTCTGGAATTATTTTTTCTTTTGTAATCACCTACCTTTACAGGAAGTGGGTAAGTAAAGGGACTGGATGATAAATCCTTAACTAAATATAGTGAACAAATTTCCATCTATGCCTGTTGAGAGTTTTGTGATAAAGGTGTCTCTTGACCTTTTCTTCTTTGTACTCCTCAGAAATGAAGCAATTTTGTCAACCAAAAAATCTCTGGCAGGTTCCTGCCTCTGGGATGCAGGTGCCCATGTATATTGACAGGAAAACCATTCACAATTATGGCTTTTATATTGGCACTACCTTGGAGAGTGTTTGTAGAAAGTGGAACGACAGTGGTTTAAGGGCTATGAAGGATTATTTGTATGGATTCACCAGTCAGAAAAATTAAGTGGACACTAGGTAGAGCCTGCAGCTGACACAGAGACAAAGAGGACAGAGTGCAAGTATTGGGGATATGCAGGAAGTCTCATTCGCCTAAAGAGTGTAGCTGATAAATTCTTGACACAGGTCACCAAAAAGTTTATCCCATAAATTTAAAGGTAATTTCTACTCTATATCACTGGCTCTCAATTGGAAAGAAAAGGGGCAATTTTGCCTTTGAGGGGACATTTTGCAATATGTGAAGATACTTTTGATTGTCACAACTAGGAAAAAGGTCCTTGATATGAGCAGAGAAGTAAAGAGAAAGGGGTCAGGAAAGAGCTTGCCAGTCTTTGCCACCACCTCACTGAATGTCAGTTTTCTCGTTTGTGCAATGGATGTCATAATAGTTACCTTACTTGGTTATTATAAATATTAAATGAGATAATGTATGTACAGTACATATCACAGTATCTGACACATAGTAATTTGTTAACAAATGATCACTATTGTTATTAGCATTATTGTGTTATTTTTAGTAATGGAGTTTTATTATCAAGCCAAGAGAAAACAACTTGAGAATTTTGAGAGGCATTTTGAAATGAATTTCTGACAAACCCCAAGGAAAGGATATTAGTGAAAAATTAAGTGAGGAAGGATATACAGAGCTCAATGTGGCAATTTAATCCTATTAAATCCTATTTAACAGAATATACATAAAACATGAAAGAACATATTACAAATAAGAGGTTTTTTTTTAAAAAAAAAGGAATATAAAACTGAAAGAAAAATCTTGATTACTAAAGCCTAGAGTAACACTGTCCAATAGAAGTGTAATGTGAATCTTACCTGCAATTATAATTTTATAGTAATGATATTAAAAAATTTAAGAAATAGGAAATTTGATTTTAAAAACATATTTTATTAATACAACAAATCAAAATATTATCATCTCAACATATAACCAATATAAAAAAATTATTAACCAGGTAGTCTGCATTCTTTTCTTCATTAAATCTTCAAAATTGAGTGTGTATTTTAGATTTAACAGCATATCTCAATTTGGACTAGTCATGTTTCAAGTCCTTAATAGCTACATGTGGCTAGTGGCTACCATATTAAATGAAAAAATATAAAAATGATTGTAAAAGTGTCAAGAATGATGAAAGTAAATATTGAAAGCCTCCCTAGAGCAAGGAGGGTAAGAAAGAAAATACAAACCTGTCGATGTGGAAAGATAATTTAATGTTAGTACTCCTCAACTGTTTTTTAACTTCCATCCTCAATTTCATGAAACTTATTACCTAGCAGGGTTGGTTAGACCTCATCTTAGTATAAGGTATTTAAAGGCCAAAGCACATGATAAAATATGAACTTGTCATTTTGACTGCTAATAATGAATCAAAATATCTGTTGGTAGACTAAGTATGTTGCAGGGAATTGAGAGACTCTTGAGTAGGTCGTAAGTGGCAATAAGGTGTGAAGAGATTAACACTAAGAATAAGCAAAAATGCCTTTTCAAAAGGAGAAGGCTCATGGGCTCCTGTGCAAACATGATATACCCCTTTGTGAAAGCCATCTCTGCATCCTAGGTTTCTTATCTGTAGACTCAGAGGTTGAATCACATAAATTCCATGGCCCGTTGTGTTTCAATAGTTTATGAATCTGTAAGATTATCTAGAGTTGGCATTTGAGCATTAAGAAAGGGAAGAGATGATCCCTGGGGTCCAGCTATAATTTATGAAAAACAAATAACACCAGCCTAACCTCATTTCCTTTTGTAAGAGGGTCTCTAGTCTCAAATTGTCAAGGAAAGGCTAGGGTCACAGCACATCTATAGTTCAGCAAAAGGTTTGGAACTTATGTTTAATGAGCACCTATTACTCATTTAACAACAATGTTTTAGACACTGAAGATACAATAGGAGATAAGCTTTTTCTTAAAAAAATAATTACACAGACCTGATTATGAAACAATGTGGAAGGTGCAAGATTTGAGGGATCACTTAACGTAGTAATAGACATTACAGATTTTCTCTAGGAAATAGCATGTATATAGATACCTGAACATGATAGACAGAAAAGATGACTATAAGATAAGGAAGAATATCTCAAGAAGAGGAAACAATAGGTCTTAAGACTCAAAAGTTAGAACAGAGCAAACATGTAGAAAATCAGTAGTTCTCAAGCATTAATATGCACACAAATCACCTGGGGAATCTTGTTAAATGCAGATTCTGATTTTATAAGTATGGGGTAGAGTATGAGATTCTGCATTTCCAACAAGCTTCCAGGAAATGTGGATTCTGCTGGCCTGTGAGCCTCACTTTGAGTAGCACCTCTGTAGAGTACAAAAGAGAAAGAGATAAGAGAGACTGATGAAGAGATAGGCCTTGGTTGGGTCCTGAAATACTGTAGTTCATGTAGAGCGCATTGAACTAATATTTCAAGGGCATTCAATTGGCACAAGAGATTATTAGCTTTGTGATTTTGAAAAAGTACTCTGGCAGTATTGAGGAGGAGTTCAAATAAGCAGAACTGGAAGCAGTTCTGTTGAGAATTGAGAGTATCTTGCATAAACTCTGAGAAAGATGCTGGGAGTTTGGACCATAAAGATGTTTTCATAGAGATGAGAAAAAATGGACAGATGCAAAGGGGAATTTAGGAGGCCAGTTGATTGGGCTTGATAATGATGAATTTGGTTTGGGGGCTGAAGGAACAGAAAGGATCAGGAATGAGACCCTAATAACTATGAGGCTCAGCTTGGACAATGAGAGGGAAGTTAATTTACCAAATGGGGAAAACAGGAGAATGAGAGGGTTTGAGGAAGACTTAGTTGGCACACTTTAGACATACTGAAATGGAAGTGTAACAGAACAATGATGTCGTGATATCCAGATGTCCAGTAGGCAGGTAAATATGCAAGCCAGGCACTCAGAAAGATATGAGTTAAAGATATCAATTTAGGAGTCTAAAAAGAGTAAAGGAAAGCTTGAGCATGAATGAGATTCCCCAGAGAAAGAGAGGATTTAGAAGCCGTCCTCAAATGTTTGAAGAGTTGGCATGTGTTCAAGGGTTATTTTGTGTGTTTTCCGATGAAAGACTCGGCATTTAATAAGAGGATATTACAAGGAAGTAGACTTTGATTCTTTACAGGGGAAGAAATTTCTCATGGTATTAGCTGACTGTAATAGCGCAGGTTACCTTATGAGTTCCTTTTTTATGGAGGCATTCAAATAGATGATAAAAGTCCACTTCTCAGGAATGTTGGAAAGAACATTCACATGTCTGGTAAGGGGTTGGACTAATGGTCCCTGAGCAGTGACTCCAAAGTTGCATTATAAGAGTGGAAGGTGAAGGAATTTTTAAAATACAGATTCCCAAGATTCTACTCCCAGGAAATTGATTCCATAGATCTGAATACGGCCCTGGGATTCCTTATTTTTAAAAAGCTCTCCTGAAAAATAAGCTCTTATGTACAGGGGAACCCCCATAAGACTTTAAGCAGATTTTTCTGAAGAAATTTCGTAGGCCAGATGGGTGTGGTGTGATGCATTGAAAGTGCTGAAAGAAAAAATTCCAGTCAAGAATACTCTACCTGGCAATGTTCTCATTCAGAACTAAAGAAGAGATAATAGTCCAGACAAACAAAAGCTTGTTTATCACCACTAAACTGGCCTTTGAAGAGCTATTACAGGGACTTTTTAAACCTGATAAGAAAGGGTGCTAATTCATAACAAGAAAACATATGAAAGAATAAATCTCACTGGAAAAGTAAATATATAGTAAAGGTGGTGGATTGATTACTTATAAAGCTAGTGTGACGGTTAAAAGAGAAAAGTGGTAAAAGTAACTATGACTGCAAAAATTGGTTAAGAGATATACAAGATAAAAAAAGGTAAAATGTAATGTCAAAGACATAAAACTTGGGTTGGACAGAGTGAAAATATTGAGCTTTATAAGATCAAACTTAAGTCATTATCAACTTAAAATAGACTGTTATAAATATAAGGTTTTATATGTAAGCCTCATGGTAACCATAAAGTCAAAGCCTATAATATATACACTAAAGATAAAGATAAATGAATATAAGCATACCTAAAGAAAGTCATCAAATCACAAAGAAAGAGAACAAGAAAAGAAGAAAGAAACAGAGAGGAACTACAAACACAGCCAGAAAACAATTAACAAATTGGCAATAAGTGCATGCCTATTAATAATACCTTAAATGTAAATAGACTAAATTCTTTAATCAAGAGATACAGAGTGGCAGTGGCTGAATGGATGAATACCGCCACCACCACCACCACCACCACCAAGACTCAACTATATGGTACCCACAGGAAACATACTTTAAATATAAGGAGATACAGAGACCGAAAATGAAAAGATGGAAAAAGATATTTCATGCAAATGGAAACCAAAAGAAATCTGGGATAGCTATATTTATATCAGACAAAATTGACTATATATATAATATACATATTATATATAATATTCCATCCAAAAGCAATAGAATACAGTCTTTTCAAGTGCATATGGAACATTTTCTAGGTAGCTCTTATTTTAGGCAACATGACAAGCCTTGATAAATCTAAGAGGATTGAAATTATATCAAATATATTCTCTGACCTCAATAGTATAAAACTAGAAATCAACTATACAAAGGAAACTGAAAATTTCACAGACAAGTGGAGATTAAACAACATTACACTGCATGCCACTGAACAACTAATGGGTCAAAGAAAAAGTAAAAATAGAAATAAAAAATTCCTTGAGGCAATTGAAAATGGAAATATAACATACTGAAATTTATGAGATGCGGCAAAAACAGTTCTAAGAGGAAAAGCCATAGTAATAAATGCCTATCTCAAGAAACAAGAAAAAACTCAAATAAACAACATAACTTTACGACCCCTCCAAAAAAAGTTAAACAGAAAGAACAAATGAAGCTCAGAGTTAGTAAAAGAAGGAAATAACAAAGATTAGAGTAGAAGTAAGTGAAATAGAGACTGCAAAGACAATACAAAACACGAATAAAAGTAAAAGCTGGTTCTTTGAAAAGATAAACGAAATTGGTAAACCTTTAGCTAGACTTACCAAGAGAAAAAAGAGTTCTCAAATAAATAAAATCAGAAATGAAAGAGGAGATATTACAACTGATAGCACAGATATACAAAGGATCATAAGAGACTACTATGAGCAATTTTATATCAAATGACAACCTAGAAGAAATGGATAAATTCCTAGAAATATAGAACATACAAAGACTGAATTATGAAGAAATATAAAATCTGAACAGAATAATTATGAGTAAGGAGATTAAATCTGTAATCAAAAATCTCCTAATAAACAAAAATTCAGGACCAGATGGCTTCAGTGGTGAATTCTACCAAACATTCAGGGTAGAATTAATACCAATACTTCTCAAACTCTTCTAAAAAGTGGAAGAAGAAGGAACTCTTTCAAACTCATTTTAGGAGAACAACATTACACTGCTGCCAGACAAGGATGCCACAAGAAAAAAAAAAATTACAGGCCAATATTCCTGATGAACATTGATGCAAAAATTCTATTACAAAATATTAGCACAATCAAATTCAATAATATATTAAAAGGATCATACATGTGGTATTTATTTCAAGAATGAAAGGCTGGTTCAACGTCTGCAAATCAGTCAATGTGATACATCACATTAACAAAATGAAAGATAAAAATCATATGATCATCTCAATATATGCATAAAAAAGCATTTGACAAAGTTCGTTATGCATTTATGATAAATAATCTCAACACAGCAGCTATAGAGGGAATGTACCTCAACATAATAAAGACAATAAAGCCCACAGCTAATGCCATATTCAGTGGCGAAAAACTGAAAGCTTTTCCTCTAAGATCAAGAACAAGACAAGGATGCCAACTCTTACCACTTTTATTCAGCATAGTATTGTAAATACTAGCCAGAATAATATGGCAAGAAAAAGAAATAAAAGACAACCAAATTGGAAAGCAAGAAGTAAAACTGTTACTATTTCCAGATGACATAGTGTATGTACAAAACCTTAGACTCCATAAAAAAATCCTGATAGTACCAATAAACAAATTCAGTAATGTTGCACAATATAAAATCAATACACACAAATCTGTTGAATTTCTATATGCTGAAATTGAATTATTAGAGAGAAATTAAGAAAATAATCCCATTTACAACTGCATCAAAAAAATAAAATACCCAGAAATAAATTTAACCAAGGAGGTAAAAGACCTGTCTATTTAAAATTACAAGACATTAAGGGAAGAAATGGAAGAAGTCATAAGTAAATACAAAGATATTCCATGCTCATGAGTTAAAAGAATTAATATTTTTAAAATGTTCGTACTACCCAAAGCAATCTACAGATTCAGTGCAATGCCTATCAAAAGTCTAATGGCATTTTCCACAGAGATAGGACAAACAATTTTAAAATCTGTATAGAGGCACAAAAGACCCTGAATAACCAAAGTAATCTTGAGAAAGAAAAACAAAGCTAGAGGCATCACACTCCCTGATTTCAAACTCTTTTACAAAGTAATGAAAATCATATAGTATTGGCATAAAAACAGACACATAAATCAATGGAGCAGAATAGAGAACCCGGAGATAAACCCATGCATTTATAGTCAATCAATTAACAACAAAGAAGCCAACAGTAAACAATGGGGAAAGGACAGTCTCTTCAATAAATGGTTCTGGGAAAACTAAATAGCCATATGCAAAAGAATGAATCTGGACCACTATCTTACACCATGCACAAATATCAACTAAAAATGGACTAAAGACTTGAACTAAGACTTGAAATTGTAAAACTCCTAGAAGAAACCATAGATGATAAGCTCTTTGACATTGGTCTTGGCAATAATTTTTGACTCTGACATCGAAAGTAAAAGAAACAAAAGCAAAAATAACTAAGTGGGACTACATCAAACTAAAAAGCTTTGCACAGCAAAGGAAACATCAACAAAAGAAAAAGGCAACAAACGTATGGGGAAAATATTTGCAAATCATATATGTGACAAAGGGTTACTATCCAAAACATATAAAGAGCTCATACAACTCAATAGCAATAAACAAACAAACAATATAATACAATTAAAAAATGGGCATGCAGATGGCCACCAGGTACATGTTAAGACGCTCAACATGATTAATCATCAGGGAAATGCAAATCTAAACCACAATGAGATATCGCCTCATACCTGTTAAAATGGCTATTATGAAAAAGACAAGAAATAATAAGTGTGGAGAAAAGGGAATACTAGTATACTGTTGGTAGGAATGTAAAACAACATAAAAGCTCCTCAAAATATTAAAAATAGAACTACAATGGCATTTAGCAATTCTACTTCTGCATATTTATCCAAAGAAAATGAAAATATTAACTCAAAATATATGTATGCACCCCCATGTTAATTGCAACACTATTTACAATAGCTAAGATATGGAAACAAGCTAAGCATCCACCAATGGATGAATGGATAAAAAAAATCGTGATATATACATAATGGAATATTATTCAACCATAAATAATGAAATCTTGCTATTTGCAACAACATGGCTGGGTCTTGGTGGCATTATGCCAAATGAAACTAGACAAAGACAAATGCCATGTGATCTCTTATACATGTCAAATCTTAAAAAAAAAAAAATAGAACAAAAACAAATTAAACTCATAGACACAGGAAACAGATTGATTGGTGGTTGCCAGAGGCAGGGGAAATGGGTGAAAGGGGTCAAAAGATGTAAAAAAGAAAAAGCTCTTAGATGATTCTATGTGCTTCTGGATTCTTAAACTTGGACCAAATTGCTCCAAACTCTGAATTTTTGAAGTAATCTTTTATCATCTCCAGGATCCTAATGTGTACATTTGTGCAGCGTCAAAAGCACCTCCTAGGATCATGGCAAGACATTTTCTAGTTTTCTAGCTTCCATTGTTTTGGGGGCACAGTTTCCTTTTGCAGATGCCACCTAATGGTTAGCCAACCGTCACATGCTTTCTCTATGCATCTGAGATGGTGTGCTGGGTCTTACCAGAGAGCTTATTAATGGAAAAGCCATGCCATTAACAAGCACAAGGCTCAGTGGCACAAAGGTCAGCCAGTTTTTCTTTAATTGAAGAAAAAGCAAACATGCATGTTCCTTGTATAAACACTGATATTTAACATTTAACTCAACCCTCATGATTCATTAAGAAAAGGAAATTCAATAAAGGTGGGCAGATGTGACTACAGGAAAACCTCCTTCCAATGAATCTGGCTGTTTCTGGGACTTTGAGTAAAAGATAAACCAATTTTTGAAATAAAATTCTAAATTAGACAATGACCATCAATATAAATATTTTTTTTTTTTGCTGTTTTTAGTCCTATAACCTTTTATATCTCATACAATCTTGTTTTTTCAGTTCCTTGGAATACTTATTAAAGAATCACATTTTGTATGAACTTTTAAACTCTCAGGTCAGAAAGTGAATAGTGATGGCTAAGATCCTAGCTATTTCTGATTTCCAAAAACAAAAATTGATTTTTGGGAGACACAATTTGTGGGTCAGAATTTGTGGGAAATGAAGTAGGCACAATAAATTGGCAGCAGAGAAGAGGCAGAAAATAATAGAAAACAGACATAAGAACTGGAAAAACGTAGCCATCTGGGACCATTTAGTGAAAGGGCAGACAGTTCTACACACCTCAACAGTCCCTAGGGCATCCTTGGGTCAAAGGACATAATCTATTTTATAAAGCTTTCCATCCAAATAAGTTTTAAAATATTCCACTAAATAGCGTTTGTGCCTAAAAGGCATAAAAGATGACTTGTAGGGAGTGAACAAGGGTGCTTGGGAGGAGAGAGACATTTATGGATTAAAAAACCCAGAGATTTTGAAAGGAAGATGGAAACAAGAATTGGTCAACAATAGTAATTGCATTCTCATATGTTACACAGTCTGGGTACATCGTTTGAAACAATCACTTGTGGACAAATTATAAAGAAAATAAAAAGAAGTATAATCACACACTGAAAAGTGGAGAAGCTGAAATGTAACTGTTTCTGCCTGACTTGAGACCTATGAAATGAGAGAGTGACAGGTTTCATTCTGGCTTTTCCAACACTTCCCTTTGGAATTATGGACAGCATAATTCCTCTTCCTTTTCCAGCCAAGCCTCCATCCCGCTGAGCCAAATAAATACCATTGAGGTCATTTTCCTTTTTACTCACTCTAATGCAATTAGGGACAAGAGGGTGTGAGCTTGGAAGATGATGGCTGACAGCTGAAGTCTGAAGGACTCTGTCAAGACAACGACTGCGATGCCGGCCCATCAAAAACCAGGTCAGAGACTTAACGCAGAAATAGAATCAATCCCCTGAACTGGCGGTTAATGATGTGACAGTGAATGGGACCATGCCAATAGTTCCATCTACAACATGAACTCAAGGGCTGTTTAAAATGATGCTTACTGATTCCCCCATTATTTAGATGGTGTTTTGCAAGTTGTGTCTTCCTAGTTAACCCTGCAAATATTCTAAAGAACATGATTAGGATCATTATAATTTATTGTAGTTAATTATTCCACTATTTCCACCAGCAGAAGCACATGAGACTTAGCAGAGTTCTTAGCTGCCCTACAAAAGTACATATGGTACTTTTTGTTTAAATCTGGTTCAGAAACTCGAAAACTATGGGGGCAAAATTAGAATGGATCTTTGGACCATGAGAATAGGGTGTGGAAATGTGCAGGGGGCATAAGGCTAAGGGTCAAATACTTGAGGTACCAAGTCCACAATGTTCCTGTTTTCTCTTTGTTCAAATTGCAGAGGGAACTCTGCTATAAACCAAAGTGTGTCTGGGTGCTTCGAGATTCACTTATGCCAGAATTAGAATATCTTAGTGCATTTGGGGGTTCACTGCTAGAGTGAAAAGAATGAAATACTCTCTTGCTTTCTCTTTCCTCTTGCTTCTCTCCTCCCCTCCCTTCTTTCCTTCCTGCTTTCCTTTCTTCCTTTTATCCTCCTCCTTTCCTTCCTCCCCTCTTCCCTCTCTTCTTCATCAAAACATTTTACTTTTGTACTTTTTGAAAACAATGTGTTCTATCTAGATGCAAAAATCTAGGTCTCTGATTCAAGGCCCTGGTATGACGTGATCAGACTTGAGTTTCATGGATGGTGGCTGCATAGAGGATTAAGCTAAAGCTAAGTTGGGCTAAAACAGTTGGATCTTCAAGTTATGCCAAGAAGCATGAGCTCTCTCATCTAATGTATAAGAAGGAATCATTTAAGATTTTATATGCAATACAAGTTATTACATTAGACTTAGATTTTATGACTTTAAAAATGCAATAGCATACAATTGATTTTACTTCAATTCACGCTTTGTTGTATTTTCTAACAAGAAGTGCTATATACAATATAAAAGAGCATTTTTTAGCTTCCATTGTCCATGGCATTTCCACATCCATAATGAAACTCTCCATAGAATTGTTACCTATGGTAAAGTTAGAAAACTCTGCAGCAAATGGATTTTGCTATCAATTATTTGCTAAAAAATTGTTACAGACTTTTTTCTAATGTTGAAAAGAATTATATCTCAGCGCATCATTAACTGATTAGAGACAACTCTTTGGTTCCAGAGAATCAGCAAAGTTTAGTGGGGACTTTGGATTCAGCTGAGAAAAGCTCTGAATTTTCTGTGACCCTAGGCGAGTTGCTTATATTATCTGAGACTCATATTTTTCAACTAAAAAGTTGGGATCACAGGGTCATTTTGAGGATAACATAAAATTATTTATATAAAGCACTTAGCACAATGCTTGGCATGTAATAGTAGTGATGATGATAATGACAATGGCAGTGGTAATGATGGCGATGATGTTAGTGAGAGGTAGTGTGGTATGACTGGTTAAGATCATAGATTCTAGAGCCAGACTTCTTGGGTTCAACTCTTGGATCCACCACTTACAAGCTACATAGTCTTGGGTAAATGAGTTAGTTATCTTTTGTTCAGAAAAAATTACCCTAAAACCAAGTGGCCTAAAACAATACATTATCTCAAGGTCTTTGTGGGTCAGGAATTGAGGCATGATAAAATTGTAGCCTGTTTCAGAGTCTCTCAAGAGACTGCAATCAAGGCATTGGCCCAAGGTCTGTGATCTCATCTGAAGCTCGAATGGGGAAGGATCCACTTCCAGTCTCACTCATGTGGTTATTGGGAAGATGTCATTCCTCAAGGACTGTTGGATTGAGAGCCTAAATTCTTTGCTGGCTGTTGGCTGGAGGCTGCCCTCAGTTCCTTGCCCAAGGGCACTATCAAAATAGTGGCCATCAAAGCTAGCGAAAAAAAGTTTGCTAGTAAGACAGATGTCATAGGCTTTTGTAACCTAGCCATGGAAGTGACATCCTATCACTTTTTTGCTGTACTCTATTCATTTGAAGTCAATCATTAGGCCCAGCTCATAGCCAAGGGAAGGGAATTACACAGTGTGACTACCGGTTGGGGGCCACCTTAGGAGTCTGCTCCAAAGCTAGTTACTTAATCTCTCTGTACCTCAGTTCTTCCATCTGTTAAGTGGAATTAATAATCATAACTACTTAAGAAGGCTATTGTAAAGATTAAATAAGTTAATATTTGTTAATATTTGTGCCTGTCACACAGTAAGCACTCAATAAATGTTTGATATTATATACGTATCAATTTACAGCTCTTTACCTGTTATCAAAGCATTGGCCCAATCTGCTTAATAACCCTGTCATTGTGTCAAAAGGTCATTATTGAATTATTGGTTTATACAGAAAAATGGCAACAAAGTTCAAGGCAAGAAGATGGTATGGGGACATGAAAGGACTACTGTAGAATGAGGTTTAAGTCCAGGGTCCCAATTCTGTTCTTCTCTTAACAAAATATGTAGTGTGGACAGGTCACTTTATCTCTCCAAGTCACAATGTTCTTATCTGTGAAACGAGTGCTTCAGACCTTGTCAGGACCATTATTCATGATATTTAGCAACTGCTTGGAGTCAGGCTCTGGCCAATCAGAACAGGTGCTGCTGTAAGCATGTAAGGCCCTGCCCATGTGGACTGGCTGCGTGATGGCCTCAAGAAGCCATCTTTCTAAGTCACGTCTAGCCCCAGACATCTATGATCCCACAGCCTATTTCTAAATCATTCTTAATGTTTTGTGGTCCACACAGCCCTTTAGTTTTATTTCCCTTATTTTTATACCTTTTTACCAAAATGGCTTATAAGCCAGCATACTAAACTATCTAAATAAAAGGCCATTTAATATGATTTGATTATCCTGTTCTGAGGGTTTAAACAGTGTGAGCAAATGTATCTAAATAGAATCATAGTATTTGGTTCAGGAGCTAATCCCATCAAGTGTCTTTTTAAAACTCAACAAATGTTTCAGAGACTTATTACCAGAATAAAAATTTTAGTCTGGATTTGTTTCTGGCAGACTTTCTGAATCTTCCTCAAGAAGCTCACACATGCCTTCAAACAAAAATGTCACTCAGTGAGGTAACAATGTCCTTGCTTGGTGTCTGTTGTTTCCCAGACTCCCTGTGTGACCTGCCTCTTTCCTAATGCTTGCTAAGTACCTGATACTTTCCTAAGCAGGAAGCTTATATGAACTAATTAACATTTAATGAGAGGAAACCAACTGATTAGAATGCTTTTCGTGATCCTTTAGCTAATAAATGTTGTATATACTTTTGACTGCATCTAGTCAGCATGTGGCTTCCCCCTCCCAAATGCACCTTTTTTTTTTTTTTTTTTTTCACAGCTCTGCCATGCTCTAGGGCTCTAAAGTAACCTGGCTGAACAGTTTGCCTTCGTTAATTTGAAGAAAGTTTTGGACCAAATTATTGAGGTAAATATTTTGATTAAATTTTGCTTAGAGCAGTAAGTGAATGAAGCTTCTGAATCCAAATCAAGACCAAATCATTCCAGCCATGCTTGATGGAGAACAGTAAAGGTCTGATGAAAAGAAAAATCTGCCCTGCAGAGTCCCAAGCAGCTGAAAATGATTTCGCCCGTGTTTATGAAGGCAATTAGGGTTGCGCTAGCATAGCTCTGGAGGCTCAAAAGGAGGGATGGGGAGGTGTGACTTTAGAGGCCCAGGCATTTCCCGTGGAATAGCTGGATCTAGTCATTCACTATGTGAGTGGCTTCTGATTTATGGCAAGGGCCCTTGGATGGGCCAGATTAGGGTCTTCCATTCAGGTGTTATTATCCGTAAAAGATTATTGAGAAGCACCCCCGATTTATTTATAAACTATCTTCATGTAGTTCAGCAATTAGTTAATATCTCAAAGAACAACCTACACTTGTTTTGAGGTGCATCATTAATGACAGTGGCTGACACATTTTTAAAAATTTTTTATAATAATTTTTTATTTTTAATTACAGTTGGCAAACAATATTATATTAGTTTCAAGTGTATATAACATAGTGATTAAACATTTATATAACTTACAAAGTGATCACCCCGATAAATCTAGTACCCATCTGACACCATACATAGCTATTACAATATTATTAACTATATTCTTTATGCTATACTTTATATCCCCATGACTATTTTGTAACTACCAATTTGTACTTTTAATTTTTTTATTTCAATGACTTTTTTAAAAAATTGTATTTTATTATTAGTTTCAAGTCCACATTTTAAAGAGTCTCGATTTCTGTTATATTTGAGTAAATCCTCATGGTTTTCTTATGATGTGGCTGGGATCAAAACAAATGTAAAAGTTACCAAAAGTAGAATAGGGGTCAGTTCTGTAATTTTCCTGTTTATCTGTTCTTGCATTATTAGTACTATCTTCAGCATTCAGATACTTTTGTAGGAATATTTTAAGCCATATGACCTTTTTATTGTTTTGAAGATTGATTTTGTTAAAAACTGGGAACACTGGGTTTTGTTAAAACCAGTGCGATAGTTAATGTTATGTATCAGTTTGACTGGGTTAAGGGATGCCCTTAAGCTGGGAAGACATTACTTCTAGGTGTGTCGGAGAGGTGAGGATGTTTCTGGGAAAAATTAGCATTTGATTTGGTAGACTGAATGATGAGATTTACTGTCACCAATGTGGGTGGGCATCACCCAACCCATTGAGGGCCAAAACAGAACAAAACGTCAGAGGAAGAAGAAGTTCCCTCTCTTTTTCTTTGTGAGCTGGATGTTCATCTTCTACTGTCCTTGCACATTGAAACTCCTGGTTCTCAGGCCTTCAGACACTGGGACTGACACCAGCAGCCCCCTGGTTCTCAAGCATTTGACCTTGGACTGGAGTTACCCCCTAGGCTCCCCTGATTCTTAGGCCTTCAGACTCAGACTGAATTACATGACTAGCTGCCCTGGCTCTTTAACTTGTGGATGGCAGATTGTGGGACTTTTCAGCCTCTATAATCCCACGAACCGATTCTTATTATAAATCTCCTCATATATATCTCCCACATATATCCTATTGGTTCTATTTCTCTGTATGAGAACTCTGACTCATACAACCAGATAATATATAAATCTGCTTGAACAGGGCCAGGTTAACTGAAATGGGTTGCAGAACAATGAAGTGAAGAATGAGAAAGGCTCTGCTCTCATGCTACTATGCCGTGGAATTCCCATCCTCCCTCAAGACATGTCATATATGCTGTTTGTCCTGTGTGACATAAGGAAGGAATGAGAGTATTGTATCAGCCTATTTATTCAATGTTAGTCAATCTTAATTTTAAAATAGAATTACTGTGTTAAGAGACGTTCTCATGTTTTCTTCTCATTCCTCAGTGGATTATCATGAGCATTCCCCTCAGAGACCATTAGTTTAGGTTTATGTCTGAAGACACAAGCTGGCCAGTTCTTTCTATACTGGAATAAGCCTTTAGAGGTATCGTTTATTCCTGTCAGTTTCCAGCTCAATACACAAACATCAGAAAGCTGTGCTGGGCCTTCTACTTGTTGGAAATTTGGGTTTTCCCTGTCACATGCACAGCAAATGGTGGCTGTAGTCTCTACTGAGATTTTTGTGTAATTCTGATCTCCCTAGTTTCCCCCAAACCACAGATGAACTAAAAGTTCAGTGTGGCTCAGTGCATAGTGGGACTGCATGAACAGGTGCACTCTTATCATCTTAGGGCTTCCAAGAAGTCTCTTCAGTGAACAGAAATCTAAACTTCTTGCAATTTAGACATTTATTCTTTTTGTCAATAGGAAGGAAGGAACGTGATATTATAGAGAGAGTGTGGATTTGGTCATCAGACAAATGCGAGAGTCTTGCCATTGGCACATTTTAGTTGTGTGACCTGGAAAAATCTCAATCTCTTTGAGCTTCAATCTCTTCATCTTTTAATGAAAGTAGTAGTATCTACTTTAATGGATTATTGTGAGAATTAGGGATAATGTATACCTGATGGTTGGCACATAGTACATGCTAACTATTGTTACTCATTGTTACTATTGTAATTATTCAAATTATTTTCTTGAAAAGAGAATGTTCTCACGTGCATTAAAACTTTCATCAGAAATAAATTTTATTTATTAGATATTACTTACATCCTATGTGTGAAATAGATCACAGATCACATATAGGGGTCTATAAGAGATTGGTGGAAAAAGACTGCCTGCTGAGTAATTCCCTGGGGATTGGTGGGACTCAGTCACTGAAAGGCATTGAGTCAAGGGTCTGAACATAAGTGAGCAGAAAGCCAAGGTACAACTGGAAGATTGAGTCACAGAACACAGAAGTACAGCTAGGCTGTGAGGAAAACTAAGCCTTGTAAATGCTCTGTGGGTGTGGAATTTAATGCTTAATGAGTGCTATCTTTTAAAGGAGCTGAAATAAGACCAGAGGCCAGAGAGCAGAGCCCCTCTTGGAGTTTACCCTTAGAGTTTACCCTTTTATCCTTCCCATGTTAGTTAGAATAAGTAAAACTAGATGTTATAATAAACTCCCAATCTCAGTGGCTTAATACAAACGGTGTTTTTTACCCCCTTCACAGTTCAGTGTGGGTTGATGAGCAAGCAGTCTTCCACGTGTACATGCAGAGACCCAGACTCCTCCCTTCTTATGGCTTTACCTTCCTCTGGAACCTCTCAGTCCAGTTACAGATGAGGAAGAATCAAAGATCATGTTTGGAAAGCTTTCATGGGCAAGGTTTGGCAAGGAATGCATGGCACTTCTGTTCATATTTCCTTGGCTAAAACTCAGTCATATGGGTACACATAACTACAGAAGATGCTTAAATGATTAGCTGTATTGTCAGAAAAAAAGGAGGAAGTATGGATATTGGTAACACTTGTAAGTTGCTATAAATGGCTTTTAAACTTTTTGGAATATAACCTATAATAACCAATCACTTTCATATCAACACAACTTGTAAAACAATACTTTTTCCTATTACATATGATACCCTTTGATATTTTCTATTGTATTTCACTTAAAAATACTGGTTGCGCCACATTAAATTAATTCCACAATCGGGCAGAGTGAAAAACGCTATTTTGGATTGTAAGCCTGAATATAATGTTCAACCACTTATTACTCATGACAGAGAATGAGGCCCTGCCAACAATGATCAGGATCTAGGGTGCCTGAGAGCACTTTCTGGGGGGCCAGGTGAGAAAAAAAATCTAACCGATGAGTCCAGAGACAGCAGGATTCGTGGCACCACCTGTGTAGTAAAGGGCTCAACCTGGGATGAGACACAGTGTGTTCAGCATTTCCCTTTCAACATAACAGCCTTGTATGTAGTTAAAAATAAAGGCAGGATAAAACTAAACATAGAGCTCTGATGCTTGGTCAATGTTTCTCCTTATCTCTCTCAACATTTGCAAGTTGTGAAACAGAATGCCTTTCTCATTAGCTGTACTTCATACCGCACATCTCCCCACCCCCATCCAACTAAGGAATTCGTATCTCATACTGCAGATACCACTATTTTAAGAAAGTGACCTATGGACCAGTGAAACTGGAAAATTGCTCCTGTAGGATAAATCACAGATATACATTATTTGTACATGATTTGCAATTTCCGTAGTCCATTACACAGAACTTGATTGGTATTGCAGTGGTCCTGAGTTTCCACATGGGAACTGAGGTAGAGCGCCTTATTAATAAGGGAAGATCAAATACCGAAAGACTTCAAACATCCATTTTTGCTCTATTCAGATAACTTGTGGAGTTACCAAGTCCCTTTCACATCTCCAAATCATATAGTACAGGTAAAATGAGCTGTGAAGCATTTAATCTGAGAACAACACTTTGAAACCCTCTCTGCTCTCTCAACTACTTCAATTAGTCTTAGAACAAAGTTTATTTTTCATATTGTGGCTATTGTTTACAGTCTTGAATATTCAAGTAAGCTGGCTTTATATGTGGGTTTCTGGTTTTCTAATCTTTAGAAGCCCAATGCATAATAAACTAATAGGTGAGAGGAAACATAAAACAAAACCCAAATTGGCTATATGTATATTAGTGGCAGCAGTGTGTGTAATGAACATAAATTAGCTTTCATTTAACAAAAGCTCACTTTCAGATGTGTACTTGATGAGTAGATGACTCATATCAATAGAAAGAATAAGAGGTAAAATTTCAAGTGACTGAGATAATCAACCCCAGGATCCGATGAGCAGAGACCTTGAGACTGTTGTGACATACATCACTGTAGGTTCTGGATCCCTATGATGTACCACCAGGCAAATGCTTAAGTTAGAGCATTTTTTATATTAGATATAATATAATTGCAAATTGATACTAAATGTTTTTGGCCATGCTGAAATGTCTCTTTTGGGGCTGACTTCAGATGGACCAAGTGAATTAACCTGCAGTTCCTGGGATTTTGCTTTTATGATTAACAACATTATATTCAGTGTTAAGCTGGCTCAATAAAAGCCTTCCTCAGTCCCCTACCCTACTGAAAACAGCACAGGACACGATTGTCTTTATCAATAACAGCACAATTATCAAAAGAACCATGGAGTCTTCAGTTTAAGCTGAAGATCACACAGACTTCCTTCCTTTGCCTTCAGAGTGTTGAAGGAAAAATAAAACAATTTGAACAGGTAGCGGTTGATAGTTAAAATTTCGAAGTTTTTATAGTTAATGGTATTATTTTATAAACAATAAAAATATATTAATGTATGCTTTACCAATGAGCCTTTTCAATTATCCAATTTAAGAAATGAAAATGCAAATATATTGTTAAAGTTCATTGTTATTATTTTATTATGCCCTTGCTCGCAAATGTCCATTCATTCATTTATTCACTTATTCCATGAATATTTTTGAAGCTTGCTATATGCTAGGCTCTGTTCTGAGTGCAAGGATCATATCAGTGAACAAATTAGACAAATACCTTACCCTCCAGGATCTTATATTTCCACAGGCAAAAAATAAACACGTAAAATCTGAAATATATTAGTACTGAAATCTGAGGAGAATAATAAAAAGGTAAAAAAGAGAAGCGACAGAGGGAGTTGCACTTTTAGACAGTATGGGAGTTTTTGCTGATATCAATATTCAAGTAAAGACCTTCAGGAGGTGAGAGAGTAAGCCATGTGATACTGGGGTGGTGGGAGAATGTTCTAGAAAAGAATTGGCAAGTGCAAAGGCTGTAGTGGGAGCATGCCTGGTGCATTTGAGGGACATCAGTGGTGCAAGGTGACTAGAGTGGATACAATGAGGAGAGTGTAATGGATGAGTGCAGTAGTACAGAGGTGATTGGAGACCAGATCACATGGGGCTCTGTAGAAAATGCGAAGTACCTTGGCTTTTATTCTGTGTGTCACAGGGAGCCAATGGAAGGTTTGGAGCAGAGAAATGATGGACATATTTAGTTTTCACATGATCACTCTGTCCACTTGTTGAGAATATACCAGCTAGGAGCCCACAGTAGCAGTCCAGGAGAGATGATGGTGGCTTGGACCTGGGTAGTACCAGTGTGCATGCGAAGAGTGGTTGGATTTTGGAGAGAGTTTGAAGATAGAGCCATCCAGATTTGCTGATGGATTTGATATGAGCAATGAGAGAACAAGAGACATCAGGCATGAAGCGGGTTTTATGGGTAGAGAGACAGTGGGAGAAGCAGGTTTGGAGAAGAGAAAAGCTCAGTTTTGGTCCTGTTAAAATTGAGTGGATGTGTCAAATAGGTGGTTGGTCATGTGAGTCTTCAATTCAGGGGACATTATGGTTTGTCTCCAGGATTTTTCAACCCTTCTATGTATTGGGCAATAGAACTGCTGTAAATTAGGAGTGAGACAGCTGCGTCCTCAAAGGAAGAGGGTCTAACTCCCTGGTTAAAAAGTCAGGTTTCCTTTTCATAAAGAATAATTTTTTTTGTAGGGTACATTTCTTAGGGTTCATCTTCATAGCCAGCCTCCTTCAACCAGTTGCATAATCGTAAGTTTCCTTTTTCCTGTAGTCTCTCTCATGATTAGTGGGATTGGCTTCTGACCACAGCTAAATTAGCATTTACTACCTCAATTACTGATATAAAGATCTATGACATAAATTAGGCTCAGGGTGTAGCCTTTCGGTCTAGGATGTGAAAATTATGAGTTAGTTCAATGACTTTTTATCAGAACCTGTGAAGGGCTGTTCTTTGGGTTTCTGCAGGATTTTGGCCAACTGCTAATTTAAACATAGTTAGCACCCCACGACTTGTCAGATGTTTTGTTCTAAACTGAGCCAGCCAGGGCACTAAATGTGGGCATCTGAGGTGGCTGAGAATTCACAGTCAGAAACATTAGAGAACCTAGGCTCAGCCCTTATGATAACACCCAGTACCAAGTGACTGCCTTGCTATCTTAGAGAGTGGATTTTTTTTTTCTTTTGTGTATGATAGGAGGTTGATGGATTGTGTCTGTTGCAGAGACACAAGGAGAAAAAGGTGACTCAAGTCCCAAAATAGCTCTTTTGAATGCATTAAGAGACAGCATCTCTGACACAGACAGGAAGAAAGGGAAGAGGGGGCAGGAGTCAGTGACAAAATGTTCGTAGTGCATTGGTCACCAGCATTGATTCATATTAAGTTATTGTCCTCTGCTAAGAATGACGCTGTCCTTTGCTTTTATGTTAAATATAAAAACTCTCTAAAACTTTACAATTACCCAAAGATTAAATTGATTGTCCATTATCTGTATTTTAACAATCTCCTTTTAAGTGTTTCCTATCATTTCTTCATCACTTCACACCCGGTTGGGGTTTGGAGTGGATCATATCCACAACTCTATTTGATAATGTAGTGGTTATATATCTGAATTTTCTATAAAAGTAAGAACATCAGTATTGAAGTGAGACAAGGAAAAGTCTCATTTGAGTTTGCTTTAAATAGACAAGCAATATCTAAAAGAAACATTAATGGAAGAAATTATGCCATTCACAACAGCAGCAAAAACCATTACACATCTCAAATTAAACTCAGTAAGAAATGTGCAGGAAGTATATAAGGAAAAATCTAAAACTAATAAAGGACATGGAAGGAGACAGTAAAAAGGCAGAAAGACTCAATGATGTAAAGATGCAAGTTATTTCTAAACTGATCTATAAATTTGATTCAATGTCAATCAAAATGCCACTAGAGTTTATTTTCTTTGTGCATTGCATGTTTATTCTGGAACTTGGTAAGAGTAATGAGAAAAAGTAGGAAAAGACAGTGGAGGGATACTTGCTCCACCATACATTAAAATGCGTTATAAAGCTATAATAATGAAAACTGTGCAATATCAACACAGCTAGAAAGGTTAGACCAGTGGAACAGAATTGAGAGTCTAGAAATAGACCTAACTTTATATGAAAATTTTTTACATGATAAACTGATGATTTAAGTCAATGAAGAAAATAGATTTTTCAGGATATGGTTTTAGGAAAGCTATCTAGACCTCTGAGAAAAAGAATCAAACAGAAACTACTCATTCTTCCTCCTAACAGCAAGATGAATCAAGTATTGAAACATTAGAAATGAAACCACAAGAGCAATAGAAGTGAACATGACGTTTGCTTATAACTTTGAAATGGTGAAAGCCTTTGTAAACAAGAAAATAAACCCAGAAGCCATAAAGTTAAAAGTTTACAAACTTCACTACCTAAAAATTAAATTTGCTTCATAGCAAAAATATTATCATAAATACAGCCAAAAGACTAATGACCAACCAGAGAAACATTTATGTTCTCATTTGTCAGTAAATCATATATTACTGGCAAGTGATGAATTTCCTTAATATATAAAGAGTTCTCTCAACTTGATAAGAAACAGGAACATGAATTCACATTAAAAAAAGAAAAAAGTATAAATACATGAAAAGATTTTCAGTTTCACTAATAAAGAAAATTCCCTTTAATGATTAGATAACGTTTTATGATCTTCAGATTGAGAAAGATAAAAATACATGAGGCAAGGATCTAAGCACGTTCATTCACTGTAAATGGGAGTATAAATTGGTTTACCCGTGCTGTGGTCTGAATCTTTGTGTTCTCCCCAAATTTGTATGTTGTAATCTAATGTTCCATATGATGATATTAGGAGGTGTTTAGATTATGAGGATGGAGCCCTCATGAGATAAGTGCCCTTATAAAACGAGCCCCAGAATATATTCTTAAGAGATAGTCATTCAAGTTCAAACTGATAAAATCTCAGTGATGTTTATGACAATGTTGTTTAGACACACACACACACACACACACACACACACACACACGGAAACAATTTAAATGCTCATCAATGGAGTATTTGTTATGTAAATAATGGCACCTACTATAATGGAATACAATGTAGCCCTTTAAAATAATGATATAGATATATATATGTGTATATGTATATGTATATGTATGAACATGCAAGTTTCTCCTCGACTGTAAAAGCAGATTATAAACACCACATAGAACACAAAATATTGTACAGAGAGCCTCAGGAAGGTTACTTGTATGAACATTTTACAGTAGTTTTTCTTAAGTGGGAAAATTTTAGGTAATTTTTACTTTCTCTCATACTTTTAAAATTAAAGCAGAGCATGTATCATTTTACCCCACCCACCAATTAAAGGAATCATGTGGAGATATTAAAAATAATGTAGAAAAATTGAATGCCATGAAAAGATGTTCACAATTTATTCTTAAGAAGAGAAATATAGGTCACAAACTAATATGGACAGCATTATCCCATTTTTAGAATAAAATTTGGAAATATACATCCGCATACATGTGTTTGTGATCCTAGCTCAAATATATTACCAGTGATAATCTCTGTATTATGGGATTTAGGGTGACTTTTTAGAAGATATTTTTTATATTTTCTTCAATGAAGTTGTATATTTTTTAATGGAAATTATTGCAGCTGTCTCTTTAAAATTATTTTAGGGATAAAAACATCAAAATTTAGGCTTAGTGTGAAAAAAAATGTTATTCTCTTTAGTTGCATCTTAATCCACTATTTAAAGACCAGGTTCCAAAATGGTGATGGAGGGGTTGGGTTCAGATGGCAAAAACTGT
This sequence comes from Pteropus medius, assembly GCF_902729225.1. Classification (NCBI taxonomy): domain Eukaryota; kingdom Metazoa; phylum Chordata; class Mammalia; order Chiroptera; family Pteropodidae; genus Pteropus; species Pteropus medius. Next base: position 15,249,162 of record NW_024355205.1, read on the forward strand.
ATGACAGAAAGGCTTTCCATGATTCACAGAATCACCGTCAGAGGTTTAGCCATTATAAAATTAAACTCTTTCCATGGCATTAAAAAAAAAAAGGCAACTACCTTATGTGGGATATAGATACAATTATCACTTAGAAGAACTCCCTTACCAGTATCGATAACTATATGTGCAGACAACCTTCCACCTAGAATTGGTGAACAATAAAATGTCTCAAAAATCCATATCACATGAGCCCTTCTTAGTTTCATGAGCCAAGAAAAATAGAGGGTTAAATTAGGCATCAAAACTGCAAAAAGACTCAGAGTTTGTTTTCAAACAAGATCTTCTGTTGTAAACTGGCATTTGAACAGTAGAAGCACCCCCCCCTTTTTTTTAAATATAAAGAACCACGGGTTTTTGAGTTCTGATTTTATTTCTGATTTGTTTTTCATTATTTCCTGAAGCTATTGATGTTTCAGAGGCATTGGGGGAAGTGAGAAAGCCGGGAGAGTGTTTCAGGCTTTGAATTTTGGAACTCGACCATTCAGAAGTTCATATTCATGTTCACAAAAACAATGTCATGGGGTCACTCTGGCCAACGAAGTGTTTTGTACAAGGGCTGGAGCCTGGGTCCTGTGCACGTTTGCCAAAGCAGCCTTTCACCCCTTCCCTACTTCCCTTCTTCTCTTTCTTTTTCCTTTTATATCAACATGTTGTAGCCTGTGACACCAGCTAAATTAATCACTCACTGCACTCAGGGAAGTCACCGCAGGATATAGAATAACAAAGACAACAAAATTATTGCAAGGCTGGAGAGAAGGGACTGGCTTGTGAATAGAGCCGGCATACCCTCACCAGCTGTGTCCTCGCAGGGGCTGGAGCAGCAGATTAAATTGGGACTGTTTTTATTCTATTTATGTGGATTTGAGAATGGCCACAATACAGTGCCAAGGACCCCTGGTGAAGGGAAATCCCTTCAGAATGCTCAGCTTACTGTCAGAACTGAGGCTTACCAGAGCTTTAGGGTTACCCAGGGGTGTCCTATTCGGGTTCCCCTTAGGCAGGCTCTACTTGGGCAGATCCAGTTGAGTGATTGCTGAGCAGCCAGGATCCAGAACATATGGAGTCCTTAAGTCAGAGCCAACAGAGAAATCAAACCTCCAGCAGACAAGAAAACGTGGCCTGAGTCCTAGTGAGCCAAGACACAATAGCCCAAGAAAAAGAGAGGATGGGGAATATCAGCTTCTTTGACCTAATGAAAAAGGAAACCCTGATGACAGATGTCAGCTGGATACTGGGCAGTGTGGTGAGTTCATCAATATTCTATTGCGCACCTGAAATAATGAGCAGATGTCAGCTTACAGAGGGCTGTCCAAGAGTAACCTAGAGCTCTGCTGGACCTTTCCTGTTAAACATGTCTCCCAACAACTTAGATAAAGGCAGAGAAGGCATACTCATGAAACTAGCAGTGGACACACAACTGAGAGGACTAGCAAGGATACAGGACGACAGCATTAAGATACAAAAGCTCTTGAAGCCACAAACAAGAAGTCAAAAACAATGAGAGAAAATATAATAAAGATGACAATAAATATGTATTTTATAATCGTTTTACAACTTTATTGCATTTGGGTTCAGAAAATCAACTGAATAAAGTTAGAGTGAGGGAGATTTAACTTAACAGCAAAGTCACTCCAAAGGAGTTCTAGGGTCTTGAAGGGCCAGTTGAGTGACATAGGTGTTAAGCTAACATCAGTGGAAAAATAGAGTTTGGAACAAGGGAAGTAGGAGTTGTATGGTCCTGGGCACTGGTAAGACCCATTCAAAAAAAGGCCCTGCCTTTATATGACTGGCACAAGCAGGAATAATATTCAACACATTCTGGGGGCTAGAGGGAGCAGAAGTAGGGCCAGAGTAGGAAAACAGAAGAGAACAAAACTGGGGCTTGTTATGGGCTGAATTGTGTCCTCTGCAAATTCATACGTTGAAGCCCCAAACCCCAGTAGCTCAGAACGTGACGGTATTTAGAGATAGGGTCTGTAAAAAGATGATTCAATTTAAATTGTGGTATCCTTATGAGCAAAGGGAACTTAGATACACAGAGAGACACCAGGGGTGCACATGCCAGAGTCTGTGGTATTTTGTAACAGCAGTTCTTGCAACTACTACAGGGTCCAAAAGGGGGAAAAAATATTGTCTAGGCTGTGTAACAAATGACAAAGATTTTCTTCCTTGTCAAGTTCCTCTGAGTCTTCCTCTCAACCAGACCTAAACCTTCACCTGCCTTGACCAGTTTTAGAAAAGCATCCTACTAAGCCAGTTTATTAAGAATTTCCCCATCCTTGATATCTAATGAAGTCCCTCTCAGTAATTTCTCATCCACTGACCCCTTCACTCTGCCCATTGGCTAGAGTTGTCTTTACTGCATTTGGAATCAAGCCCAGTTTTATACTGAAGTCTCTCTCCCTTATGCAGTAGCTTGGATTAAATATGTCTCGCCATTTTTAGTGTCTGGTGCAAAATTTCTCTTTAACACAAACCTCCAAATCTCAGTGTCTTAGTAACAGATATTCAATACACTTTTATGCTACTTGTTTGAGTCAGCAGTAGACTTGCTCACTGTCATCACTGAGGGACCCAGGCTGATGTTGCATCATTTTGAGTTATGCTTCCACAGTCCTATGTCAGGGGGCAAGGCTATGTTGAAACATACATTGGCTCTTAAAAGCTTCTGCCCAGATGTGACCTTTACTTTTGCTCACATTTTATTGGCCAAAGAAGTCACATGGCCACACCTAACTTCATCAGGACGGGAGGTGAAATTCTACCATGAGCCTAAAAGGAGGAAATTTGAAATATTGTTTTTGCCCTAAAATCTATACCTATTTTTTTGGGGGGGGCGGGAATTACATTAATTCATTTTTATAATCAAGCAAGTTGAGATTCCTTTAGAAAGTGGTTTTATTGAGATAAATAAGATATTGTGATGATGCTCATGATCTCGTTGAGGAAACTGATGTGCCTACCTCTAAGTTTAATTCACTGTAGTATCTGGTGTTTCACTGTCACTCCATCATCCCATGTCACCTAGAGAATCTGCTCTTCCCTTGGCCCACTGCCTGATGAGACTGCCTTTGGGCCAGGAGTAGGTACCTCATCCAAGGAGATTTGATTGGACTACGCCAATTTAATTTTTACTCTTGGAAATTTGAACTAAAAGTCAGAAAGTCTAGCTACTTAGCTGTGGCCTGTTTCCTCCTTCCTCCTGATAGGGGACCATAATCCATGGAACTGTCCTCTGTGGCTTGGATCTAGAACCCCTTTCTGTGTGTAGCTTCAGGAGGCCTGGGCCCAGCAAGCAATCTGTGTGGCTTCAGAAAAATGATACTGAATGATGCTGGGACAGAGCCATTATAGAAAGTGTTCTTTGGTTGGGGAGGCAGTTGGAGAAGACAGTCTCAGAGTTTCTTTTGAACTCTGAGCGTGGTACCATTACTCAAGCTCATTACCAGATGAATGTGTGCTGGGATTAGATGTCCACAGTTGGGACATCCTGATAAACAGTATTCACTTCAGTTTCTTATATCCATGTCACCTAGGTCTCTACATCTTATCACTGGGCTGCATCGCCTTCAGTAGTACGTAGACATTTAATCCTGTGCAATGGGAACTTAGAGGAAAACACCAGGATTTGATATTTTCTTGGAACTTTCAGGGAACATCAAGAATATTAATGGTCACTTTCCTGGGATACAAGCCATTGATCAGTCTTCACAGTGTGAACTGTGAGTGTGCGTGTGCGTGTGTCTTTGTGTGTTTGGCTATTCCTGCCATCAACACCATCTTCCTCTTCCCCACATGGCTTGTTGGAGTCTTTTTATGTTAACACTCTCTATAAGAAGCCTTCAGTTTGGTAGCACTGCTCACTCCTAACGAAAGCAGTGCATGCCCATGCCCACTGGTAATCAGAGCAATTACTTAATGAGCACATCTCTATTTCCTCCAGCATGGACTAATTAAAAGGCTTCCATGCTGTCGTCAGAAATGGTCAGAGTGTCTTTTGTTCTACTTTTCGGTGAAGCCGAAAGCTAATGTTGGGTTCTACATGGAAGTATTTTCAACATTACTCATAGGATTCTTCTCATCTCAATTGTTGGCCATTGATTGAAAAGGCAGAGCAAACAGTAGGTATGCAGCTTGCACCTATTATTTTGAAGGTGGGAAGTCTAGAGCTATAGAGTGGTGGTTCTCAAACTTTAGGACCCAACAGGATCCCCTGATGGGCCTATTAAAATATAGCCTGCTCTCTCCACCCCAGAGTTTCTGATTCAGTAAGTCTGAGATGGGGCCCTAGAACTTGCACTTCCAACAAGTTTTCATAAGATGCTGATGCTGCTGGTCTGGAGACCATGCTTTGAGAACATTGCTATGCAGAAGCTCTTTTCTTCTGTTCTTGCTGCTCCTTAAGGCACAGTAGGAGCACAGCCTTAAGGAGAGAGAATCAGCCTTAGACACTGTTATTTTGCAAAAAGAAATATTTGCTAATGGGTACTGTTATTTTGCAAAAAGAAATATTTGCTAATGGGCGCTTGACTACTGTGGAAGGAGTGTAAACTTTGGGTTCCATACCCCAGTCTGCCACTGGGTAATTTTGTGAACTTGTGCTGATTACTCAATGTCTCTGAGTCTCAGTGTCTCCTTCCATAAAGTGAGGGTATGTGCCTCGTAAGACTGATGTAAGGCTACGTAAAGTCCTCAGGGAAAAATGTGACGCTCCCAGTGAAGGCTAGGCTTTCTCAGGTGTCTTACTTTCACCTCTCCCTGCATTTCCCTGGGTATTTTTGACTTATTTATTCCTCAAGATTCATGTAACATTCATGTGATAAATGGCATGCACAATTTACTTTATACTATAGCACATTCATTAAAGAAGTTTGTTTAAGATGAATCAAGTCTTTCTTAAGAGAGAAAGGATAAATTATCACTTTTCTGGGGACTTCACGTGCAGGGCACTTTTTTAATAAACAGAAAATAGAAAGCTCTAAAATTTACTTTTTTCCATAGAAACAGGATAGCACAGGGAGGAAAAAAAAATATATTGATGTAATACTATTTTCTGAACTTGTGCATTGAAAACTTGAACACACAGCCAACTTATACCAAAAGACTACGGTAAAAATATTTAGAATACAACAGCCTGGTGACAAAAATAGTTCTGGAAAGAAGAATGTGGAGTCATCCAATTCTCTATGCTCATATCTCCTACCTTCCAAAATTCAGTCGAGATTGTTAATTCTACTGTTGGTGTTGATAAAATAAAACCACCTTAAAGAAAACATCTCTCATACTCCTTACCAAGCTTACTTAGAAACCCATATGGTTTTAGTTAATTCTGACTTTGGGGGCTTTATCAACAGCTATATTATATTGATCTATTATTACGTGTCAGATTTGGGTCTATGTACTTTGCATGCATTATCTTAGATAATTCTCCTGACAACATAGTAAAGAGTTACTAAGATTTCCCCCACTTTGTAGATGAAGAAACTGAAGTCTAAAAAAGGAAATGCCTTGCTCAAATTTGTAAAAACGGGACTGGGGCTCGAAACTTAGGCCTTGGAACAACTATAATGCTTTTCTAACTTATTCATCTCTTTCCCTCTCCAAATGCTAGAAAGATAGTTTTGTAAAAATCAGAACAATTTGGATCTAATTGTTAACTTTTCCCTTAACACAAGAAACCAAGTTTTTCATGAGTCTGGGAACTACGTCCCAGTGAAAGCTGAATATACCCGAAGGTTAGCCCTGGGCTTAGGGTCTGTCAAAAGACACATTAGACCACAGATATCTCTGTCACACCTAAATATCTTCAATCTCTGCTAGGGCAGTGCCTGGCCTTTTCTAAAGAGAATACCAAAAAACTAAAATTTAAAGGTATCTTTCTAGTCCTTATCTTCTGTTAGGCAAATCTAATACTTTAAGAGTCAAAGCCTTGCAACTGAAGTGAAAAATGAAGATTGATATTTAGAGCTACTTAGTATTCAATGGCATAACTTCCCAAATTCACACAAATTTAATGCACTTTTGATTGATCCCATAATTACAAAATTTGTTTAAAGCTGTTATATTATCTTCTTATTTGACACAATATGGCACAATTTTGTTATAGGATTGAAAACCAAATAAGACAACTACACTTGGTAGCATTTCAAAGAAATATTTCCTTTAAGATGAAATCAATCCTGTTTCAAGTTTATTCCCTGCTTTATGATTGAGGCTCTAGGGGTGTATTTTGCTGAAAAATGTCTTTTTGATATTTTAGAAATTCTTTAGATTAATATGCAGCTGTCATTGCAAGGCAAATCTAGATCTGCTTTTATGTTTCCTCTTTCCCCAGGCTGCAACTAGTGTCTACCTCTCCAGGAGAGACAGTCCACTCGTTTCTGATTTGGGCTTGATATTTGAGGTCAGACAGCAAAGAATTCACCAACTCATCATCATTTAGAGTGTGTCACACTTTGTCTATTTACATTGACTGAATACATTTCTTTGCTTAATATGTCCAATATCTTGATCTTAACACTTTGCTCCTGTGTAATTTTAATTTCTGTTCAGACACACACACACATATCCACTGTGCACTATACCATATTCTCACACTTCTCAACATAGCAAGAAAACAATCCAGTGCTTTGATGTGTTTCCGAGTATACTTTGAGCATTTACTTAATTTTATTCAAGGCTTTCCTTCATGTCTTTCCTTCCGTTTCAATTTAAAGGGCAATGGCCATCCTCTTGTGTTTTAATCAGAGGCATATTTTCAGTTCTCCCCCTCTCTAATTCCTCTATGCAAGCTTATTTATCTATGCATTTCAGATGTGTTTCTCAAAGGTAGATTTGTACCCTTGTCCACGTAAGGAGATATAGAATAAAATAAAAGGTTTCTTGAAACTTTTTGTGATATTGTTAGAAACAAAATCATTTTTAAAACTCCTAAACAGTAAAATCTATCTGCCTGTCAATTCCAGAGCACTTTACGGACACACATTTGTGTTGACTTATTTAAAGAGAGAGCATATTCTTTACACATTTATGTTTAGATTTGTATATGTTTAAGTTGAAAATGGGCTGTAACTCATTGGATTGAACAGAATGTGTCAGTGACAGAAAGATTAAGAGCTTTGTTTGTAAAAAAAAAACAAGAGTGTCTGTCCATGATAATAGTTACAATCTAACTAGGGCCAATTGTTTGTCTTTTGCTTTTTTTAACATTCGAAAAGAAATCTGGAAAATATGGATTCCATTTAGTCAGTTATCAAGAGAAAATATTAAAACACTAGCTCGGGGGTTGGCACAGTACGGCCTGCAGACCAAATCCTGCTATCATCCTATTTTGTAGGTACAGTTTTGTTGGAACATAGTCATGCCCATTTGTTTACATATCATCAGGCTGTTTTCATGCTATGAAAGCACAGTTGAGTAGTTGAGACAGAGACTGTATGGCCTGTAAATACTGAAATATTTATCATCTGGTTCTTTACAAAATGTTTGTTAAATGTAGTTGTTCAGAGGCGGTGATGTTTTAGAGCCTTTCTTTCTCAAGAAGAAGATCAGTCAGTCTTCATGGGTCTCAAGAAAACATGGATTATTAAGAGATGTTGTCTCAAAGGCTCAACATGGGGTAGATTGTTCAAAAAGAATGGTCCTTGCCTAGAACTTATAAAGACATCCCATGTTATTCAACCAGTACGATAAAATGCCTCTAAAATAGAGTAAGCTTATAATTTGTCATCCCAACCACAGTATTCTAGAAAGTAAAAGGGACACTATTAATAATTATGCTGAGACAGCAGACATAAACTAAGACTGTCCCCAGCAAACTGGGAAATATGGTTACCCTAAGGGGACACACAAGTGTACCAGATTCAGTAAAATCATAATATGCAAGATAAATACATTTGATTTTAAGTTCATTTCTTCCACTGAAGCATATTCATTATCCGAGCTGCTTTTTAACTGGGTTCAAATAAGTGTTCTAAGTTCATTTGGGGAGTTAACATAAGACCCTTGGACCAGCAGAAAACATTATGCAGTAATCGATACAGCTTTTGAAGAGAAAATTGAGCTTGAATAATTCTTGCTATGATTGTCCACCTGGACAATGAGGAAGTAACAGATATAAGTTACCTCGATTTTCACTGACACTTTTAGTTGTGTCCCAAATGATTGTCAAGCTATAACAGAGTGACTTTGACCTTTCTGCCATGCTCTTCAAGGGCAATGTACTCAGATTTCACTGATCCATACCAGTATGGGATGGGGAAAAAGAGAGAGAGAGAGAGAGAGAGAGAGAGAGAGTTAAGAGTACAAAGATCCTCAGACTTATTGTTTAGAATTCAAAATTTTAAATATTTCTTCTGACCCTAAGGGGAAAAAATCATATACCACGACCATTATTCTGATACGCTGATATTTTAGAGAAAGGTCTCTAATTGAATATTTATTCTATCCTCAAAAGAGTAATAGAAGATATTAGAAATTACTATACATTGGAATCTTTAAAATATTCTCCCTCGTAATGCTGTACAACATCTATCCATATAAAGAAACTTAGAATGTGCCTCCTAAATGTGAAGATTCTAATAGCATTCACAACAGTGATTATTTTTATGGTGCTTTGTCTCTTATAAAGTACTCAAAATATACTCTCCTACTTGATTCTCACTACATTCCAATAACATGGTAAGGCAGGATTATTCTTACCCTTATCCATTGTGGATAAAACAGAGACTCAGAGAGGTTAAATTACTTGTTCAAGGTCACACGACTAATAAGTACTAGTACCAGGGTTGATCTAGGCCTTCAAAATGCAAGTTCTTGGTCATTAGACTCTACCACGTTTTCTAAATTGTAATGAATTAGTAATATTATTAATAACTATGGAAAAATTCAGGTGGAAATGTCCTTCATCTATTGGAGAAGAGAATAAAATGAACTTGATACTAAAGATATGCTAGTTACAAACACTAAATAAAAAATATAAGTATTACGAGTTAAGTGTGAACCAGATGTAGTTTTACTGCAATTTAAAGTCAACATGATAACAGGGATGAAAGGAAGCATAATATATAAGTGGTTTAAAAAGAATGGACTAACTACTTTATAGAAAGGGTTAAAATTTTGTTGTGTTTTTGTCAACTTGCTTAATTTGTCCATATTACAAAGAAAAAAACTAAGCCGCAAAGAGGTTAAGCATTTTGTTCCAGTTTCTATAATTAATTGCTGTGGTGTGGAAGACCATTTTTCTTTCCAGTCTGCATCTTTTCCTTCCTAATTTCTATGATGAAAAGTTAATCAAGTGAAAAAAAATGGGGGAAATTTAATTCCAGGGTTTAGAAGGGGCATGTATATATTTGTTTATGTATTCATTCAACAAACATTAAACACACCTTCTGCATGTCAGGACTTTGTCTTCACATACAAGATCATTTGTGTTTTAAGAGAAGCTGAATGTCAATGCATAGAAATCAGAATCTTTGAGACAGAGGGGTTTTTGTAGATCATCTTGTCAGTCTTCCTCATTTTATAGAAAAGACAAAGATTTTAAGGTCCAGTATGCTAAAGTCATTGTTTTCTATTTCTCAGAGAAACAAAGGACAGTACATGGTACTTCTTTAAGCTAGAACAGATACATTTTGTCCCAGGATCATGTGACACTGGAATATATCACTGAGGGAGATTATAGAATCTCAAATCCTGCAGGTCTTCAAGAGGAGACTAGAAAAATATCTGTTCAGGAAGGTCACCATTCTGGGGGGCTAAATGACCACTTCAGACTTTTTGCAGTCATATGATGCCACGAGCGGATGCATCTGAAATGGAGCTAAACCACACTTGGGTTTAAATTTGGAGTTTAAACCAGGGCTTGGTATACTCAAACACATCATTAGAAAGATATTTTCAAATAGAAAAAGAATAAAGTGGGAATTACTTTCTTGTCTTTATAACAAACAGATTGCTAGAAGTAAGAAAACTATGTTATGCGATTAGAATTTCATTCTTTAGGGAGATTTCCTGCCTCCTCCCTTTTTCTGCTTGGCTCTGTTTTTAAACATTTAATTATAAAGGCTTTATTTTACTGTAGTTATCACAGTTGTTCAGTTTAGACAGAAGTGATGATCCTATGTGTAATTCCATGGCCCTGGGCATCCTATTACTGTAGAAATCATCTCTGGAGTTGGCAATTTACCCAACTGACTTTCTACCAAGAAAGGCAGAGCAGGGGTGCTAGTAGCTACTTGTAGCAGTAGTAGGAGCAGCAGCTACTACTGCCAAAATAGTGGAAATGCAATCTGTGTATTTACCCGAATGGTACATAAGCAGGCCACGCCAAACAGTCACCCTTTTCTCCACATTCAAAATAGGGCATAATACACAAGATGCCATGATTGATATCTAATTAATATATATTTTTAAAGAGTCCAATTTTATCTCAGCATTTCTATTTGTATAATTCTGCTGTTTTAAATTGTTCTGGCATTGGCTGTTTTACTGAATAAAAACAGAGAGTGGGAAGGAAGGAAAGGAAAAAAGAAAGGAAAGGAAGGAGAAAGGAAGTAGGGAAGGAAGAGAAAGAGAAAGACAGAGAAAGAAGGAAAAAGAATAGATAGAAGGACCACCGAAACATAGAACTTTTTGATTAGATGCACTTTTCATGAACTGAATAATTCTGTTTGTTTCTTTTCCTTAAAACTGTTATTAACCCAACAGCCTTCCTCCACAGCTAGAGCCACAGAGGGAAGAAAAGTGAGTGTGCATATAACTAAAGGACTGTTGCTTTGAATTTTTGACACAAAAGTAGTCCCCTCGATTTCTTCTCACTTCCCATCTATGTTCTCAGTTTGATTTTTATTTTTCCCAACTTCCTGCCTTCAAGGCAAGTGCAGAAGGTGGTCGGAGATGGGCAATGCCAAGTATCAAGAATCTGAGTTTAACAAGGTTTGAGAATTTGAATTTGACAAGTGACATCAGCTTGTGAAATTGATGTTTGTTATTGAAAAATTATATTCAAGCTATTTTAAATAGGAAAAAAGCAGTCCCGGGCATTTTTGTAAACTCTCCTTCAAAATCTGGTAAAACAACTTTGAATCCATGTTTCAAGAGATGAAAACCTGGAAAGCATTTACTTTTTTTTTTTTAAACCTTGGATGAGTAATAAAATATGACATTTAAGTAAGTTGTTGAGATTTATTTTAATTCTAATTTAATATTGCTGGAGTAGGGGCAATAATGATAAGTATTGACAGGATGACTACATTTATTCTTCCCCCTACCCCAGTTATTTCCAAGTTAAGTTTGATATTCCCAAAGCCCCTCTCACCTTTCTTTACTTCTCAAGGAAAGGTGTGATCACTCTCCCAGGAAATTACCATTCTGAAGCTCCATGAGATCTCTGCTTCACATGTTTGTTTTGTTTCATGAGAAAAAAAAAAACTACAGAAAATGAATATTAGACCATTCCCAAGCTCCCTTACTTTTTTATTCTTTTACTTGCATTTTATTCGTTGGAATTAAGTAGGCAAAACGTTAGGGAGATGGTGTTACTAAATGAAAAAAAAAAAAAAAGCTAACAGTGACTATGTTCTCATATTACCAGAGGTTAGCAAAAAGCTACTTTCATATGACAGCTAATATAACTCATTGATGTGATTACTCAAAAAGAAGAATGCCACTGGTGTCCAGTTACATCCCAGAGGTTACAATTAGATAGGCCAGATGGATTGGGTCCAGTGAGACAGACTGACAAACCTGCAGACAGGTCATTAGGGACATGACTAGAGCAAGATGGACTTCACGAATCAGGCAAAAGAAAAGGTGCCCTGATTAATTTTAGGGTTTTTAAACCTGAGATTCTTAAACAAAACTTGGATGAAAAAAAAAAAGAAAAAAAAAAACCCACCCAAGATTTTGGATCTATTTGCCAACTCCAAGCCAAATATTTTGAATAAGCAGTTTTCTATAATGGATGATGACTACTGACTATTAAAGTCATCTTAGGTTGACTTTAAAAATAATAAAATTGAAAGTCAAGGCCTCCTTAGAAAAGTAGGTTACTGTTCTTTGAGCAAGTCTGTGGTCATAAAATTATCATGCTCCCATCGGTAACCACAGTGTGGTTGGAGAACAGCAGGGCTTAAAGAGACCTTAAGGTTCAACTTGCCTGAATCCTTTATTACACGTGTTAGACAACCCCGCAGACAGGGCTTCCACAAGACACCGAAGGCGCTTTGGGAAGTTTTAATTTAAGGGAACTTTTGAAAGGGACTATTTCAGAGGTCTGGGCAGAGTTAGGGGTGTTGAAGCACTAGGGACTGGCGACAGTGGGGAGCTTTTGCTATTCCTTGGCTGAAGGGGCAAAATAGGGAACTGTTACTAGAACCTGGCGAGAACAGAAGCTGCGGACAGGGTTCACAGGGAGGGAAGGGGAGAAGGAGAGAGACAGAGACAGAGACAGAGACAGAGACAGAGATAATACCCCAACTCTCTCCTTGCATCCTCTAATCTGCAGGTCACTCCCTTTTGCCAAACCCAATGAGAAGTCAGAGGGTAAGAAAGGCACCACAGGGCTCAGCTCCCAGGACCCAGAGCAGGGCAGAGAACAAATCTAGGGGCAGATCAATGGAGAATCAGCAGCTCACAAGCTGCAGCCAGGGAGTAAAAATGACTTCTCAAAAGCTAGTTGATGTAGGGCTATGCCTAGAATCTTGTCTTTTGATCCTCATACACCGAAGCTATTTGCATGAACCACCATACTTCCAGCTGTAGAGACCAGGCCTCCAAGACTAACATGTGTAACAAAGAATATCAGACTCTCCTTTGGATTCTCTTCCTGAATGTAGCTAATCTACGAAGAGTCTGGCTTCTCTAACAGCAGATGTTTGAACCTCAGGCCAGAGAGATTGCAGAGATGTATGCTCTAGGACAGCCAGAGCCTCAGGGACAGTCATCCCTGTGGAGTCAAGCGTGAGGCAGCCATCAGTGGCACGGTGGACTGGCAAGTCAAGTTATGAGTTAATGAAACTGCTTTTACAAATCAAACACAAGGATTGACATTTCTAAATGAGCATTGTACTCTTTTGCATGGTTCTGTGGGAGGCCAACATTATTATATTGATTCTGCTGTTTGTCAAGTAGCTTTTGAACCTCTCTTTGGAACCAATCTATGTGTCACATAACAAACTCAGTGTCTCAAGATGTTACTAGCTGCATTGTTTTTTACTTTTGCTTTTATTTCTAACCAACTTCAAACTTGATTTGCTGAAATGTGACAGGGTCCAAAAATCAAACTTACTTTCAGAATACAAAGATTTATTCTTTGTATTGAGATAGCTCAAAAACATAACAGCAAGCTCGAATGTAGTTTACAAAGTGAAAGCTCAAAAGGTGTTGAAAGCCTTTGGGAATAATTAAATAATTGCCTCTCAAGGTGTTAGGGTTAGGACGGGCAAAGTTAATTTGATTTTGGACAGCCTGTGTTTAAAATGTATCACTTAATGTTAGACAACGCATGAATTGGCAAAAAATTTTTTAGAAAAGAATTACTGCTCTATTAAATATCACGTATGGACAGAGATGGAAGAGGAAAGGAAAGATGAAAACAATTTGTTGAGAAGTGGAATTATGAATGATGTTCCTTCTCCTTTGAAAATGTCTGCTATTGTTACAATATTGCTTGTACAATACTTACGATTATAAAACCATATAATAAAAGAAACACAGTCTTATGGAAACATTTCATAATGTTCTGAAAAAAGATGAAACACAGAAAGAAATGTGAGCACATAGACACACAGAGCATAAGTGTGTATGCTGCAAACATAATGCTTGTACTTTGCTCACATATAGATATAGCCGTACTCATTAATTTGAGTCAAAGAAATACTGCATATATTTTGCTTTTAATACTTTCTCCATACAAACCTTATAAAACAATGGAAGAAAAGAGATACTTGAGATTTTTGGAAGGAGATCTTGCATGCAGTAAACAAATTATGGAAAGGATGATTTGGAAGAGGGAATAAATGGAAAAGTTGGAATGAATATTGACTGATTAAACTTGGGCACAGATCTCATTATGTATGTACAGTTCCTGGAAACCCAATACACTTGATGGTACTTATGAGCTAGTTATGTTTTAACTATTATTACATGTTGACTTTGCCAACATCAGGATGATCTCTTTTCTAGAATAAATTTTGCCGCTATATACCTAAAATTTTAGAATTTTAGATAATTGGTGAAGGCATGTAGGGAACTCAAAAAGAAAGAAGGAAAAATATTTAAATGTTACTTAAGAGATGTTTATTGTGTCTTAACTGTGACCACATTTATTTGTTTGGGGAGGAAGAGGGTGAGAGATCCATGTTGCAATTTTATTACCTCTCTTCAGGAAGTTTTACACTTCATTAAATTGCATACAGTTATTCTAGCAATTCCTCCAACACATAACTCAGAGACATGAATATTGGTTTTATTGTTTTCTCATTTCTAAAGCCCAAAAGAAAAAAAGAATTCAGAAGGTTTTCTTTATTTTCTTCTGCAAGCAGATCTTGCTGGTTTTTAGAATCTCGCTGTCATTTTAAAAACATATGTAGCCTCACCTCCTAACTCAAAGATTTAGACTGTCTACATAAGTGAAACATCTCAGTTCCCCATACCAGCCAGATTTCAGGCAAATCAACTCCCTATTTACAATGTAATTTTGCAAATACCAAATAAAGCCAGTAATTCAGCGTGACCCTTTGCTGAGATGTCCTGTGATCTGTTCCAAGTCACTCTTTCAATTCTCCTTACTCATATGGAGATGTTGAAGCTTGAACCTTGAGACAGTTTAGTGGGAGTAAGAAGAGTTTTGCTTATAATAAAGTTAAGTATAGCTTCTGCCTACATGAGGTCAAGGAGGAAGAATGAATGTGTTTAATAATTAATTTTCTAGTGATAAATCCTTGACAGATACTGACATTAAAAGCAAATATAAATGCTCATCTCTGGTTGAGTAGATGATGTGTACCATGGCAGTGGCAGCAATGGGGTCCCATCAGGGTCCAGTCCTGACACCACTGCTCACAAACTAGGTACTCTGGAGCACAAAATCCCTTGGAGCCTGATTTTCTTCATCCAAAAATATGGGAATAAAAATAGTAATACCTCTCAGATTTATGAGGCTCAAATAAAGGAAGCTTGTATAAACTGCCTGGTATATGTAGGTGCCAAGAATCATTTTTGAATAAATAATAAAAAGTATTTCTGTTCTTTCAGGTTTGGGGATTAATTAGGTTATTCCACAAGCAGAAAGTTATCCTGAATAGTTTTCAAACTGAATTTCCTAGAAAATATCTGCTATATCTTTTCAGAACCAACTCTACCGTTTTCTGTATTTCAGGGTCAGACTGGGTACAGGGAAACTCAATTTTTTCTCTGAATGATGTTAAACAGAAGGTATTGCCATCTCCCAAAAAGTTGGGATGGGAGTGTGGCAGTCCAGAGTAGGATCCAGTTCTAGGGTGAAGCCATCAAGTGCTTTCTCCCTCAGGAAGCCATGTCCAAGGCACTGGCTGAAGAGGCTTCGAGTACATGTATGAGTGACAGCCTGAGGGCTGGTAGGTAAGGGAAAGGGACAGAAGGACATGAAGGTAGACACTGAGGAGTCATCTAGATTGGGATGAGGCCACCAGACAGGCACTACCTTCTCAGAGCATGAACACACTCCAGGGGAAAGAGCTGAGGGTCAACCCACCCTGGGACTTTCACATGTAAGTAGTCCAATTCATTCTCATCTATTTTGAGTTGTCTAGCATGGCACTTGTTCCCCAGGCATTAAAACCTGTGTATTCCAGTGTGGAAATGTATTACAAAGACATAAATGAATTAAAGCTCTCATCATTCTTTCATAAGAACTCCTTTTTGTTTTCAAAAAGGAATTCGATGAGATATTTAATGAAGCTGCAGGAATGACTTAAGAAGGCCTAGGACCTGTCTCCCATTGCTGCTACCTGTTACCTGTGGCCTTTCAGGCAGAGGTGGACATCTTCTTATCTGTGAAGTAGTATAAAAGGAAAATTTACAACATGAGATAGTGAGGATTAAATAAATGAACATATTCTGTAGTGCTTCAAGCTTCATAGATGTTCAATGAATGTTGACTAGAACTGATAAGCTATGTCTCATGCCCAGCTCAATGACTGCAGCTGGTAGAAGGCAATGATGACAGCAATGAATAGTCCCAATTAGCTCTGGTGCTCTGTGAGGGAGATTAAACCAATACAAGCAAGCAACCAACCAAACTAACAAACCAACCAGATAACAAATTGTGTAGAATCTGGCTTTTGTTTTTAAGTTCCTACCCATCTCATTTTCTCCCAGAGCCCATGTATATGCCCACACACTCATCACCCTTACCAGTAGCTTCTCCTTTGGCATGATTCTAGATCTGAATCTCCTTATGTGGCTGGGTTATTTATTTCATTACGTCCTTTCCCCCAAAGTTTAGCTCTGATCCGAATATGTGTCCATGAGCTCTTTTGACTAATTAATCAATAAAAGCATATGAAGGGAAAACTGCTCTAGATGACAACCAAGAGATAAAAGACACAGGGCAACAGTCAGGGAGCCTATGGATGCTAAATAGCATTTAATCAAATATACTAAGTGAGTAAAGTGCTAAGCAAGCAGTATAGATGATGCTGAATGAGAGGAGAAGGCTCTCTATGTGGCAGAATGGTCAGGGGCTTCCATTGGTCAGCCTTATTAACAGCATCTCACCCCGGATCAACTTTTAAGGAAAAAAAAAGTCTCAGTGCATAAGACTGCTTTAAAAACAAACTCACTCTGCATCCTGGGTCTCTAGCTTTTGGGTGGACCCGAGGCTGGAGCTGAGTATGGCGAGCAGCCTTTCTTGGTGCACAAATCAAAGACAATAGCTTGGTTCTTGTCTTCCTATCTTTGATGGAGAAATGCTTGTGCCCTCTCAGATGTTTTTCATGTAGCAGCATTCATGCACTCACTTTCTTTCCAACTCTTATCCCCACACTGAATTTTACTGCTGTCACTTTCTTATTAAATCACAGTGGGAGTTTGCTGCATTAGAACTAAGGAGGAAATGGATTACCATGTAGAGGATAGCTTTGCAATTTCTAACAGGAGCTGTCTGAATGAACTCATTGTTTCCTACTATCTCTCTGGAAAGATCACACATTATAATCACTATTTACAATATATTGTGTAAAATGATCTTCGTTTGTTTTCTATAATGGATACTGTATCGTTTAATTAATTTAGACTAAAGAAAAGCAATCAACATTTGGTAACAACATTCCCTTAGGGGATATAAATGAAAATCTTTTCCATACCCTACACAGCAGTTAGAGCAAAGGAAGTGCTGATATTTATTTATGAACATCAGTGCTCATAGTTGCAAGCAACAGAACTGTAGCTGATTTCACCAGAGAAGCATGTGTGAAAAGGATATTGAGTACTTTACAGATCACTATGAGGACTGGAGAAACACACTTAAGTAGCCAGGAACAGTAGCCACAACCATGCCTCACAGTAGGCCTGATGAGAAAAATCATGCTTGCACCCACCAGGCCCAAGATGATGCCACTTAAGGCACAGCCACTTTAGCACCTAAAACATGGTGTCCCTGCAAACGCCAACTCCCATTGCCACCAAGGAAAGGATCCATGCAGTGCCCCTCAGCATCCTTGGGTTCTGCTTCGTCTGGTAAAGTTGATTTTGACTCTTGGAGGCTGTTTCATGAACTCATGCCCTCTCTGTTACAAAAGCAAAGATATGGCAGTTGCCACATTTATAGCTGTGGTGAGCTCTACCTGTCTCTGAAATTCAAAAGGCAGGGAAATCCCTGAGCATATGAAGCACTTAGAAGAAAAAAAAAGACAAATGTCCCCCCAAATCAGCACTGCCAGGAATAGGACCTCCAATGTCCTCAATCACAGACACAGAAACATGTCAGACCCTCCCTTTGAGCTGTACAGAGCCCAGCAGCCTGGCCCTCTGTGGAAAAAGGGGTGAATCGTCATCACTAGGGATGGCTGCAGGAAGAGATTCTTTTTTTCCCAAATAATGTACTTGATTAAACTTAGCTCAATGAAATCTGTTGTTCTCGTGTTAGGATTCTTCATTTTGAGCCGATTTTGATCTGATTTTAAATTGAGTGGAATTCCTATTTATGCTTTTGTCTTTACTAAGAACAGCATGTTCTTTTGTTGGGCTCAGGAGACAAAAGATTTGGATGTGTAGCAATGGTTTGAAAGAAACTAAGAAAATATGATTCTTTTTAGAATATTTATTTTGCCATTAGAGCCCCAACAACAGTTGCTTTGGAACAACAGTGGAAACAAAAAATAAATACAGGGCAAAGAGAAATCCTAGCTGTGGGTAAAAGTACCCGATAGCCTACCAGGCATTTATAGAGCTCAAGTTCAAGATTCCAAGTAGGAGATAATCAAATAAACAGCTACCTCTTCTGTAATTGCATTTTAAAATCTCATTCTATCTGCACACTTTTTCCCCTACCATCTGATGCATGCACAGGTTGATATGAATTTTTTTTTTATTAAGATAGATTGATTACCCAAAGTTTTAATTTTAATCCTGGGTTTATTTAAAAGAATGCAATTTAGCAATCCATGTTGTTAGTGATGTTTATGGAAGATGAGGCAAAGGAGCAGAGATAGCCAGGAGAAAAAAAAACTCTGCAGTTTAGCATTCTTGTCCCTGTAGAATCCTTCTTTATATTATGGAAATTTCCGTAGACCTTAGGCCATGAGTATTGAACAGATCTCACCTTCCACAGCGTCTCATTGACCTACAGCACAATATAGGGTTTTTTGAACATAAAAGAATCATTGACAACCTCTATATTACTCTAAAAAATTGTTTACCCATGTGTTAAAGAAGCCTCTCAAACTTTCTTAATTAAAAATATGTTACATCAATGACCCACCTTCCTGGTGGAGAAGCCAAAATCCATCAAGCCTTTTTCTCCCCTACTAATTAAATCGCTTCCTCAGTTTGTTTGCATCTTCTATTCTATTAGCTCTGTGATATCACATGGATGATTTCTCCACCTGCATCATACATCGGCTGACTATAGAATAGATTGCCATGGTCTTGACTGTCTTTGGGCAGTTGAAGCTTTGCCTTTGGGATTATTAATTTGTAATCACATTATTTAAGAAATTTGATGAGGAAAGGGCTGAAAATATGTCTGCCTGGTTCGTCTGTCATGCTTTTTTCAGCCTCCCAGAGACTATTTTCAGCAAAAAAAAGCAGACCTCAGTTCTCCCTCCTTTTATGATGCTATATATTTATATATGGGCTCACATGATTTCAATGTTCTGGCATCTGATGACATAAACATATTCACAATGGAGCAAAGCAAGAAAAGAGGTCAAAGGGACAAGAAAGTGAGGAGCAACCCAGCCATATCCATCTTTTGGGTAGCAATGATCATTTTGCATAGATGTGTGGATTTCCTGGAAGAGTCAGCAGAGCAAAGCTGTCAGACCATTAAGAATTTGCACAGTTGCTTTAATTTGAAAACAACTAAAAAACAAGAGAAAGAGTGAGTAATAAGGCAGGGAAGGAAGCAGCCATTCTGTAGATTAGCAGTACTTTACTTTTCTCTTTTTAATAAGGCATTCAAAATTCAGTAAACTATAATTTTATGTGTCACTTTTAAGTATAGCTAATATAAAGCTTAGTTAACAAGAATTTATTTTAATTATATAAATAATACATCCTTTTCTTGACTTAAAAATGTTCTATAACTGAATGGCTCTTTTGTACAAGACCATGTTGGCAAAATGAAAAGCAAATTTGGAAGTTGTTAAAGTAAAATCTTTAAAGTTTTCAACGCAAGAAAAAAAAATTTTATGTAATTTTGTATGGGACTAATAGCAAACAGACTTATTGTGGTGATCATTTTGGAGTGCATACAAATCTTGAATCATTACATTGTACCCCTAAAACTAATATAATGTCGTATGTCAATTATACCTCATTTCAAAGAAAAGAAAACCGTTCAATTAGCCATCCAGTCATCACCAAATATCTGAGTGTTTTCTCCAATCATGCATATTGCATTCATTCACTCAACATTTAATGAAATGACATCTGTGTTCTAGACACCATGCTGTGTGGAGATGGGGGATGCAAAACAAGGAAAGTATGATCTCTGCCCACAAGGAGTTCAGTCTAGAGAGACTTTGCTCGTATCCATTTTCTACGGCTGCTCTAACAAACACCACAAACTGGGTGGCTTAAAACAACACAGATTTATTCTCTCACGGTTCTAAAGGCCCGAAGTCCAGAATCAAGTTGTCAGCAGAGCTGGTTCCATTGGGGGAGCTCAGCTTCTGGCGGTTGCCTGCAGTCCTTGGCATTCTTCGTTTGTGGCAGCAAAGCTCCAATCTTTGCCTCTGTTGTCACATGGTGTTCTCCCTCTGTGTGTCAGTGACCCAGTTTCTCTTTTCTTGGAAGGACACTGGCCATTAGATTTAGTGCCCACCCTAATTCGGTATGACCTTGTCTTAACTTGATTACATCTGCAAAGACCCTCTTTCCAGATAAGGGTAATGGAGGTAATGGAGGTTAGGGTTTCAACATATCTTTGAGGAAGACGGTGGGACACAATTCGACCCCTAGCTCCATCTAAGAAGACCCTATGCGGAGGTAAGGAAACCTCAGCTGAACAAGCCTGGAGGTATGCCACCAGGGCACAGGGGCTCCAGGAGGCATTGTAAGTGACCCGCTATAGATAATGCAGGGAAACTGAAGATGGAAGTGGGGAGCACCCAAAAGAAAGAATTTGTTTAACCATTTGTACCAGCAGGACAAACCAACACCATACAGAAGCCAGTCAAGTAACACCTTTCTTGCTCCCTCTCCTACAAGGAATCAGAAAGAGAGACCACCAGACTGGAGGAGGTTACAACACAGAGAAGCAGAACACAGACCCCTCACCTATCACAGGCTTCCATCTGCAAAAGATCCAGTTGCACAGGGACAGAAGATGTAACCTGAAATAAAGGTCAGAGTTTGGATTATTATCTAGAGCTAGACACATTTATTATAGGTATGAGACTTTTTGAGGACTAACATGGCCAGAGGTTTTATTAGCTAAGAGTGATCAGAAGAATTATGGGCCTGCCTGATTCTCATCCAAGGAAGTAGAAGGGGGAAGAACTACCCTACGGAACGAGTAGGTGACGGTCAAGAGAAAAGAACACAGTTGCTTTCAGTTGTGACTTTCAGAGCCCATCTTGTTCAACATGACCCTTAAAATGGACGTGGGTGCCTGGAGTGTGATGTGTCCTGTACTCTCCTATCTGCCACCCAAGTCTTTCCCAATTCTGGGACCCTGGAGAACCTCTAAAACGTTCCCAGGACCACTGGGAGTGGGCTTGGGAGGTAGTTGAGGTTTGAGAGCAACACGCTCAGTCCTGATGGTGGTGAGCTCGGATTGAGATTTCCTGCATCCTAGGCTGTGGGGATGGAGGGGTCGCCCCAAGCCGAAGACCTGATGCTAGACTTGGCTGAACCTCAGAAGACCAGCGGCTCCCAAGGGCCGGACCAGGGGAGAGGCATTTCATGGAGCTGTTCTGCGGTGTACCTCCCTGCTCTGCCTGTAACAGGGATTAGAAATGCCCTGTGTTGACTGTTCAGTGACAGCGGGCCTCACGTTGCATCAGCAGGGAACATCAGAACCATGAATAAAGACAGGCTTCTGGAAGGGAGGTGAGACAGGATCCATATTTTGGTGAGGATGGAAGGGTCTGAGGAGGGCATTAGGATAGGACATTTCACTTGAAAGTCAGGGCAACAATCTATAGTCATAAACGCTCACCTCCTAAGGAAAGAAAGCAGAATTTTGAGTTAGACCTGTTTTCTAACCCAAGGGCCCAATAGAATGAACTGAGTTATTTGATGATTAAGTTTTTAGCTCTACATAGAAACATGGCTTCAAGATGTACACTGAATTAATAGAAAAAAACAAAGAAGGTTCTATTTAGGCACATCTGTGTTATGACCTGTATTTTCATCCTGCTACTGAAACAATTACATTGGTTAGGGAGAGTGGGCAGAGCAGAGACCAGAGTGGACTATGACACACCCAGTGGGTGTGAGAGGATGCCGTTCACCCAGGACAGCCCAGTTCAGCATAGAACAGATCTATCCTGTAGGAAAATGCTTTCACTGGCTATCCAAAATCAAAGCGTGACATTACAAAGAGATTTGTATTTCTACACTAGCAAAATTAAGTGCATTATTTGCTTAAAAGCCACAGGGAACTGTCATTTCTGAATTATGTCAGATCAGTAGAGTGAGGGAAGCAATAAGGATCATGGGCTGCTCTGAGCTTCCCTGGGATGGATGTGCCCCGTAGCCATGGGAACCTATTGTAAGCACCCCAGGAAACACCATACAGTTGCCAGATTTGCTGGCGCTTGTCCCCCAACTGGTGTTAAATATGTAGACATGCAAATATGGGATTAAAATTTATTGATGTAAAAGCAGAGAGAATTAATCCCTGGAATCCTCTGGCTCCTGGTTCCCATTTTCCCTTTTCAATGGTGCACTGCACTAGTGTGAAAATAGTCATATTGTGAATGCCAAAATTAGACACAATGACTAACAAAAATATAATATTTACTAAGTGCCAGGCACCAATCTAAGAGCTTTTTAGAAAATAACTCATCTAAACCTCACCCTGACCCTATAAGGTGAGTATAATTATTATCCCCATTTCACATTTAGAGAAACTGAGGCACAGAAAGGTTAAGAAACTTGCCCAATATCATATAGCTAATAAATAGCTGCCCTGGAAATCATACAGGTAGTATGATAAGTAAAAGTACAACACAGACCTGTCCTGAATAAGCGCCGTTTGCTAATATTCTGTTCTTTGTAAATCGTAGAGAAAGGAGCTATAGCAACTTCCTCTCATTCCTCCTTCCCTCTTCCTCAGAGAAGGGTCCATCTTGCATAAGCTGGTTCCGTTTGCTCAGCAGCCTTCACCTGCAGAGGTTCACTTGGAGCTGGGCACATCATTTATTTCCTGAAGAGAAAATTTCCACAGAATAGGGAGAAAGAGTTTAACATCTTTCTCTGAAAAATACTTAATGACCCTTCCACAAAGTGCAGGAGGGAAGTTAAAAATGATAGTGAGATATAACTTATTTTAGTTTCCACCTTTAAAAAAGTCAGTATCTCATGTATATACCGTTCACCCCCCCAAATTATTGAATGATCTGTGATTTTTATTGGTGAGAGATGGAAGTAATGATCTAATTTCCAATCAGATAATAAAGTTTGTGATACACATGCCAGGAAAGGCTGACTCCTGGCGAAATCGCAGAGCGCAGCTGGGATCTGAACCTCCCGTCTCCCATAGCGTGGTTTCACAGGAACATAGAGCGTTTGAGCATGAAGAGACCTGAAGGACATTCTGTCTGATCTCGTGATTTTACAGATAAGGAAACTGAGGCCAGAAAATGCACATAACTTGCTCCAAATCAAAAACCCTATTATCTGGACTCCCAGTCCCGGGCTACTCAGACCGTGCACATATACTACACACACAGACACATGTCCACACACTGACACATAAACAGACTCCCACATACACACAGACGCACACAAATACTCACAAATACACATGCAAGCACACATACATACACATGCACACAGTGTCCGGCTCCTGTCGGAAGTCATATGTTCTGCCTAAATTTTTCAATAATAACCTGGTAGTTGATGGAGATTGATTACTCTTCTCTAAAAACATTTTCTTTTTAACACATGTTTTCAGAAAACAGAACCAAATTAAAAATCCAAAGTAAAGAATTTTAAAGATGCAATTTCAGACTGGGAATTGGAAACTGTGTGCTGCCCACTGCTCTTCCAGTTGCTTCTTTTGGAAGCGCTCCTTGTCTTTGGGACTAACGAGGAAAGTAAATATTCTTGAACAATTGTTAACATTTCTTCTCAATCCACGTTGGTCTCCGCTTTCCCACTAGTATGGTTCGTTTCAAAAGCATTTTAAAAAATTGTGAAATACACAAGAATGACAAGCACAGGTTATAAAAGAATTGCTCATTTTTCCCTATTTTTTCTTCTTGAAGAAGACAAACTGCCTCAGAGCTGTGGCTGTGGCTCCAGCCAGCTAGTTCATCTTGTTGCTCCAAGGAGCCCAAGGTTTTGCCAGGTTCTCTTGCTCCCTTCGGCTGAGAGGTTGGCTGGGGGTGGAGACTGGAGGGTGCCCTTCCCATTTTTAACACCGAAACACCATGTTCATTATTACAACAAAAGTTTCTCATCTGCTTTGCTAGATTCAATATAAGTGGTTTGCCTGACCCACACACTGCATCTCCCTTCACATTGCAATGTCGTAATAGCTCATGTTGTACATTGAGATCGAACTTGACTATTGATCTATTTAGACATAAATACTACAATTAATTAGAAATAGACTTGGACTAAAATAACTGACCTTTCTGGGTTCTTGAGAGTATCATTGCGATAACCTCAGATAAGAGATAAAGAGCCTGCTAAGGGCAATTTTCACCCAAAGATACTCTCAACAAATGACTCCATGGGGCTGGACCAAGGACTTGCTACATCAATATTCAATGTATTCTGCCAGTTTAGCATGAAAAAAAAATTACACCCTTTCACCCCACAGAAGCTCAAGCTGGCTGTAGGACAAGCTGGTGAGGAAAAGGCTGTTTCTTGAAATATGTATGCTGAAGCGCAGGAAGAAATGCGGAAATATTTTTCACTGGCTGTGAGCCTCCTGGAGTATGTCACCTCCCAGTGATGGATGGCCGCACGGGGTGGAAGATGGAACTCTATGCCATCCGGACAGCTTCATCCATATTCCAGTTATCTTAGCAGAAATCAGTATTAGACTACAACAAAAGTGGACATCAAGGCTTTCATAGAGGCCCCTCAGTGCATGAGTGGGGGTGGGCTTGGGGGTCCTCCAAACTATCCAAGCAGAAATGAAGGAGCACATGTGTGTGCTCCCCACGTGGCACCCCAAGAGCTTTTCACTGGACTGAGTCATTTCTACTTGCAGTGAGGCCCCCCATGACCTGGTCCCAGCCTCTCTCTTTGACTCCATCTCACTCTTTCCACACCTGGCTCACACTGTCCAGTCCACTGACCTGTCGTTTCTGTTTCTTGATTGTGACACAGTTTCTTTTTCCTCCGGCTATGTTGAGGTTGGGTGGGATCATAGAACACTCTTTGCCTGAACATTGCTGGGGTCGGTTCCTTCTTTTCATTTCCATACCCAGGGTCCAGTTCACGTGTGTTCCCTGGACACCCTCCTGATACAGTCCTCCACCCCCCACCCCATCTCTATATTACTGTGATACTCTCGAATATTTGTTTCTTATTTCTCGATTCCTTCCCTATTCTGGATGAAAGCTTGATGAAAACAGAGAACTTGACTGTCATTTTCGTCCCTGTATTTAGCACAGAATAAGTACTCATTAGATATTTTTTGAATGAAGAAAGGAATATTTGAGTTTTAAGGAGGTATAGTGACATCAGGATTTCCTTCTCAAGACTTGTTCCTCTTCATTAACTCATCAAGCAGCACTGAGTTCAGTCTCTGAAGAGTGAGACTTGTTGTACTGGTTGATATGGCAAAGGTGATTCTAGCGTGAGATTGGCAATTGGGGTAGAACCCATGGCCTATCTTCCCAGTCTCTGGAGAAGCAGGCCATCTTGGTGATGATTTGGAATCTCATCAGGCTCCCGATCCTATTCATCAAGCAGCTGGAGACCAGAGGTCTTCTGATGGTCAAGCAAGGCCCCTGTGCTCTGGCTGCTCTCAGTTATGTCTAAGGCTTGGTCTGAGCCCCCGCTGAGACCCACCAGCCTGAGAAGCTCCCTCTCTTATGCTTGTACTTGTAGCAACAGCAAAAATATGTCTTGGCTGACTGGCTCAGCCTTCAGAAGTGTTGGAGTCCGGGTCTCATTTCATATTAAACTATGGTTCAAATGCTGGCTCTGCCACTTTATTTGCTTTATCATCTTAAGGCAAGTTACTTAACCTCACCAGACCTCAATTTTCCCAATTTGCAAATGTCAACGATATAATAAAGTTGTTGTGAGGCTTAAGTGAGAAAACAATGTAAACAAAAAATAGGATGACTGTTTACCAAGTTCTGTGCCTCCCTTTGCATTCTCTCCTCTTTCAGTCGCAGCTCAGATGTGCCTTCCTCCCTGAAGTCTTCCTCACTTGTGCCTCTACCCCGGCACTAGTGGTTTTTCTAGTAGCGCTAATCGCAAGCAGACACAATCTGGTTGGTTTGTATGTTTTAGAGTTTATGTTATGTTCGCCCCCGCTAGGATGAGAACAGGGCCCTGTCTGTTATGTTTGATGCTATTTCCTCAGTGCCTAGAACAGTTCCTGGCTCATAGTAGATGCTCAATTAATGTTTGTTCACTATGTGACTGAATGCTTTAGCTGTTTCATGTATGTCACTCCAATTAATCCTGATATTTCAGCACAATAGTATTGCCATTAGTTTAAAGATCATGAAAACAAAACTGAAATAAGCTAAATAACTTAACTAAGAGACTTTCAGCGATTACCTCCTTATTAAGGAAGAAAGGCAAATGAAGGAGGGATGAGACCAAAAGGGCATTTAAGATTGATCATTTCCACTCTGGGCTAGGTGACAAATCTAAATGAAAATGATTTCATAGGATGAAGTTCAAGCTATCTTTGACCCTGAACTGTTCTGAAATCCCACTCCCAACCAAATGGCAGTTATTTTAACTGCAACATAATTGAAATCGAAGTCACTTGCAAATGTATCAGGCTGCTTGTAACAGAAATCTACCTACAGAGTTGGTAGATTTTTTCAACATGTTGGTATTTCTGTTGGATGTGCATAGCAACCACATTTTATTGTAGAAGTCCTCAGGGAAAGAAAGTCTCCTGGGACCAGGAGTCATGTATAAGTGTTTACATGTATCCGAGCCTTTCTTGCATGTTTAGTGACTGGAAGGTGTCCCGTAATCACGGAAGCATTCCTTAGGCTATATATAATGACCTGAAGATGTTAGTCTCTGCTTTGCTTCTTAATGACTCTGGGAACAAACATATGACTTATGAGACTTCTGTAGGATAGAGAGATTATATTTGGCAGAAATGAGCCCATCTTTTATATATAACAGATAACGTGTGTGTGTGTATGTGTGCATGTGTGTCCAGCCCCATCTTCTTTCCCCTGGATTATTACCAGGATCTATGATCTCCTTGACCCTGTTCTTCCCCGCCCCCCGCCCCCGACAATCCATCTTCTACGTTATAGTCAGAATGAGCTTCCCAAAACGTAAACCTGTCTCTCCTCTGCTTAGGACCTTTCAAAGGCTTGTCCATAAAATAAAGCCTAAACTATTAATGGCTTGTCAGTCAGATGACCTTCTCCCTGGTTTGCCTGGGAGAGTCCTGATTCACACCTGTTGTCTTAGTATATTTATTCCAGTGTCTCCTTTCGCTCTCAAAAGTAGTTAGATTGAGAAGATACAGCGGGATATAAATCATGTGGACATACTATCTATAAGGACCCCAAACCCTCCAGCTTCAGTCACCCCTATTCTACACTTCGATTCCCTGCTCCAGAAAACAAATATGCCACAATTTCCTCTTTCCTAGGACTCTGTATGTTTTTTTCTTGCCTAGAACATTCCTCCCACCTCCAATCCTAATTGCTTGGCTAACTCCTACTCATTCTAGGACTCCTTCCCCGAATCTCCACTTCTAACAGAGTTGGATGGCCTTCCTTTGACCTCCTGTCATACCCTAAACTTTCTTGACCTCAGCCATCATACCACCCTGAGATTTCTGCCATGGCAAAGATCCTCTTACCCCTTTCAATTATTCGTGTGCTTCAACATAAGAATTATATATCCCTTCCCATTGCCATGTAACTTATAGGGTTTTGTGAAGAATACACTTGCCTGCCCCATCAATGGCAGTTTTGACCAAGTGACTTGCTGTAGCCATTGGAAAGGAATTCAATGGACATTGTGGCTGATGGCAGCTTTAGGAGCTGTGGTGCGTCTTCACCAGCTCAATTGTTTTTCCTTGGTCACAGGAACAGCATATCCCATGTAAGGACTTCTCCTTTAGCCTGGATTTCAGAATACAAAGACATGGGAGCAAAGTCACAACCAACATATAAATGAAAAAAAAAATCAGTTGCGATTGTAAGCCACCGGATTTGGGGGGATTGCCCCTGCAGGGTAGCTCAGGGCAGGCTGACTGCTTTGGGGAATTGCCTTTATTTCTTAGATAGTAAACAACCTGAGGTCAAGGAGTGTGGTTACCTAATTCACCCTCATACCAGTTTCTGAATCAGCACCCAACAGTGGCATTCCTCTCTAAGTATGGTTCAGTGAATAATACATGGATGTGTACCTTTGGCTTTCTTTCATATCAAATTGAATATCAACTTTTCCATGGTCCAGATTGGTTACATCTTTACAAAGCATTATGCTTCTCCAACAATATTCTTGAGTACTACTTAATTCAATTTTTGCACACAACTCTGTAAAATAAAGAGGTGACACTATTTTGTAAATGAGAAACTTGATGCCAGAGAGATTTTTACTTCTAAGATTACATAGTTATTTAGTAGCAAAGAATGAAAGCTTTGACTTTCTGGGGCCCAGTTCAGGATTCTTTTCCATCCTATCCTTGACCCCAGTCCCAGACAAGACAGAAAATAAGTGTTCCTCTTCACCCAAAGCCTTCTTAGTATCAGCTTTCATCTGCTCCCCATGTCCACTCTTACTGGAGAGATACACTGAATCCATCATCCCTTTCTTTGGGATTAAGGGAGGTGGGGTTGGTAGCTAAAATGTCTTCTCTGTTTTAAAAAGGCACCATTTGAAGAATAGAAAGGAAGAGAGAATCACCCAAATTTAGTTCCTGTCTGGTCTTTGTAGATTTCAGGAACAAATTCTGAGCTCCCACAGAGTGAACGAGGTTTTTTGTTCTCCACAAAGGTTGTGTTCAAGAGGACAGGCCCCAGTCAGCCTCACCAATCCAGATTCGCTTAAAATTTCAATAAAGAGTAACTCATATTTTTGGTGGCTTATTTAAGTCAAAGCTGATGTTTAAGTGTCACATTGTTCTACAGCAACAAATATTTATTGATCATCTCTGTGCACAAGGAATTGTGCGGGTGGGAGTTGAGTTAATTTTGAGTGCTTTCTAATTGCCCTCTGGCTGGCTGAGGTTAAAGTAATTCTTAATCAAAACCTTTGCATCTGTCTTTACTGAGGAAAATGTAAGGGCAGAGCTTCTCTACTTGGCTGCACATTGGAATCACCTGGGGAGCTTTTAAAACTAGTGATGTCTGAATCCCACCTCCTGTGTTCTCATTTAATTGGTCTGGGATGTCACCTGGACATTGGGATTTTTAAAAGTTACCCTTTTAAAGTGGATCATATGAGCAGGTAAGGTTATACACCACTGTGTTTAGATGTCCCAAATTGCTTCTTGTAGTTGAATGATCAGAATCATTAGCTCAAATGATATTCCCCAAATCATCCTGACCCAAATCACCAGCTGGATTTGAGACAGGGCGGTGGAGCCGAAAGAGACCTCATAATGGGTGGTCAAGAGATCTGGACTCCAGATCTGTCTCGGCTGCTCACTAAAAACTGTGACCTATCGTGACTTAAATGCTCTGGATCTAAGCTTTCTGGTCAGAGAAATGAAGAATTAGAGTAAATTAGCATTTTCCAAATTTTTATCATTATGACCACTTTTTAGGCCCCCTCTCCCCAAAATGGATGTAACCTTTGAAAAACTTCATCTATCAAACTCCATTAAGTGTTAATTTCCCCTCTCCCAATTACGTACATTGAAGATACTGTCCGAAGTTTAAAGAAGAGGTCTCGTGCTTAAATCTAACTACACATCACTTTTCTTCTTCACATTCGATTGACCAAAATGCAAAGTACTGAGTTGAGTGGGCGTCAAATGTTACCCTTTATTCATCTTAGGGAACGTGACTGGGATCCTCACCTCCTACCCCAGAGCAGGCTGTGGCTGGGCATCCTTGAATGCCAGGCTCCTGCAATCTCATCAAGCAGATTCCCTCCCCTCCCTCTTTCTGTGGAGGCCTTTTTTCTGGGGACTGAAGCAACAATGTGGGAAGGGGAAAAAATTGGACTTCAGAGGTTGTAACTGCCCATCAGAGTCTCTGATTGATGTAAAAATGTTATCATTTAGCAAATAATTTTTAAGCCTCAAGCAAAGAAAATAGGTGTGTTAGCCAGCCCCTGAGTTTAAGAAGGGATAAACAGTTTTTTAGGTTTTTTAAAACAATGAAAATAGCTTATAGATCCCCACAACTAGCTTTGAAATAAGAGAATGGGAACTGTTGCCTGGAACTGCTGAATCAGATCTAAGATTCTTCTCACACTAAAAAATAAAACTTCTATCACTTTTAAATGTAAATACAATGGAGGTTTGTTTTTGTTTTTTTAAATCTTTTGGATGGTGAAGAGGAATCGATATTAAATAAAAATTATAGAATTTGTCTTAACTAATACATATGCTTTGAAAGTGCTCAGAGCCAACTGTGATTATGAGAGTGAACTTTTTAGGAACTAGAACTGTGTTTTGTTTTAGAGAGACCACTTAGAGAATCCTACATGTGTGGAAAACGCATTGTGTTTTTAGCTGAAACCCTTTTTTCATACTCATCTTAAGCCACTGGGGTATATGTTGAACAAACCAAAAATATTCATCACATAATATTTTTTGGTACTATGTTAACCTATGATTATTCAGTGGCTAATTATTTTATTTGATGAACACCAGGGACTTCTGCTTCCCTCAAACTTTATTTGGCTGTTGTTTTTTTTGTTTGTTTTTTGTTTTTAATTTTTATATTTTCATTTTTTTCAAGTATACTTGACATAAGACATTATATTAATTTCAGGAATACAACACAGTGATTAGACATTTATATAACTTATGAAGTGATCACTCTGATAAATCCAGGACCCATCTGACACCATTCTTAGTTATTACAATACTACTGACTGTACTCTTCATGTTGTACTCTACATACCCATGACTGTTTTTTAACTACCAATTTGTACCTCTTCGTCTCCTCCCGCTTCACCCATTCCTCCACTCTCAATCTGACAACCGTCAAAATGCTCTCTGTATCTATGAGCTTGTTTCCATTGTTTCTTTGTTTATCTTGTTCTTTAGATTCCACATATGACATTTGTCTTTCTCTGTCTGACTTACTCCACTCAGCATAATACCCTTTAGGTCCATCCATACTGTTGCAGATGGTAAGATTTCATTCTTTTTATGGCTGAGTAATAGTCCACTGTATGTATGTACCACCTCTTCATCCATTCATCCATTGACGTACATACAGGTTGCCTCCGTATCTTGGTTACTGTAAATAATGCTGCAATGAACATATGAATTCACATGTACCTTCGAAGTAATGTTTTGGGTTTCTGCAGATAAATACCAAAAAGTGGGATAACTAGGTCCTTTTTGTCTCGTGTTATATAGCCTTTGTTTGAAAGTCTGTTTTGTCTGGTATAAGTATTGCTACCCCAGCTTTTTTGTTTGCTTGTCTCCCTGTGTTTAGTTTGGATAGTTTCTATTGCTATGTCCTCAAGTTCACTAATCTTTGCTTTAACAATATCAAGTCTGCTGTTAATTCCATCCAGTGGACTTACTCTATCAGACATTGTAGTTTTTATTTCTAGAAGTTTGAATTGCATCATTTTTATATTTTGCTCTACTAAACATGCTTTCCTCTATTTTTTAGAACACATAGACTCTAGTTATAATAATTGTTTTGGAATTCTTGTCTCTTAATTCTACCATCAGTATCATTTCTGAATTTCTTCTATTGATTATTTTTTGTTTTTATTATGAGTCCTATTTTCTTCTTTTTTGCATACATGGTAATTTTTCACTGAATATCAGACATCGTGGATTTTACCTTGTAGGTTACTAGATATTTTATATTCCCCTAAACATTCTTGAGCTTTTTCCAACCTGAGATGTAATGATATTACTTGGAAGCAGTTTGAAACTCCCAAGACTTGCTTTTTAAGATTTGTTAGGCAGACCAGAACAACCTTCAGTCTAAAGCTAATTTTCCCCACTATTGAGACAATACCCTTCTGAGTACTGTATTCAATGCCCCATGTAGTACAAAGTCTTTCCACTCTGGCCAGTGAGAACATGAAGTTATTCCTGGTCTGTTCTTTACCCTGCCTTGGGTGGTTTCCTCACTTGTGTGCACTGATTAGTGGTCAGCTGAGGACTCCAGAAAAATGTTTGCAGATCTCCAGAGCTCCTTTTTTGTGTAGGTCTCTTCTCTTAGTGACTCTTCGGTGAGAATCGTAGTTGCCTTGGCCTTGGCCATCCTTCATTCTCTCGCTTGTCTCCTCCACTCAGAAAGACCTCCAGGTTCTGTCTGGGTTCTCCCTCCCTACTGTGGCCCGGAAATGCTCCAGGCAGTAAGCTGGGGAAACCATAGAGTTCATCTGGTGTGTTTCCCTTCTCTCTAGGATTGTTAGATTATGCAGCCTATTGCCCAATCTCTGAATATCATTGTTTTATATATTTTGTTTGCTTCATTAGTTGTTTAAGGCAGTAGGATAAATCCAGGCTCTGTTATTCTGTATATATCACATTACCTTTATCCATTTATCTGTCAGTGGAAACAGGTTTTGTCTATATCTTTGCTACTATGAATAATGCTGCAATGAACCGGGGAGAGCAGATATTTCTTCAAGATACTGATTTTATTTCCTTTGAATATATACCCAGGTGTGGGATTGCTGGATCATATGGTAGTTCTATTTTTAATTTTTGAGGAACCTCCATATTATTTTTCATAAGGGCTATACCAAATCATGGTTATTCTTATTTTTGACTTTTATTTTAACTATGTACCCAACACTGTATTAGGTCCAATGGATTTTACAAAGTACACAGTAAAACTGGGTGCTCTCTTACCTGCGTATGTACTCTGTTTTTATCATCCGGTACATCTCTACATATTTATATTCTGCTTCATTTTTAAGCCAGTAATCCTACCCAATATATTTTCCTATGTTTTCTCTCAGTCTTTGCAATAATTATTTTTAATATTTGCATATTCTTCCATTGAAGGGATGTATCTAATTTACTTACTCATGCACTAATTTTTTGAGTAATTAGGTTGTTTGCAATTTTCTCGGCTGAGATAAAATTAAAATGTAATACTATTTGTCTGTGTATGTGTTTTGAGAAATCACCAAATTAGGTTCCTTTACAATTTGCAACAAGGAGGAAAGCCTTAATACTGTTACAAAGTCAGAGCTCTACTTGTTTGCTCTACAATCTTCTTTTATTTTCTCCTTCCATTCTCTCTCTCTCTCTCCTCTCTCTATCTCTCTCTGTGTGTGTTTCTCTCTCCTTCTCTCTTTCATTCTCCTTCTTTCTCTCTTGTTCCTTCCCTTCTTCCCAGTAAGTATTTATTAAACACCTGTGTTCCAGGCACTATGCTGGTACATAAGGTATAATCGTAAACAAAAGGCAGGATTTTTGCCTCAGTGGAACTTGTGATTAGTCAGGGAGCAGATAAAAAATCCAAGAAGTAATAACAATACATAATAAGTCATCTAACAGGGGAAGTACATTTGCAGAATTCAAAATGCATTGGTCCACACAATTTTCACACATCTCTCATAGGACAGTGAGAGACAGGGGGAAGGAACAGGCACTCTGTCTAGCTTCTCCTTTGCCCATGATGTAGTGTAAAGAGTTTAATATCTGACTGGCCTGCCTTCAAAACCAGGCTTTCCTACCTACTAGCTGCATAAGTGTGGGCAAGTTAACTTTTCTCAGTCTGACTTTTAACCCTCTAAATAAGAGTCATAATACATGATAAGGGTACTGTGAGAATTAAAACTAAAGTATGTAAAGTGCAAGGCACATAGTAAGTACCTAGAAAAGTACTTATTATTATTACTGTTTGGTCTTGAGGAAGACAGCCCCTCCAGTCTTGAGTTAACTTATATGTAATATAATTATTTATAAGAGCCCTTTCTAAATTCTACAAAGGCAATAAATTTGCACAAATGTCTACTATTGGTCTATCTGCTCCATTCTCAATACACCTGAGAAAGTATATTAGAACCTCTGCTGAGCCAAGTTCTCCTTCCTTATCCCTGATCTGGCTCTGAGTTGAAGCTTTTCTGAAATAAAGTGAGGTTTTTCTTTACTTGGAAGCCTGGCAGTCACTAAGAAACCACCCATTGGCCAGCTGTCCTCCAACAACTGCCTGGAACGCTTGGCATAGGACTGGGAGAGCAAGTCGGACTCTGATTTAAAGTGAATAAACCAAAGATTTGTGTCTAGGGAAAAAAGTTAACACATCAAATTAAACAAACAAACAAACAAACAAACAAACAAACACCTTTAGACATCACACAGCTCAGAAGATATAAAGGGTATTTCAAGTCATCTCCAAGAAGAATAGAAAACAACTTAGATTTTTTATTTTCCAACTTAGATTTTTTATTTTCTGAGTTCTAGAAGTAGCTACTTATAATGTCATGAAATGAGAATGCCCATGCCCTTCTAAGCATAAGGTTCATCTCTTGTGGGATATTCTGGTGACCAAGAGGGCAGAGAGACAAGTAAGAGCAGTTCCAAATTATGTCAGGACAATCTTAGACATGATTCTCTCCCTTTCTGGCTACTGAACATCAAGAGAAAGTTTTTTTATCATCATTTATTTCTTGTAAGCATGTTTTTCTTTTCCCAAAATTTCTATGTTCTATGTTTTACAAATCCCAGGTGCTTTGCCTGTGTTATTGAGAACATAGATACTGGGAGAACTTTATGAATGATCAAGTCTAGCCTTTAAAGATGAAGAGGCTGAAGCTCAGGTTTACTACTAGTAGTAGTACTAGTAGAGTAGTAGTAGTAGTAGTAATAATAACAATAATAATAATAATAATAATAGTTCATGTGGTTGGAGAGAAAGTTGGAGAAAGTAAAAACATATCTAATGTTCTCTGCTCAGGCTTTAATCAGGTTTAGAAAGTCATACTTAATGGTCTGATTTGTGAGCTACTCAGTTTATGCTGTTATTAAGAGCAAAGATCACTTTTTGGCATTTTAGGTCAATCTCAAGTCAGAGCCAACATCATGTATTGCTAATTACTCTTTAATCCTTAGAGCTGGGACTCGAAACTTTTAACATTGCCCACTACACAGCTATATTGACAGCTTGAAAAAAGATGAGTTTTAAAACTCTTTTAAAAACTTGCCTTAGAAAATGTAAAAATAGACTGACATCACATGACTCCTGATATGATGCCTTTACTTGGACAAAATGCATAACCTGAATCTAATGATGAAGGAATATCAGACGAACCCAAATTAAGGCATAATATACAAAATAACTGACCTTTAGTCTTTAAAAATGCAAATGTCAAAAAAGATAAAACATTAAAACTGTTTCAGATTAAAGGAAACTAAAGAGACATGAAAACTAAATGTAACCCATGATTCATGATTAGATCTTGAGCTGGAAGATACATAAAGGACATTTTTGGAAAATTAATAAAATTTGAGTATGAACTAAATTTATATAATAATATTATAGTGATGTTAAATGTCCTGAATTTAATAATCATACTATGATTATGTAAAGAATAGTCTTCTTTTTAGGTAATACACATTGAAGTATTCAGGGACAAGGAGGCTTGGTGTATACAACTTATTCTCAGATGGTTAAAAGAAGCAATTCTCTGTGTGTGTATGTATATGTGTACAGAGAAAGAGAGGAAGAATAATAAATGGGGCAAAATGTTAATAATTGGTGAAGATATGAAAAGGGTATACAGGATTTCTCTATATTACTCTTGTAACTTTAAATTTGAAAATATCTTAAAATAAAAAGTTTTCCATATACAAGTAATAAATAAGTGGATTTGAAATTTAAAACACACTATCATTTATATTTGCACCCCAAAATATAAAATACTTAAGTATAAAAAAATGTACAAGATCTGTATGAGAAAAACTATAAAATTCTTATGAAATTACTAAATAAATTACTAAATAAATGAAGAGTTATTCCACATTCATGGACAGAAATATACACTATTGTCAAAATATCAGTTTTTCCTAACTTAATATACAGATTCAATGCAATCCTAATCAAAATCTCAGCAAGTTATTTTGTGGATGTCAACAAAGTGATTCTAAAGTTTGTATGGAAAGGCAAAAGACCCAGAATGGCCAACGCAATATTGAAGGAAAAAAACAAAGTCTGAGGACTGATGATATTGTTTTCAAGAGTTACTATAAGGCTATAGTAATCAAGATAGTGTGGTATTGGCGAAAGAACTGGCAAACACATCAATTAAACACAATACAGAGCCCATTAATATACCCCCTCCCATAAATATGGTCAACTTATCTTTGACAAAGGAGCAAAGTCAATATAATAGAGCAGGTGTAGTCTTTTCAACAAATAGTTCTGGAACAGGTGGACATCCACATAAAAAATGAATTTAGAAGTAGAGTTTATGCCCTTCATAAAAACTAACACAAAATGGATCATAGACCTAAATGTAAATTACAATACAACAAAACTTCTAGAAGTTAATATAGCACAGGAACCTAGATGAACTTGGGTATGGGGATAACTCTTTAAATACAACATCAAAGGCATGATCTATGAAAGGAAGAATTGATAATCTGGACTTCATTAAAATTAAAATCTTTTTCTCTGTAAAAGACTTTGTCACGAGAATGAGAAGACAAACCACAGACTAGGAGAAAAGGCTTACAAAAGACATATCTGATAAAGGACTATTATCTAAAATATACAAAAAACTCTTAAACCTTAAAATAAGAAAACAGTCCTAATTTTAAACATAGCCAAAAGACCTCTTTTTTAGGTCTTATAGACACCTTGCAAAAGAAGATACGCAGATAACAACCATATGAAAAGATGCACAACATCATAGGTCATGAGGAAATTACAAATTAAGACAATGATGAGATACTACTACAGACCTAGAAAATAGCCGAAATCCAAAACACTGACACCATGAAATATCGGTAAAGACTGGAGCAATGAGAACTCTCATCGCTGATAGGAATGCAAAATAATGAATCCACTTTGTAAAATAATCTGTCAGTTTCTTACAGAACTAAGCATACTCTTACTATATGATCCAGCACTTATCTGGGGCAGGGTCATGTGGGAAATCTCTGAACCTTCCGCTGAGCATACTCTTACCATATGATCATGTACCTTGGTATTTTCCCAAAGGAGCTAAAAACTTATGTCCATACAAAAACCGGCACATGGATGTTCATAGCAACTTAATTCATAATTGTCAAAATCTGAGAGCCATTGAGATGTCCTTCAGTAGGTGAATAGATAAACTGTGGTACATCCAATGGGATATCATTCGGCATTAAAAAGAAATGAGCTATCAAGCCACAAAAAGACTTGGAGGAACCTTAAATGTATGTTATTAAGTGAAAAGAGTCAATCATACAAACATATATGACATTCTGGGAAAAAAAAAAAAAAAAACTATGGAGAAAATGAAAAGATCCGTGGTTGCCAGGGACTGGGGGGTTGGGAAGTAGCAATGAATAGGCACAGCACAGAGAATGTTTGGGGCAGTGAAAATATTCTGTATGATACCGTAATGATGGATGTGTCATTATACATTTGTTCAAACTCATAAAATGTACGACGCCAAGAGTGAAACCTAATATAAACTATGGACTTTGGGTGATTATGATGTGCCAATGTAGGTTCATCCTTTGTAACAAATTTACCACTCTAGTGTGGGATGTCAATATTAGGGGAGACCGCATATTTAAGGACAGGGTGATATGGGAAATCTCTCAATTTTTCTGTGAACCTAAAACTGCTCTAAAAAATAAAGCCTATTAAAAGATATTTTTAACTTAAAGCTCCTCACTATCTTTCCAGGATGGGCTGGGTGGGGAGACGAAAAGACACACATGGACACGTAAAGATCGCCAACTTGTTTCTTGGTGTGTCAGCAGGAGTGGGAATCGGGGGCAGGTGACCCAGGAGTGAGGTTGTTCCTCGTGCCTTTGGACAAATGATGGGGTAATGGCTGATTTGTGAACAGACCTTCTCCTCTAATTTTATTTCACTAATATTTCAAATTACCTGTTAGAGGACCTACAAGCCAAATGGACAAAACAGCTTCTTTGTTGTGTTCTCCATCCTTTTAAAAGGGTCATATGTAATTGACGTGCTCAGTACTGTGTGTCATGTGCCAGGCACATACCAACTCATAAAAATGTCCTAAGGCATTAATTATCACAGCTAAGGAGAGTAAAGACAGCAGCTCCTGCTAATTGTCAAATCCCCTCCGTGACTGCACACTGCCACACACCCAGTCGGTGCTTAAGAAACATGAATTGGCGATGAAAGTTGCTATTCTTCTTCCTTGCAGGCAATAGCCATCCTTAGGGGTGCTGGGGGAGAACACCTCAAAAAGCCCCCTCTGCCTGCCCAGGCTCAAACACTCTAGCAATACTTGAATCCCAAGCATTGCCCTGCAATAGTGATCAGCAATTCTGTTTGATTTAGGAAGTACTAATCAATGACAAGTTCAATTTGGGGAACTGCACGGGCTTAATCATTTTGCATCTGGCACTCAGAACTGACACACCCCAGGTGGAAGGAAGGGAGACAGCTGGGAGGGAGGGCAGGAGAAGTGGGGGAAGGGAACACGAGAAACAAGTTCATGAAAAACCCAGTAAACTTCTTTTTTGAGTTAAAAATCATTTTAACTTTTCCAAGGCGAAATCTATCCCCAAGTGAAAGACATGACATAAATGCAAAGGCAAGTGAAGATAAACAAAAGGCCTCGCTCAGTTGTTCCCGAGGTTATCCGTCATTGTCATGGAATCCTGTGCACATCATAACGATCCCAAGCACCCTGCCAGGTTGTCTCAAATACTATTTCTATATCTTACAGAATTTTTTTTCTTTTCTCCAGTAAACAGCAGTTTACAACACAAGGTTTGACGGTAATTTTCATCAAACTGCAACTTGTGCAGGTGTGTGAGAGATGCATTATTCCTTAAATCCAGCTGTAATGCTCTTTTACCTTCAAGAGCCATTCCTTTTATACACTCTGTCAGCCAAGGGTGGTAGGAGAACAATTAGCCTGCAAGCCTATCCATTTAAATTAATAATAAACTGCAGGGCATTGCATGCAGGGTGTGTTCAAACTCCCTTCTGGTGGATTCAAGGTGTGTCCGTCTGCCTCGCCTCCCCCATTCCCAGACACGAGATCCCAGGAGGCTGGACTGTGGGGTTTGGCGAAGGAAGAGAAGAGGCAAGAAGTAGACCCGGGCTGCAGCGATGAGCCATCCTCGTGTAGGCAAATTTAAAGTTGAAAATCAGGCTATCCATATGAAGAAGCTAGGCACTGACTGAGACACAAGACCGGAGAGAGACAAACGAAAATTGAGAGCAGGGGACCTGAGCAAGAGGGTTCCGAACAAAAGGCCAGAGGTAGAGCCTGGTCTGGTTTCCTGAGCCTCTGGGCCTCCCAGGGCCCCAGGCTCATATCACAGTTGCCTCTGACCATACCAGGTGGGAAGCAGAGAGGGAGGGAAGGAGGGAGGAAGGGAGGAAGAGCTTTTAAGGGCCCAGCTGAAGCCAGGACTTCAGCTAATGACGGGAAAATAACTGAACTCACTTTACGTGGCTACTTCATCGTTAGTATTTGGGAGCTAGCTAATTTCTCTTTGTGAACATGAAAATGAACACATTTCTATAGTGATGACTCTTTGGACAATTTTCTTGGCCTTTAGTCAAAACTTTTTTTTTTCCCCTCA
Organism: Pteropus medius; assembly: GCF_902729225.1. Classification (NCBI taxonomy): domain Eukaryota; kingdom Metazoa; phylum Chordata; class Mammalia; order Chiroptera; family Pteropodidae; genus Pteropus; species Pteropus medius. The sequence continues at coordinate 15,289,153 of NW_024355205.1, forward strand.
AAATGATGACTTTTATGAATGAAAAGAAGACACAAACTGTAGAAGCAACACAGCTATCATGACACACCCTTAAGATTGTCACGGAGCTCTTAGTCCCTGTTGGGGGGGAATACAAACTAGTTCCCCTCTTGGAAAGCACCTTGGCTGTTCCCATTACTGCTAGCGTATTGCATTTCACTAGTTTATTGAGCAGTCTAGTCTCATTGGGTTATAAACATGACAAGATTTTATTCTGTCTGACAAATGTCCCAATATACTATGGTGAGCCTCCCTGCCAGCTGAGGAACAGACTCCCTTAATGTCCTTTGGCCAGTTTCTCCCACTTTTGGCTATTTTTGCTGATTGGAATAGTCTCTTTGATGAATAGTCTCTTTTGATGTTTAAAATTCAGTCCTGCTTGTTTCAATGCAAAGCTCTATTTCCCCTTTCTCAGAAGAAGCGATCGCGTGGAGTCACAGCAACACTCAGATACCACTTTCCCCTCTCTCTTCTTCCTCCCTCTTGAGTTGGATGGGGAAGAAGAAAAGGAAAACAGCCTGATTGAGTGAGGGAGCAGTCTTCTCTCTATAGACTTATCTCTGTGGTTTTTGCTGCTTCTCTGACCCACAGCAATGAGCAGGATCCAAATGTTGGGCTTTTATGGGGCATATGTGTGGATTCTTTAAAAGGCTTCCTGAAGATATGTGCCCTGAGTAGTTGTCTGACCTGGGACTGAGTCTGCCTGAACTTCTTCCACCCTTCCTTGGTCTCTCCATAGAGCATGACCTTCTACCAGAAGAGAGTACTTTCACGAGAGTACCACAAAGATGGCCCAAGCACAGCCACCCCATATGGGTGCAGACCAGCAGTGGTATCTTTGTCATGCCACATGGTAGGAACACCCACTGCCTCTTTCTCAGTCCTGCCTCCTCTCTCCTGTCCCTTTCTCTGAACACCTGGCAGTATTAGGTGCTCTGCAACTTCAAGCCCTCATCCAGTTTCCATAAGAGAGGACCATCAAACTCTGACTTTGTTTGTGTGTGGAAGGGAAGGAGAGTGAGTGATTCTGATAGATGCTCAGAATACCTTCATCGTTGATTACCTTTGGCCTTCTTTCCTTGGCTTTCATGGTAGATATTGTAGAAGTGTGAAGAGAGAGAAATCCTTTCTTTGTGAACTTGGTATTCTCTGAAAGATGCCCTCTTCTCTTCCTCTTCTCACTTAGGTGGACCCCAGGTGGGAGCAGTTAGAGAAAAGACCTATTCTCAGCATCGATGCCTCTTACTATGCCTTCCTGGGAGGTAGCTGGTCACAACTTCTATGAGATCGTGGTGGTTATATGGAATGTAGGGTAGTTAACATCTTTTGTCTCAGCTTTATGCCTTACCCACAATTCTGATACAACAAGAAAAATAAAACAGAATATATGTGTAGCAGACCACCTCTCAATGCTACTCCTAAATATATATCCTAGAGAAGTTCTTAGAGATATGCATGAAGAGATGGCTACAAGGATGTTTCTTGCATATTGTTTATAATAGTAAAAAAATAAAAACGATCTAAATTTTATAATAATGGAATGGGTAAATAAAATGTGGAAGGTGGTTTGGTATTCACCAAGGTATCCACAGGTGCACTTAGGTATGCACAGCTACCCAAAAGTGCTACTGTTTATGATGAAAACCCATTGTACTGTTGGTGCCAGAGCCATGCTAGCTGTTAAAATTTTGAACACCATTCTCCCATCATTTGATTGAATACAATTATAACAATGAAAATGAATGAACTAGGTAAATATGGATTAACACTATAGACCTCAAATGTGGGCTCAAAGGAAAAAAAGTGCAGAAAGAAAAATAATACTGTTTATATACAATTTTAAAAGCATACACAAGAATGCTATTTGTGGTATATATATTTTAAAGGTATAAAACATGGATAGGAGATGGAATACCAAATTCATGACAGTAGTTTCTGAGGAAGGATGGGAAAGAGTAGAGAGGAGATAGAATCTTTATTAATCTTCTATTTCCTAGAAAAAGATCTGGACACCAAAGGTAAGAGCAATAAAAGAAAGATTGGTAACAAGGGCTTTATCATTAAAAATGCTTGTGCTTCAAAGGACATGATCGAGAAAGTGAAAAAAAAAAAACAACCTAATTATAGAATGAGAGAAAATATATGGAATCATATATCTGATAAGGGTTTAATGTCCAGAATATATAGACAAATTCTACAATGCAACAATAAAAAGACGATTTAATTTTAAAAAGGGCCAAGAACTTGAATAAACATTTCTGAAAAGAAGATATACAAATGGCTAATACACACATGAAAAGATGCTTTAATATCATTCATTATTAGAGAAATGCAAATCAAGACCACAATGAGATACCTCACTTCACACCTACTAGATTGGTTATTTTTAAAAAAAAAAAAAGAAAAGAAAAAAAAAAGAAAGAAATTAATAGGTGATGACGAAGATGTGGAGAAATTGGAACTCTCCTATATTGCTGGTAGGAAAGTAATATCATACATCAGCTATGGAAAACAGTTTGGCACGCGCTCAAAAAGCTAAATATAAAATTGCCATATGATCCAGCAATTCCACTCTTAGTTATATACCAAAGGAATTGAAAGCAGGGACTTGAACAGATATTTGTATGCCAATGTTTGTTACAGTGTTACGGTAGCAAAACATGGAAACATACCAAGTGTCCATCAACAGATGAAGGAATCAAAAAATGAGGGATCTACGTATAATGGGAATGTTATTTAGCCATAAAAAGAAATGAAGCTCGAATACATGCTACAGCAGGAATGAACCTTGAAAACATTTTGCAATTTGAAATAAACCAGACACGAAAGAACAAATGGTGTATAATTCCAGATATATGAAATATTCAGTATAGGCGAATTCAAGAGGCAGAAAGTAGGTTAGAGGTTACCAGGGACTGGGCAGCAGGAGAGCAGGAGTTATTGTTGATGGTTACAGAGTTTCTGTTTGAGATGATGGATGATGGAACAGTTTTGGACATAGATATAGGTGATACTTGCACAACATCGTGAATATAATTAATGTCACTGGAGCATACACTTAAAATGGTTAAAACGGCAAGTTTTGTTATACATTTCCCCACGGTTCAAGAAAAATAATAATGTAATGTATCAGAAATCACTGAATTGTACACTTTAAATGGGTGAACTATATGATGCGAATCATAATAAAAAAGTTTAAAAGATCTAAAGTAAATATGAGAAAATGTTTTGTTTTTATTTAAGGTTACAGTGTTTAATGTTTATCAAGTTAAATTTCTACAACTAGTAAGAGAACAGATGAGTTTACTAGGACTCAGACCTTATCCTAGGGAATGTTTACTGGGAGATCTCAATGACACCACAAGCCAAATGACTTCCAGCATTTCCCGTTTTTTTACTTTCATCATTTCCACCTTTGCCCAAGTCATCTGGTTTTTCATGGACCACCGTTGTGCGGCCAATGATGAAATGGTCTCCTGAGAGGGCAATGGTAGAGTCTTCGATAAACACGAGAGCCACCCCATCTTTGCCGGCAGTCACGTTGCCCAAGTCTCCAACATGCCTCTCTTGATCCTTTGGCCCACCATGTGTTTTAGAAAGAGGACTGAAGTGAGGACCTGCGCTGACACAGCCTTGTGTATTATCCCCAAACTGATGGGTGTGGGACCCACGTTCGCCTTCAGTCAATCCTGTGATGGATCCCGAGACCATGACCCGCCCATTTCCTTTCTGTTCGAAGTGGACCGTGCCCGGCACTGGGTCATTGCCTTTCAATACATACACAGCCTTGGTTGTCATGACTCGACGGGGCGCACTCCGGTCTGGGATCCGAGGCCTAGGGCAGCGAGAGACGCCGCAGGAGACGCCGACGGAAAAAGTGTTTATTAATCCTTAGAAATCGGTATGAGGAGAGTTTGCTTTAGTATTCTCTGTACTTGTCCAAATGTTCAAAACATGAAAAAAAAAAAGACAACAAGAAGCAAGTGAGTAGAGACTGATATCTAAAAGAGAAGGTAGATAGAGCACATTCGAGAGGGAAATAAAACAGGCAATATTCCCCACCAGCACCACCCCACCCCCTTGCATTTGGAAATACATGTGCATTTTTTAGTAAGCCATCATCTTGCCCAATATTTATTTCATAATGCTGAAAGAAGAAAATATTAACCAAGAAAAGATTTGGGCTTTTTTCCCCTCTAATTTCCCCTTGAAAAGTACTGATAGGCTAGGGTTTGTTTTTCTGGAGTTCCTTACTGACCACGTCTGCTGTGAAGGGAGTAGAAATCATTGTCTGGTGGGAGAGGCGGAAGCAGGTCAGAAGCTCCTGGGGGTGCTGGAACATTCACAGTGTCATTCCCCGCCCCCACCCCCTTTGGGAGGTACCCTGTAAATGCTTTTCCTGGGCACTCTGCCTTTAGTACTCTCACCTCCCTGGTCTAGAGCAATGCTTCAGTGATACTCAGCTCAGAAGGACAAAGACTAGTCCACAGACTGCTGGAGAACAGGACAAACCCGTCTGCCATCCTGCTTGGATGTGTGGGATGAGCAGGAAAAAACGGTGCTGCGGGAGAAGCCGTCTGAAAGACACTGTCTGGTCAGATGTGTTCCAGAGAATTCAAGGATGAGCTAGGTTTGGAGAATAAAAGATTCAAAATTCTGTAGCTATAGTGTTTGGTAGGATCTTTAGGAAACTCTTTTTGTGGTACCCGAGATTCTCCAAATGCCACTCTGTTCCAAGACTTTCTTTTTTTGATAACTTGCCTGTTTCCTAATGAAGCTTACGGACCTGAAATATATAGCTTGCTGATACAACCTGATTGATTATAACACACCCGTTTGAAACTAGCTGCCAAAGTTGCATTTGAAAAGTTAGTTTATGATTGGCATATTCTACAAGCTTTTAAGGATTGGGACTTATTTTGGCCTAAGAATCTTGGTTCCCCTAAACTCACTCACAGGCAAGGAAGGACCTGGTTTTCTTGGAGCTACAAGAAGGCTCCAACCACCCTTCCTCCTACACTGCCAGCAGGCCCCGTCCCCTATCCACATGGAAAGAAATCACACCCCCCAAGAGTCCTGTGCCGGGTCCTCCTCTTTCTTTCCCGATGGCACCGAAATCTTATGTTTTGCTCTTGACCTCCTGGTCTGGGTTCCTCATACTATGGTCCAGCCATTTAGGGCAAGAACAACTGCCTGTCCCAACAGCTCCTGGAACTGTAAAGTCAGTCTTTATTTGTCAATATCAAATGTTCTGAATCTATTCAAATTCGGAAAAGTTAATGGTAACACCTATAAGGCCCCCATTAAGTTTATTTTATATATAGCTATTTCTCAATAAACTAACATCGCGTGTAAGTTGCAGAAGCCTTAATTGAATATTAAATTTTTATATATACCTTAGGAAATAAGAATTCAATCTTTTGGGAAAGGCAGTTTACACTGAAAACAAAATATCTGACATCTGTAAGTAAGAGTAATTATCCTTGGGTCTGCTATTTGCCCCAGAAATCATGGGGGTTAGCGACAGTAACAAAAATTATTTAGGTCTCATCAAAGATGAAAAATTCACTTATTGTAGCTGGCATGTTTCAAATATGTAACTGATTCAAGCATAATTTTGCATCACTTTGCTGTTGTCATGGGTACTCTAAGATATGCCAGGAATCGCCTGCAGTCTCTGGGGTCTTTGTTATTTTAAGTACTGACCATGGCTCATTGTTACAGCATGGTCTCCCCTATGGACCCGTGGATATATGGCTGTAACATTTATTCTTACAGAGTTTAAACCAATAGGAGAAGAAATCAAGGTTGCAAAGTCATGTGTACAATGGTCTGGTAAGAGTAGGGAAAGCACAAAGGGCCTGGCATCAGGCCTGGGTTTAAATACAGCACCCATCTCACTAACTAAACAATCGTGAGCAAGTTTCTTCTGTGAAACAGAGGTAATACTCATTTTCTAGGGCTGCTGTAACCAAGTACCACAAACAGGGTGACTTAAAACAACACATATTTACTCTCGCATAGTTAGAAAGTCCAAATCAGGATGTCGGCAGGGTTGGTTCCTCCTGGAGGCTCTGAGGTAGAATCTGTTTCAGGCCTTTCTCCTAGCTTTGGCTTATACCTGCATCACTCCAATCTCTGCCTGTGTCATCACAGGACTTTCTTCCATGTGTGTAGCCTCAGGGTCTCTATATCCAATCTCTCTCTCTTTTTTCTTATGACAACACCAGTCATTGGATTGGGGCTCATCCTAATCCAAGATGGCCTCATCTTGACTTGATTACATCTGCAAAGACCCTATTTCTCAATAAGGTCATAGTCACAGGTATTGGTGGGGTGGGGGTGGGGTAGGACTTGAACATATCTTTTTGGGAAACACAATTCAATCCACTACACCATGCCTTGGACTTGTATTAAAATTAAAATTAGTATTTTATTTGACAATCCAGGGGAGCATTGAGCATAATGCTTGACTCATAGTAGGGATTCGATAAATGCTACTTCCGTTTCCCTGATAATGTGATGCTTTGCAAAAGTGCATCTTTGACCTGTTCAGTAATCAGCATAACCATCAGATTGTGTTTCTAAATCACAGACATGAAACCATTATTTGATTGGAAAGCTGTAGATTTCCAAAGTATTTTTTCATCTTATTTAGGGATATAATGGGAAAGCTAAGATTTAAAGAGATATTTGAGACTTAGCTATTCTTTCTAGTGGAAGTGAAATTGCCTTCAACTTGAAAAAACAATGTGCTTTAACTCTTTATCACAGAAACCATCACTGTCATGGGAACAAATCTGGCCTCTCACATCTGTCTACTTATTGGTAAATATTGAATGGCAGTTAGTCAATGAGACCAATAGTGCTTTAATAATAGTCACAAAAACTTAATGAAAGAGAAATCATAGAAAAAGTATATTTTAAATTGTTCGTAAAGGGTTAAGAAACATAGTGGAGGTATAAAAATTTAATAATCACACTTGAGATTGAAAAAATATAGGCAACTTTTCTTAAAATTTCAATTAAGTTATTTCAAAACCTTACCCAGAATAAGAACAGAGCAATATGCCAGATTCTTTGGCTAAATCCTTCATTGTCAAAGTCTTGAATTATTGCAAAGACCTCAAGATTTCAGAATAATGATAATATAGAGCAGTAACTTTATATCACTGTACAAAATGTACAGAGCTATAAATCTTATTATAACATGAATTTCTAGAAATGCTTAAAATTCTTTTAATACCAGCTCGGCTAGTTGGTAAAATGGAACATCCACAATTTACTGAGAGAAAAACAAAGGTGAATGACCTCATTATAATCACAGCAGAGGGAAGATTAGATTTGTTGAGCTAATTACACTACAACGACTCATCTGGTCTACAACCTCCTCTGTAATATTTACTTTCAATGAAATATACAAAAGTTTGCGAACATCTTGTCTGCCTTATAAGTGTTTTCCCCAGAACTAAAGATCAAAAAAGGAAATTTCAAACGTGCAATCAGGCAAAAACAAATAATAAAATAAGTGCTCTCTCTTACAGCAGGTAAACCAGCAGCTAGTACACTTATTCCATGCTCTCATTATTTCTTCCCTCATCGGTCCAGTTATTCAAGGAATACCTTAAATTAAGGGCCCAGGAGTGCCCACCTGCCTCTTCCCCATTTGATTCCTTATTTCCAGACTCATGAGCTACCTCTGTTTAGCACAGCCATTTATAAAGTCTCCAAACTACTCTGTCCCTTTGCATTCTGATCTTCACCCCTATTCCTTAGCTGCCCAGTACCGAGTAGACACACAATCAATACTACTTATCAGTGCTGATGATTCCTGGCTTGCGTCACTTGTCCCTTTTTCTTGATGGGCACATTGCTTCAGGATGCAGCTTATCCTGGAGAAATTCATCCGGCCCATCTCTTCGCCCTACTTTTAATACAGGCCAGCAAAAATCAATTGAAGACAGTGGTACGTTTACCAAGAATTCTAAGACAATGGTTTTCTGAAAACTAAACTGTCGAAAAATCTTTGAGCAGGAAATATATCTAATGCAAAAAGTTTCATTGTGTCCCCATTAGCTTGACATTTCTATTCCTATCTTTAAGAATCAAATCCAATGACAGAAAGGAAGGGCTGTGGAAAAGAGGCTTTGTGGGCACAAGCCTGATCATTCTTCCTGGTGCACACTCTTCTGTGATTTCAGGTCACAAGGACAACATCAACAATAACAAACAAAAAGAGGGGGGAAAAAAAAACCAGACCAAATCCACAAACCAAAAAAAAAAAAAAAAAGTGAGGCTCACAGAGGCATCACCGGACATTGTAGGTATAGAAAGCAAGAGTGTCTTCAGACAAGAGTAGACATCCCAGAGACCAAAGCAGCTTTATCCAGCACTGGATGTTCAGTGCCTGGTCAGGAGGGGTCTAGGCTCAATCAGCTGCCCCAGCTGTGGCTGGAAACTGCTTTTCCTTGAATATATAGCCTAGACTACTTCCAGCAGATATAGTCTTTCGTGTACTGTAGCTTCACACCTCAGCTGGGGAACAGGGTGATGCCATTGAATCCCAAGATGTCAGAAAACTGGTGAGGACCAGGGACAGTGTCAGGTAATGTGGAAGTCAAACTCCTGACCAGAGAGAGGTAGTGTGAAGCCTTAATTGAATATTAGATTTTTATATATGCCTTAGGAAATAAGAATTCAATCTTTGGGGAAAAGCAATTTACACTGAAAACAAACTATCTGACATCTGTTAGAGTTAGAGTCAGATTTAGGAGAATGACATAGAGGCCCTGGAGTTTGATGGCCCTGACCGAGGGCTTGGGGACCCTAGGGATGGACGGACATTCTATAACCCCCTTGGTGGGAGGGTCCTCTTGCCCGGCCCCACTCCATCCCACGCAGCCTTGACGGGGTTGAAAGGGAATGAGGTGATATCTAAATATGGAGGAACCACGGAGATGGGAACGACGCCAGGACGGAAATGTCTGGGCCTCCGTTTCCTCGCCAGTACGGTGCCGTGGGTGGAGGGTGCGGAGGGTGCATGGCATTTAAGATTCTGTTCCCCGGTGAGAACTGTGCAGGAAAAGACAAGCATTAGGAAACCGCTGAACCCTCTTACTGTATTCCTTTACCGAAGCCCCAGACCCAGCAGCACAGTGGGTGGGATTGCGCTCCTGCGTAGTTCACACCCAAACTCTATACATGTGAAGAAGACACTACCCACCCACTGTCAATTGACCATGTGTCTTGAGTTTTTGCTACAGATGGGGCAAGGAACCCTGATCATCCATTATTCTCTCAATCCTTGTTCTTTACTCCAAGACCTATATTAAAAAGTCTGGTTGACATAAATGCTTCTGAAATAGATCAAAACAAATTGGTTAAATATTTACATTGAAACTATTCCTTTGAACTAGTTAACATATTCCAACCAACTAAATTTATTGACCATGTAGGTTTAAAAATAGATGTGTGTTTATAACATTTTCTAACACCAAACAGCTAATATCTGCTTTGAATTAATATAGTATACTAATGTCTAGCCCTCCTTTATCAAGGTTAATCATTAATTATTCCAAGGCAATTAAATTTATATGCTTGAAAGTGGGTTTGCTGAGCCTGGGTCCTCATTGTTATGAGTTAAAATTTGTAAGAGGCAAATACACTTGCATAAAGGCAAATTAATTATTTAGGGAGGAAAGACTTAATCAAGGCAGTGGGCCACTACGGTAATTAGATTTCAGAAAAGAAAGCCAACAGCGGCACATTCCATGATTATTTATTGTTCTTTCTTTCTTTTTTTTTTTTTTTAAATACCAGAATTCGATCTCTAGCCCTGAAAATATACACAGAAATGCATATGCACCCCACACATACTTGAGAGGACCTTCTACTTGCTCCTCTGCCCCATCCCCTTCCATTATTATAGCTGAAAGACTGAGAAACAGATCACTTACAGCATTTTAGAGCAAATAATCCACTTGGTCATTCCTCACGGCTCCAAAAACTAGACCTTTGAACAATGACAGCTGGAAAATCCTGAGGCATCAGACGTAGCTAATAGAGGATTCTCCTCCTGTTTTCGGGAGTCTTTGAAAAGCAAATGGCATAGTCCACAGCACGACATGTGACAAGACATTTATTTTCATCTATTTGCTGTAAGCCGTTGAAAACTAGAAATATCAAATTAGATCAAATGTTTTCAAATAGGTTAAAATCGATCCGTTCCTTGCATTTTGGGTTCTGCCCAAACAGCCCTCAGATTGGGGCCTCAGCAGTATGAATGTATATTTCATCATAAGAGGGAAAGAAAAGCCCCTCGTGGTGATAATGACTGTCACCAAACTGGAAGGCTAATTGTCAGAGGAGTTCTCTCCTCTCCGTGCGGTGAAATGTGCTCCACGCTGATGAGGGGCTAAGCAGCAGTGCCCAGTGTCTTTGGGCAGGACTGTTTTTTTCCAGTTCTTTCAGGATGTTTAAAATCATTTCATCTATCGACACAGACTAATCAGATAAAAAAAAAAAAAAAATCCAGTGAGGATTTTGTCAGACAAAGGCTTTATTGGGCATTTTTGTTTTGTTTTGTTCCTGCCAGCCCTCTTTAAGGAATGAAAAATGTGGAAGCCCACAGGACACAGAGAACTCATGACTTTGGCCTGGTGTGTCTTTATTCTATTTATTTCTATGACTCCCATCCAAGGGTAAGCAGCACCTGTCTTAAAGAAACTCTAGGCCCTTGACTGCCTTTCTCTCATCATTAATCCACACAACTTCCGGAGAAGCAGAGAACAGACAGCTTTCGGCACCGCTTTTCATAGCGGGGAAGCTGAGGTTTGGGAAGGTTAAGTGACTTGCCCAAGGTTATTTAGCAAATTAGGAGAGGCCACCTGGGAATAGAGCTTTGGGTTCTTAGGTTCTGGGGCTGCAGCCAGGAAACCCCAGCCACAAAGAGGCTCTTTTGTGAGTGATGTTGTTGACCTATCTATTTGCGTAGAGAATAAGTAAATATTTCGGTTCCTCTTCCCTGTCTTCCCCCTTTATGCCACACCAACACATAGGCCCTACCATTCATGAGCTGTAGAGAGAAAGCGTAGCCTTGAGTTCGTTCCAACAGGCTAATAAACGCACGAATTTGCTGCAATGGGCTCAATGTATTCTATTGTTTTAGCCCTATTGCTAAGTAGGTGTCACTCCTACTTCCTGTCCTCACTTTGAGAACTGGGATAATATACCTCATTTTTAAAGGGCTAATAAAAGAACAACTACTCCATTGATATGGAGTTTCTTTAAAAAAAAAAAAAGAAAAGAAAAAACTTTAAAGAAAATTTATTGTTGTCATGGGGGAGAATGAAGGTGGCATGTAATTCATGTAATGAATGCCTTACACCTCAGGGTGCTTTGGCAGGGTGCATCAGATTGGCATCCAGGCATGGGACTTGAAGAGGCCGTGCCTTAGTGCTCAGGAGTGAGTAGTGAGCAGGGGGAAGAAAGAAACCACATCTTAAGGAACACGTTTTTCTACTCAGCCACAGGGCTAGGAATACAAGAATGACACGCTAGAAGTTTAAAAAGGTGAGCTCATACAGAGACACCGCATGTGGGGAGAAGTGACCTGTCCTGAAGAAAGAGGAAAAGGCATATCAAAGTCTGGGAGGAAAGAAAAGAATACTATCGTCAGAGCAAGCCATGCCTTGTGTTGATGCATGTTTTTAAGTACAATAGATCCTTTGGTAAAATGCTAGTACCTCAGGGGCTGAGATTTTTTATTTTTGAATTGCAAGTGCTCCATCTAGTGGCCTCTTCTTGAAGCAACAAGCTCATGGTGTTAACTGATGTCATCCTTTGGATGCAAATCATTTAGTCCAAGATTTTTTTTTAATGGCTAATGCCTGCATCAATCACAGCAAATTATTGAGAATTTAACTTCCGTCAGGCACAGTTGGCAGTATCTTCCAAGAACTAAAAGTATCTGTATATTGACGATTTAAATCACAGCAATTTTTTCGCTGTTGAGATCAATTTCCCCAATTCATTATTATCTAAAATTTAATTCTCTTGACATTGTTTCTGGGGTGAACAGAAAATTCATTAAAATTTATACTTAAATTCAACATGTATTCTACTGTGAAAAATGAAAGAGAGTTTTGTATTCATTTGGCATTTGGTGGCCAAATAAATGTTCACGAAGCTCTTTTAGTATAATATCCTTGAAAGGCCTTGTTGTGCAGAGAGAGGGGGTGGAGTCTGCTGACCTCTCAGGAGTCCCAGGGGCCTGGCGTGTGGGCATTGTGGACTACAATGGTCTCCAAGTGTGAGACTATCCTACTGATCGTATTTGAGAAAAATTCTTCTCAGTGATATAAAGATGGCACTAGATGACATTGGAATCAGTTCCATCATCCATTTTCGTTTACTCCTTCTTGGTCTTTAGAACCTCTAAAACCCGCCAATTGTCCTTTATAATCAAAGAGAACAGGCTACCAGCTTGTTTTCCATGCCCAGGCAACAATAGCTAGTGAGAGTTCCATATAACTATATTTCACATTGTCTTTTTAGTTATTACTTTCTATCAATGGCAAGTTAAACTGCTTCTTCATTAGGTGATGGTATAGATGTCCCTTTAAAATAAATTTATTTAAATAAAACCGTGAGTCAGTTTGAAGGAAAAGTATTGGCTAAATAAAATAGTGCCGTAGGTATATAGATATAGGAGAAATCGCGAGGGTGAACATGGATGTAGAATGATCGGAAACACAATGTGAGGACAGACTGAGCTCTGGGGACACCTGTTCTCCCATCTGGATCTGCCAGCTGCCCTCTGTAAGTACCTGGGCATGCTAGCAATATCCTTTGACCTCCATTTTCCTCACCTGTAGAATAAGGGTTTGGATTTAGATGAGCTCAATGACACCAATCAAACTAGAGCTTCTTAGAGCAATTTTTGAAGTGGAATGATTCTTTGCCTGAATTCAGAAGATGGGAATGGAGATAAGAAAGGAAAGAACATTCTAAGAAAACCTTCATGAAAGAATTAGGAAGGACACGTGGAAAAGCCGGGAGAATGGAGTGGTGGTGAATTACATCCGGCATTTGAGTTGTACTTATCCACAGGCCCCAAATTACAGTCATGTTCTCCAAAATTCTAGCTCATGTGTACTAAGGACCCATCAAATCAAAGAACCATCAAAATATATAATTCCTTGTTGTGGGGTACCAGGAAAAGAGCAATAGCCTGTGCCTTAAAGCCGTGCAAGGACTGTCCAGTGGGAATATGATGCACCTCCAGAACCCCTTCAGACAGGCTTTTCTTGGTGCAGGGGGAGAGATTGTTGGGGAGCGCTGGGTGAAAGGGGACCAGCTAGGTCTGGGCCCATAGGGCTTGAGCCCTTCACAGCAGAGAAGTACCATGTGCCAGCGAGCAGCATCCAGTGTGGGGTCATGAGGTCTCCTGGAGTCTGAGATGTGGCTTCACCTTCTCTCTTCACTGAGCTGCCAGTGGCAGGGTTAACTGAGCATCGGGGGCCAGCCCTGTGCTTATGGTCGGTGGTGTATAATGTCCGGTCGACCCCACAGTGGAGCTGACGGTGTGAATTTCCTATGGTCCTTCCCACTGATTTTGCAGTAGCCCCTCAACATCCTGGCGATGCTATACAGGAAATGCGGCCCACGCTCTGAGACCTCAACAGGCCTAAGTGACAGATGAGGGAACAGACTCCTCAGCTACATCACGGCTCCTTGCAGCCTCAGAGCAGAAGAAGCAAGAGTCCCTGTAACAGGCAGCAGAGAAGCCACGCCAGCCTGTCTATGAGCAGCCTGGGCCCCGACAGAGCTGTAGGCTCCTGTTATTCATACTCCTTCGGGGGTGTTGTTTCACTTCTGCAAATGAGCCTGTTTTCTCAGTATTGGATCTGAGCGGTTGCCAGGAAGACTGGGAAAGCTTCCTTTCAGTTTCCTTTTTCCCTCAAGGATGCCTATGGAACAAGAAGCTGTCACCGGCCTTACCTGGATTACTCGCTAGGAGAAAGACATCTGGTGCTATTTCCTCCTTCAGGATAAATATTTTACCTAACTTGTCAAAGGAAAAATCTTTGGCCTCTTAATCTCATGACTTTGAGCCAGTGTATGTCCTTCATGAAGACCTGATATTGGATTTAAAGTTCAGCAAAGCTTCTTTTGTGGTGAGTTCATGGATGTCTCAGACAGGAGAATAAGAGAAAGGCATAGGGCTCTATTCACTTTAATCCCCTAGAAGAAACTTTGTCGCTACTCTCTTGAGAATGATCACTATTGTTTTTACATCTGGGGCCTTAATCAGATGGCCTGGTAGCTCTCTTTTATTGCTTGTCCCCTTGTCATCCTTTATTGAGGCTGCCATTGCATTAGATAATTACATTCACCCTCCCCGACTCCCCCTTCACAAACCTTCTTGGAAGGCTGAGCTCATGATTCATCCTTCTCTGATACAAAATGACTCTCTGAATTCATCAGTACCTGACATGGGGCTGCCCCTGTCCCCACTAGGTAGTGCATCATTGACTAGTTGGTTAATACTGGGATTTGGTTTAGGGTCAAAGGAATGGTTGCAAGTCTTTTTTCAACATCAGACTCTTCAAGCCCGTCAGTTTATCCAGAATCTAGGAATAACCTCCAATTTAAATACAGTCGGTCCTTGCAAATTCCTAGGTGAATAGCACTTGCTTAGGAATGAGCCATAAAAATGGCTGCCGCTCCTCCATTAGCATTCCTGCCTCATCTTTTATGGGGGAGGCTCCTCCAAGTGCAGGGCCATGGCAAGGTTGTTACCCTCTCTTTCTTTTTAAAAAATGTCTGTTCTTCTAATCTCAGTAGGAACAACCACTATTAGAGAGGTCTTCATCTCTCTCTCTCTCTTTTCTATGGAAAGCCACAGAATTCTGAAGATTGCAGCTGAGAACCCCAAGGCCCATAGTCACGACTTCCTCCTTGTTATTGTCAGAGCATGGACATCAGGTCTGCACTTTCCCCAGCCCTTCTCACCCCACAGGTGCCCTGACTGCTAGCATGCCCAGGTACTTACAGGTGCCTCTGCCGCTGCCTCCTGACAGTTCATACATTGGGGCTTCCACCACACAGGGCTCCAGCCCTATCTGAAGGAGCCTTGTACCAGGCGGGGCCCTTCTACCTCAGCCCTGCCTTACAAGATCCTTGGATGAGTCTGCCTTGTGGGATAAGACTGTCTTATTTTTACAGAAATCATGTAAGGGCCAAGTTGGCCCTGGACTCTCGGTTCAGAGTCAGGGTGAGTCCTCTCACAGAGGCAATGTGTTCGGAGGAATGTGTGTTGTTTATTACTATGAACAATATAGTTTAGCAATATCATGGTATCTGTGAAATGGTCTAGACAGCAATCCATTAGGGGGCTGAAAGCTGTCTGTAATCCAGTTCTGCACGTGGGACAAACATTCCTACTTACTGAACCAAACCTCTGCCTCATACCCAATAAAAACAACGATGGCAACGTAGAGATGTGCGGTCAGATGCCCCCGTCATCACGAGCCCTGCACGACTCGGGATCCTGGGACCTGGAACCAAGAGTCCAAGTTCAGCTGCTAATTGGTCACTTAGGACACTGCTGTCCTCTGGGAGACTGTTTTCCTCCAGCGTCAAACGAGAATGGCTGTGTCGGTGAGGTGACGCGATCGTTGGGAAGATCGTAATAGTAGGTGTTCTGGAAGTGCTACTTTACTATGAGTTCTCACAAGAATAAGTGATGCCATGCGCTCCAGGGGCTATTTATAGGTTGTGCAACTCTAGTAATTACTCTTTCTGTTTCCAAAACCAATCTCTTTCATCCTTTGAAGCATCAATGTCACTCTTTTACCACTAGACATTCCCACTTCCTCCTCCCATAACTGAGGAGGGATGTTACTGCTGCCTCAAATCTCATACCCTTTGCTAGTGCACGGGCCACCAGAGTGAGCTGTCCTTGCACCCACCTCCCACTCAGAGACGAGGCATAGAGAGCTTTGCCAGATTTAGCAAATACAAATCCATGACATCTCGTTAAATCTGAATTTCAGATGAACGACGAATAATTGCTTGGGACATTTTTATAATTAAAACGACTCATTGTTCATCTGAAATTCAGATTTAACTGGGAACTATGTATTTCATGTCACCTGTAAGCATATAGTATATCTTCATCCAATGTCCTCAGGACAGGGTCATTAGAGCCACTGAATGATAAAACTCTCCAACCCTACGCAGATTCAGGGTTTGTCACAGATGTTGTGGGGGCCTCGCTCATATCTTCTTCGTTATTCATCCTCTGGTCAGGACACCCAAGGGCTGCCTCTCAGCCCCCAGGGTCCTGTCAGGCAGGGGGTTGGTTCCTCTCCCCCCAGGAACAGCCCTCGGCCAATGACGAGTGGGAGTCAGGGGATCATCCCCGCAGCCCTCGTGTCCCTGGATGGGGCGGGTGATAAGTCGGAGGTGTGTGTGCTCTTCTACGTTGTCTCCAAGTTCTGCCGTCTGCTGAACCCCGAGCACTCACAGTGGTAACCACTAACGGGGCAGCGTTACGGGCTGCTCTCTCTTCCCTTCTCTGTCTCACCCTCGCTCTCCCACTAGTGCTTCCTGGGCCACCTCCCAGATAAGCTCCCAGCCCCCAGACAGATGACTCATGGTCAGCTTCTGCAGGGCCCCCACTCCGGGCAAGGCGGGGTGTCCTTTCTCTCACTACAGTTTCTTCAGCCACCAGAACCCCTACAAATCACCAAAGATTAGACTCACAGGGTACTTCCCAGAGGATACAGAACCTGGAACCCAAGGATGACGTCAGGAGTCCTAGCACAGTGGTCGCTGAGATCTGTGGGGACCCCAGCAACAGAAAGAGAAAGCCCTTTAGAGCCAGGAGACACTCCTGGGAGTGTCTTCTTAACAGTTTACCAAACCAGGAGTCCCAGATTGGGAAAGCCAGTGTTCCATGTTCATGGAAGGAGGATGGAGTTCCACTTCCTGTCCTGTTGTGTCTTTCCGGGGGGAGGGACACCCTGCAGCTCGTTTGTTTTTTATCACTGCCAATACATCAGCCTGCCTGACCTTCCTGCCTGGCCTCCCCAGCTCTCTAGAAGCTGACCTGTGAGGAGATGGATCCCAGGATCTGAGGGGTTTCAACTGGCCTAAGATGCTGGAATGGGCTTTGAAGCCAGAGAAAACTGGGCTCAAATCTTGCTCTGCCTCTACTTACCTCTGTGGTCCTGCATAAACTGAGCCTTGGTTTCCCCATCTGTAAAATGAGAGTGATGCCTCATGGCTCATGAGTGATTACATGAAGTAAAGTGTATTCGGGCATGGCGGTATGTATGGCAGCTAGTAACGTGGTCCGCAAATCCTAATTCCTTTTCCCGATTATGTCGTACCTATAAAACTGAGGGGACAAGAACGTTTACCCTGGTCTAATGCCGTCTGTGTGCTAGTAGCTCCCACAACCCTTGTCTCTCAGGCTGCAAGTCAGGCAGAGATCTAGTTAATTGATTCAGCAGCCTTGACTCGCTAAGCTCTTCTTCCCACCTGGCCTTTTCTTGGTTATCAAGAAGGTTCTGCAAAGATTGCCATCAGCAAGGCCGTCCAGCCTGATTCTTGAGTGGAGCACACCAGTAATTTGCAGTGATGGATAGCGTGCCTCAGACTGCCCGTGTAATTGTGGTGAGGAGCCTGAGAACTGCAGCCACTGTGCTGAGGAAATTCAGACTCGCAGGGAACACGGCACTGCCTAAGCCGCAGTCATTCCAAAATTAGACCTTTCCTCCGCTCCATCATTACATGGGTAAGCAGTCAGAACACTTCCTGAATACGAACCACACATCAGAAGTGATTTATAGAAACATCCACATGTGTATGGATGGGTGGCAGAGCGGGGAGGAGGGAGCCTTAGGATTGGCCCCGGTCCTTGCCTCTGCACATCTCTGCCGGACTAGCCGCTGGCCCCCTCAGCCGCAACTCTAGCAAAATGACAACTGTCCCTAAGGGACAGAAAAGGGCCACAGACTACTGGGAAAAAGAAATGTGAGGTTCTTTTAGTTCACAGACTTGCCAGACCATAAGGCCACCTCATCGGGCACGCTGACAACTCAGATGCCCTGGTCCCTGCCCCAAAGTTACTGGTTCGGTGGGACTAGCCTGGGGCCGGGGCATCTCATCTTCCTTGATCAGAGATTCTCAAATTGTATGGTGCATTAGAGTCACTGGGGAGCTTTAAAGTACCCCGATGCCCAGGCCTCAGCCCCCACCAATGAAATCAGAGCCACTAGATGTGGGGCCCTGGCATGGGGTCCTTTTAAGAGCTCCAGGTGATGCCAACGTGTAGTCATGTTTAACACTCAACGCCTATATAATCTGTAAATCAGGCAAGTTTGAGAAATACAGAGTCAGAAGCAAAAGCCTAATCAGGAGAACCAAGTACGTTATCGGTCATCAGCAAACTGGAATTCAGAGCCCTAGATGGCTGAGGCAGATAAAATCGTGTTATGGCGGCTGTTCCCGAGAATTGTTCTGAAAACTGGCTGATGATTAGAACCACCTAGTTTGTGTATTTTCCTAATACAGTTTCCCAGGCCTCAATGTGAATTCACTGAACCACATCTATATATTGTTTAATGGTCCCGGAGGTCACCAGGGTGCTCCCCAGCATCTGGGAACCAGTGACTTCTGAGAGTTCATGCAAAGTAGAATTTTTTTGTTTATAATTATGTAGGAGGCATGAAGGTTTGAGTTCTGCTACAAGGAAACTTAATGATGACTGAGAATTTCTAGACATTTTTTTTAAGTTTTTGTTTTTTTAAAAAAAGATGTTTTGTTGGTAAGTGGAAATTATAAAAAAGATGTCATGCTCTAAATTTCCAATCTGGTGTTCCCTTAACTCTTGAGCCCTCAAATAGGAGATGAGTTAAGAAAGCTCAAGTTGATTTCCCCTTCTCAGTGCCACTTTTAGACAAAACAAGGAAAGGTTCAAATCTCCCTTCCCCTTCTAATCACAACAGAAAAAAAAAAAAATCACTAAATCAGAAGCTCTGTGAGGTCCCTGGAATCATCATCTCCTGGGTGCCTTTGCAGACCAGCTGTTTCCTGTGGGGACTCCCCCTGGTGACAGCATGTGGGATAATTTCTGATTAGAAAAAGCACCAGGAGGTGCTTTGTGTGGCTTCCTTCAGTGGTCTGGGGTGCTAGGCTTGGGTTTATCTCAGTCAGGGCTTCTCTGGGCCACACATTTTTCAGTGACTCTCTCAGATTTTATTTTCAGTCTTGCCAAGGGCAGATTAAATGGCTCCATGAATGGGAAAATGCAGGAGGCTTTCAAACAGATGGTTGGCTGTGCAGGCTCAGTGACTTGCCAGGCACTGGATTGTGTTGCCATATGAATGGAAATCCCACTGTGGCTGGGTTTTTATTTCTGCAACCTATGAATGACAGCGGCTCCCTGGTCCCCCTGGCAGTGGGGTCTGGAGCAGTTATCTGCTATTTATCTGCCTCCCATCAGGGCTCAGCTTCTTGCCTCTCTGGATTTTCCTGGTCCATTTCTCTGAAAGGGAGGGTCATTCTAGACTAATTTCCTGATGGTGTAAATGATTCAGCAGGGCTGATGAATATCAGTAGAGCTGCAGATGAGTTTAAGGCTCCTAATGAATGTGACAGTCACCAATGCCAAAAATTTTTCCAACTTGCATTTAGGATGAAAACAAGCTCGAATAGTACCCACAAATGTTACTTCTTTAATTATGCATTATAAATTTTAAAGTCAGTAGTCGTATGTCAGCAAATTGCAGCTCAGATGAGAAGCTGCGTCCGTGGCCAAGTGCTAAATGCACAGGAGCCAGAGAGCCCTAGGTTCGAATTCCAGCTCTGCCACTAATGAGGTGTGCGAATTTGAGCAGGATATATGTATAATTTCTCAGAGCTTGATTGTAAAAGGCAGATAATAATACTTGCCCTTTGTCATGTTTAAAATAATGAGCACAGGGTAATGTAGTGTTACTGGCATTCATAATTCAATAAATAATTATTACGTACTTACTGTGTGGACAGGGCTGCCCTGGGTGCTGGGGATGCAGAGGATTCTGGAAACTCATAGGTGAAGGAAACAACCGAATCAACAATTTGCCGAGAGTGGGACAGAGAGAGAGCCCACCGGTCTCAGGAAACGGGGGGCGTGTTGTCTGTAGAGAGAATTTAAAAGCACTAATAAAGCTGACTAAAAGCTGACCTGCTTTTTGTCATCGACATGTGCCAATAATTCTAAAAAATGCCAGTAATAAAATATTCTTCTCCCCTCCCCACCCCAAATCTCTTTGTTGGTCTAAGTTCTAGAGAACTATTGTGGCTACTGTTGGGTTTTAATACTACACATGTAAGCTCATAGTGTTTCATTTTTAAAATCAAATAAATATTGCATTCTATATGGAAGTTAACCGGAAGAATGACCAGTTCTCCTCGCTCCAACACCCATTCGCCCAGCTGCAGGAGTTTGTTCTAGAGCAAGTCTGCAACCGTTTGAAATTGTCGGAGCGGTTGGTTCTGGCGCAGGTTTTGCCTCTAACCCTCACAGCATCACCTCTTCCTGCATTTAAATAGTAGACTAAAAATAAACAATAAATGCTCTGTGATTGCAAAAACAAAGAAACAAAGATGTTGAATTATACCAATTCTGTCACCTCTTGGAAGTTTTGTATTTCAAATCTAAAACCAAGAAACTGAACTACAAGGTCTAATATTTTTGTTTGGCAAGTGCACGTTTTAGTTCACATGTGAAATAGTTGACTGAATTTGAGTTACAATTTGAGTTACAATTAAAGTTACAATTTGCTCTTCTTTTTAAATTGCTAATTATTTGTTTTCATACTAAAGAAAAAGTAGAGAAGATGATTGTTACTGATTATATTATGCAATCATTACTGAAAATAATTTTATCATATAGAGAAGAGAATGTTAAAAAATGACCCACTCCAGATGTCAAATACGTGAGGTATGTCACTACAGTGAATTACACGGTATGTTTTCTTTAATTGCAACTGGTAGAAACGGCGGCCCCTCCTCCATCATGGCGCTCGTCTAAGACAGAAGTCCGTAATGGAAGAACTAGGTGTCTGCAGTCTTTCTGTTTCTGCAGCTTTAAAATATAGTAGTACCTGGTCTTATGGGGTCTTGGTATATGTTAGGCATGGAGCTGGTGTTTTACAAGTATTATTTAGTACTCTCAACAGTACAGTGAGATGAATATTTTTGTTCCACTTTCATCGATGAAGAAACTGAGGCTGGGAGAAGTTTACTCCAGGTGCGTGTCAGAGCAGGGGCTGACACTGTGGATTATTACTTGGTTCAAAAGCTTTTTCTCTTAACCACCATGCCTTCAAAAGCAGAGGACACTGATGCTGACATATCAATTCCTGACTAGATTACAAGGGAGGCTTAAGGCCAGTGAGATTCCAGGCTTTCCTTGTCTAAACAACCGTGCAATTAGATAAGACACTGACGCTTGCAAATCAGATCAGTCTCAGAGCTAAAATGCAGCAGAGGAATCATGGAGAATTTTATTCACGGGGAATGAAGTTGAGATCCTGAGGAATTATTACACCAATAATCACACAGCTACTCCTGGTTCAAGAAACCAGGCCTCCATTCACCTGCACCATGCTATGCCCAAGCCTAAATTATACATGGTAAGTTGCTTTTCCTTTTCCAAATCTACTACTTTCTTATTTTCATGGGTTTTGGTGTAGAAAGGGAAGATCCTTGTTTTAGCCTGAAGGAAGCAGGCTGACAATGATGTTGATAGGAAGGAGAAGCACATGGACCAGAGTGAGTGTAAATGCCTTGGCAGGGATACCAGGATATCTGCTACCCTCCTTGGACTATAAAGTTTAACTTTTCAGATTCTGCTTAATATTGATGATGATAAGCTGTTTACACCTGGATAAAGCCTTGCCTTGTCTATGGTTGTGCTACCCTGAACAAGCCCTATCCCGTCTGATCTCGGAAGCTAAGCAGGGTCAGGCCTGGTTAGAACTTGGATGGGAGACCACCTAGGAAGACCAGGGGCTGTAGGTGTAATAAATAAGGAATTGTTAGCTGACAAGGTCCTTGCAACCTGTGAGGTCAACCAAGGGTTGCCTTGCCTAAAAACTAAAGAAATAAATTTAAAAATTAAAAACAAATCATTAAAAAAAAAAAAGCCTCACCTTTCTCCTTAGAACCACGGAAGGGGTTTATATATAGAACCATGTTCCTTGTTCTCTTCTTGATTTGTTCTGTCTTAAAAGGTTTTGTAACTTTATTATAGCTCAGTTCATCCGCCTGGCTTTAGAGAATGTGCATTATTTGCTCACAAGTCTGTTTCCCCATATCGAAAATGTAAGCTCCTAGCTTAATTATTTTAAAAGTTTAATGGATATGACTATTGCTCGGTGCAGGTTCCTAGACTTCACCCCAGAGGTTCTAACTCAACAGTTCTGGGATGGGGCCTTGAATCCGCATTTTTGATGACAGTTCTATAGCCGTTTGCAGCGTTCTATAGCCCTCACTTAGAGATGCTCAGAAGTAGTGACATATGTTCTTCAATTCTTTTCAGTCCTCTGTGGATGACAAGTCCTTGGTAAGTGTCTGTTGATTGAAAATCAAGGCCACTTCTACTCTTCTACTGTAATTTTGTGGTGACTTTAGGCTAGGCTTGTTTTAATAGACACCGTTATTGATTCTTGATGCCATCTTTCTCAGACATTGTTTATACTTCTCTTGTTTTTTTTTAAGGGTCCAAAAGTTGTGTATAAAAGGAGAAGTTGCTTTATCAGCAATCTGGTTTAGAAAAACATCAGCAATATTTCATAAACATTTCACATTAACTTTCAGGAAATAGGTCAAAAGGCAGACTAAAAAATAATAATCCATTTGTAGGTACTCCCAACAATAAAAAAGATAGAGCTTAAAAGAAAATATTGGGTTTCCCTTTCTTGATGATACAGAGACTATTTAATGGTTGCAATGTCAAAAAAAGAATTGATTAAAAAGATTCATAGAACCCAGATTCAAAGGAAATACAATAGTCACTTTTGCAGTAATGAGACCTCCCAATATAGATGGCAGAAACTGGAATCTGATTGAATCTAGGAAATCTAGGGTATACTGTTAAAATACAAAATAAAATTCCAAGGTCCTTCTGCATTTTTTGTGACGGTCATTATTTTTACACATACACCAATGTTTTAAAAGATGAGGAAAACAATAGGAAGCATGTGTTTCTCTAACATGTGTCAACAGTTTGTGAGACAAAAAATAAAAATAACAGACTTAGTAACTTGCTCTACCAGTCATTACAGGGCATATGACAAGGTATTTACCAATTATTACAGCGTATCCTGGCATTAGTAGACTGTTGGAGGTTTTTACCCACTATTTTCAAGAAATTCCACTTGGGAATTCTTTTTTAATATGTGACTTTGTAATCAAATTATTGTATGGCCCCAAACTGGGCCACATGGAAGTTTGGTGAGCAAAAGTTAATTTCTTCATTTTTTTTTTTTTTTACAAAAATTTCACCTAAAAGCCAAAGCAAACCACTCTAAACCAGCCACCTGTGTGATTCTAATTTCAAAATAAGATAATTAAAAATTCAAAATGCTCAAATATCTCTCTTATCATTCTCTTTCAACCATGCCTGGCCTAGAGCTCTCTGAATTTTGCAACTAAATTCACAGGGAATGATGTTGAGGCCCCGAGGTAGGGACTGCCGTCCCCTGGAATGTCAGAGGAACATTTGCTGGTCATCTAGGCTCTGTCTTAATTTGTTCTGCCCAAGTGAGAAGTCAGAGGAGGACTTAGCACATATCCTGGAAAGAAAAACTCTAAATCAAACTCCGAAAACCAAGGTATAAAAGCAGGAACAATATTACATTTTAATTTCCCTTGATGTTAAAGAATATTCTGAAGAGGTGTTGGTTTAAAAATAGAGTGACTAGTGAATATCCAAAACTTAAACAGTTTTACATTTTTTTCTGAACCACAGTGGGGACAAAAATGGAAGAAAAAACAACTTTAGGACAACTTTAGTCTCGGTGGCCCTCAGTTTCTCTAGATCAGATCTCTTCAGAGTCGGGGAAATAACTTTCTTTATAAGACGCACTGGCTAACTTAATTTTTTTCCAAAAATAATGCTGGATGTGAAAATATCTGTTACCCACATTTTTAGGGGGGAAAAATGGAACAGGGCAACGTTACTTTGTGTTTACAATTCATGATGACTTGTTATTCAATTTACTTGAATTTAAAGATGAAACAGACCTTTGGCAATTTATTCATTTAAATCAATAAATTGCTCCTCCACTATATGTCCAAAAATCAACTGATTCCAAAAGACCGTGCTTTTTAAAAAAAGTCAAGCTTGAAAATCCAGTCCCAGACAGATGTGGAGCTTTCTCTGGTCTTGTGGGATGTTTCTCTCTTCTTGTGAGCTGTTTAACCCAAACTTGTTCTTCTCTGGTGCTTTTAGAGGATAAGAACAGTGCTGCAGGCCTTACTCAGACACACCTGTAGGTTCTACATGTGTTATGGCGCGAACGATTCTGAGACCCACGGAGCCAATTGAGATTAATTATGAGCCTTCATTAGCCGGCCGGCGACTGACTCTCTACCACACAGGGCTAGAGGAGATCAGCCCCGAGCTTTCATAAGCATTCAATGAGGAGGCAGAAATTTGAGGAGGCAGCTGATAAAGCTTAAGACCATATCCTGGTGGTCTCCTGAACAAGCAAGCAGATTACAGAAGTGGAAGTTGGCTGTTAGCATATCTTTGCCCGGAACAACACCCTTAATTAACAAGTAAATGGATTACAGAAGTAGACATTGGCCATCTTCATATCTTATACAATACACTTCCTAAACCACACACAAGCAAGTAGGACAACTTCTGGTATCTAAAGATATTTCTTCCCTGTAGCTGACTTAGCTAGCTGGCTCACTTGAAAATTTTCCACCCTTAACAATATAGCAGCCAACTGTTAGTCAAGGTGACCTCACATATGGATCATCTAGGCCCACCCAAATATAAACAGAACTTCCCATTTCTGCAAGGTTACAGTAGTCCTGGTTTAAGCAAAAAGCAATGCACACATATGAGTATACATGTACTGTTCCCCCCAATAAAAAAAATTAGGCTTAACTTCCTAGTTTCAGAGCTGTAGTACAATAAAAAGATAAAAGGCTAGGGTTACTGCTATTCTTTCCATAACTTTTAAACATTTGAAAATAAAAGCATAAATTTTAAACTTGTCAATTCAGATTTTAGCTCCATCTATGTAATTCATTGACTAACCATATACGAAAACTACATCAACTACTCATAGGAAAATAACCATTCACAAATGTGCAAGTGTGTCCTACCAGACAGAGGGATCAAGCCCACCTACTCAAAACGGGTAGACACAGGGCAGCTTTGCATAAGATTCTGGTATCAGACCAGTAAGGTGAGGCATTTGAGAGCTCTAGGGAAGTGCTCTTGCTCTAAGGACAGCCATGGCTAACGCTGGCGTGCCAACCACTCTAACGACCTTTGCATTAAAACTTGACATTGTTTTCTAAGCATACTTTCAAAAATATAGAGAGAAAGCCTACCCAGAACCCTGGGAGAATCCATCCATCCATTCATTTTTTAAAAAATTTAAATGAATATTTATTGACTGCCTACCCTTTTCCTAGTAGAATATCCTGGAATACAATAAATAGACCAAGTTTCTGCCCTCATGAAACATATAATAGTGGGGGAAACAGAGGTAATACAGGACATAACTAGTGCGTTCGTTCATGTCAATAAATTTTTCCAAGTTAATTCCTTCTAGAGTGGTAGCAACTTGGGTACAAAGACAGAACTGGGCACTTGACCTAGGAAACTGAATATATCAGTGTCCTAATTCTTCATCTTTTCTCTGCTCTATGTCTCTTTCAATGGTATCACTCTGAAGTTGTGTATTTGCCACTAATAGATGTTAGAAAGATATCTAAACTTTTGTAGAAGAATAATAGTGAAAAGTATTAATCAATGTTTTTTCTTTAGTATTTCCATTTTTCATTAGTGGAGAAAAACTTCAATTCATACTGCTCTTTAAAACTACTCTTGTGAGGATCTTAGAGTTCTTCAAACAGGCTTAGAGGGAGAAAGCTAAGTAAAGGACTCGATGCTTTTTAACTAAGTGAAGTCAAGGCCTTATATAGGAGTGAAGTAACAGAATGAAGTTAGAGAGGCTGCAGAGCTGGCGTGTACATTATAAGTTTAGGTGAATGAACTTGATTTCTAGCAATAAACATTCTATCAAATTCAATTTCCTTTCACAAACTTAGAGTGAATAAATGCAATTTTCCATTCCAAGCAAGCATGTCTCTGAGATTAAGGATATAGTCCATAGAAAAATAACAATAAAACCTAAAGTCAGTATTTCTCCGAGGAAATTCTTGCAAACTAGTCAGAGAATGATTTAATGATAACAAGATACAGAATAAATATAAACATGAAAAAGAAACCTTCACCCCAACCTTGCTGTTGTATTCTTAGTGTGTTTAAAGTAAACATCTTATATTCTCCATCTATTATATATTAAGATGTTCTGGCTAACTCAGTGCTTTGTATTCACCAAGCCCTGTGCCAGCATTCTTCAAAGCTCTTCATTAAACTGATCGCTAAAGCTTGTGATCCTCTGGCTTTGGTCACAATTGCAGCCAAGGCTAAATCAAATAAATTTCAGAGGAAGTCTAACTTTCTATTTCCATTACTCCTTAGTGTCACCCCCATGCTTTCAGCTGGGTGCTTATTGCCTTGGGGAACAAGTGATGGGACCTAAAAAGAAAACAAGGCATTTTCTATGATTTGTTCAAAATCCAACACTCAAAGGAAAACTAAAAGAATGCTTGTGCAGAAAAAATATAACAGATTTGTGAGAATGCTTGATTACGTGAGTGCAAGGCTTGCTGGCCCAGAGATTAGAAAAGATTCCTTATATTGGTGGGGGGTGGGAGTGGATAGTGCGGAATCTCTGCAGGGACCTTGAGAGAGGGGGGCCTGCAATCACAAACACATCAGAATGGAAGAAAACCATCCCTCTTTCCTGGGCAAAGCATGGGGAGTGATAAGGTCCCAGGGTTGAAAGGACTACCTCTTGTATCAACATAAATTTGCCAGAGGCAACTACATAGTTTTCCCCTGCCCAAGATGGGGAAGAAGCAGCAGACTCATCCCCTCGTGCTCAGGAAATGCATGGAAATTAGCAGAGACTTAAAGCCTTGCAGTGGGGTATAAGGGAAGACACAGCAACAAGGACCAGACAGGAATGAGGACATTTCAGTGATGCCAGCAGAAAACACATGATGACTCAGATCAGATGGATAATCTCCCTGTCACCCCCTCTACCTCCATGCCTTACTATTATTTAAATTCCCAATAATTTAGTGCAACCCCTGGGAAGGAGGTAGAAAATATTCTTTATTGACTAAAACTAAGATTTTGCCACCTACTGGAATGGGACCTTGAAATAAAAATTCAGTTATAGAAATATAAAGTTCCAATTCTTGCATACCTAAGTTCATGGACAATATTCCCACCTGCAATGTTTTTATAGAGAGTTTGGCATTTCAGCTTTTTTGGAACTAGTTGGGTGTGGTTCTGGGCAGGAATTTGTTTTGGTAAATAGATTTTTCTGTCTTTTATCACATGGTGTTGTTTTGTTTGGTTGATTCGAGGTAATCGAGAGGAAGAGAAAAAGATCTCTTCAAATTAGAATGGAATTAGAAGTCACTGTTTTGAAGTCACTAGCTTGAATTCTAGATTGGCAAAGACCTTTTTTTAGATAAGCTAACAAAGTTTGATAAAATTAGAGTCATAAAGATTAAAATTCTTTGGTATCAAATTTAACCTTACCAATCCATCTGTAGCTCAACTTTTATAAAGTTCGAAAAGTTGAATATGATCAGTGATTTTTCAACCCTAGATGTATGTCAAAATCATCCACAGAACTTCTATAAATAGATATACCCAGGTCTTATCCCAGACCTACCAAATCAGAATCTGTTCTGTTAGGACTTTGTTCTTAACTGAGCCTTTCTGGACAATCATTTTTTAAAATGTCACAAGGCTCTAGAAAACTAGTGTTAATGAAGGTCTGAGAAACCTCTTCTAATGCAACAGGCTACAAAAATATTATCAAAAGCCATGAAAGTGGTCATTACTGCATTTGTTAAAAAATATTTATTAAGCACCAATGATTTGATAGGCCCTCTCAGAGGTACTATATACAATAGCCTTTTAAGACTTGCATGCAGTGTAAAATGTTGCAGTTTCAACACCTCAATGTGAGAGCCATTGCTTCACCCGAAGATGAACTAAAGCCTAGTTGCCCCTCAGGAGTTGGGATGGGGCTTTTATCAGAAGCCCAGAGCCAAGCATGCTTCCTGCATTCTGCCACTCACATCGTCTACTCCTTGCTCAATTAAGAAGCAAATCATGTCCAAAAGCCTGACAAGTCTCTTTTTTCTTGAGGTGGGTAAAGGATGGAAGTTTAATAGGGCAGTAACACTCTTGCTCTTATGTAGCAGTGAGTCCTCTCTCCCACCCGTTCCACTCACCTGACTCCTGAGCAGTATCACTCCCATACCTGGGAAGGGATCATGTTCACGCCCCTGACAGACAGGAGGAAATTCAGCAGGTGCCAGGCAGCCTTCTCTGACACCTTTAAACAAAATAATGTATCTAAAATGCTGCTTTGACCCTGTCACTGCTCCAAAGCCTTCGGTGAGTGCCCGCTGCCACGAATGCCCTCAACGCCCTGAGCGTCTGACCTACCTCCTCTAGCCTATTCTTCTACTACCGCTCTGTAGCAACCCTCCTCTAGCCAAATGGTCTTATTATAGCTCAGATATTTGCCCACCTCTAAGCCTTTGTTCTTGCTCTTCCATCTGTCTGGAATGTCCTTCCTCTTATCTTGGGCTATTGATAAACAACCCATCCTTTCAAGGCCACATCAAATGCTCCCCGCTCCATGAAGGCCCCTGTATCAGTCTGCTAGGGCTGCCGTAACAAAGCACCACACACTACGTGGCTTAGACAATAGATATTTATTTTCTCACAGTTCTGGAGACTACAAGTCCAAAAGCAAAGTGTTGGCAGAGTTGGTACCTTCTAAGGGCTGTGAGGGCAGAATCTGTGCCAGGCCTCTCTCCTTGGCTTATAGATGGCCATTTTCTCCCTGTTTTTACATTGTCCTCTCTCTGTCAGTGTCTGTGTCCAAATTTCCTTTTCTTATTAGGAAGCCAGTCATATTAGATTAGGGCCCACCCAAACGATCTCATTTTATTTATTATTATTGATTGATTGATTGATTGATTGATTAATCATATTTTTTGTATTTTTCAGTTACAGTTGGCGTACAATATTATATTAGTTTCAGGTATACCACCTAGTGATTAAAGATTTATATAACTTACAAAGTGATCACCCTGCTAAGCCTAGTACCCATCTGACATCGTACATAGTTATTGACTGTATCTCCTATGCTGTACTTTATATCCCCATGATTTTTTTTTAACTGCCAATTTGTACTTCTTAATCCTTTCACCTTTTTATCTCACTAGAAGTTATTTACCTCTTTACACACCCTATCTCCAAATACAATTACATTCTAGGGTACTAGGGGTTAGCACTTCAACACATGAACTGATGCCCTCCGGTCGCTCATTTCAACCAGAAGTGATCTCTCCTCCTTTGTGCTGATTGTTTTTGTTGCACATAACACTTAGCAGCAACTGGACATCTATCTATTCCCCAGCCGGGAACTGTCACACTGCACCTTACACGGTGAGAATTTATTAGAGTAGAAGCTGCTTCACAGACCCTACTTACAAATTCTGCAGACGAGTGGTCACACACGCCCTCTGTAGGCACCCCCCCACACACTCCTTGCCCCCAGTACTGAAGGCCAATAGGGAGCACGCCTTTCTCTGCAGCTGTTGGAACTCTACTGACTAGTTGAGTTGTAGGTTCACCAAGAATCAGTAGTTTTTGACCCCCAAACTGTTTATGCCCTGACGGACCTAAAATATTTACACAATTTAAGTAAATATTATGGGAAGCAATGAAATACGAATGCGAAGGGAAGGAATCGTTTATAGGGAAACGAAAAGTCTGCCAAAAGGGAGCTCCTAAAAGTACCGTTAAATTATGTGTCAGTGAGACAACTGTAAAAGTCGGGGGGAAAAGTAACAATGACAATCTGGAGGCCTCCGCCCTCCGATTACTCTACCAGTGTCTTTAAGTTCTTGGTCTACTTTAATGAAGCCATAACTTTAAAGCTGAGAATTGTAGATGATGTATTCTAAGTGTGGTTTGTGAAAGACCACCCCAATATCAGACCCAGATTCACAGAAAAGACTTTTGCCCTCCTATATAAAACGATTCCTGAATAAATACACAATTTCATATGTTAAGTTAAAAGCAAATGTTTATAGTATGTATGTTCTTTTTTTTTTTTTTTTAAAGACTCTTCATTTTATGTAAGTTTTCCAATCAGCTATTCAGCTCTCCATCCCTTGTGTGGAAGCTAAGAGGAACCTTCCTGAATAAGCTGCTATGTCGATGCAGGATTGTACTGAGGTGTGCTTTTCATAAACAAAGAAGGCACAAGAGCCCATTGTAAAAAGAGCCCATTTGCTAAGCTCCAGGTAGCAGCCGACAGACCCGAGGTTTGAGAAATAATGTTTCTTTCCAAACAGAGTTTAGGACAATTACCTCAAAGTCCTAACCTGAAACACGCAGTCTGGGGAGTGGCTGCAGTTGTCATCACAGTCTCATCACCTCAAAGGCCTGGAGAGGTCTGCACTGGGGCCCCCTCCTGGCCATACCCACATCCACAGGTCAGTCCACTCCACAGCATCTGATCCAACGTTCACAGAAAGCCTGCTAACACCAGGCAATTCTGCTTTGAAAACGCTTTGCAATCTTTTCTAGAACAAGTTCGCTCCATGCTTTATTAATACATTACAGCCCCCTAGGAAATGAAACATTTCACAATTACCCACAATGGAAGGGGCCTGATTCCCATTCAACCTGTCTGCTTTAAGAGACCAGGTGTCGCATAGAACACACCTGAGTGGTTTCTGTTATTCTGCACATTAAAGAAATAAGAACCACTGTTGACTACTGAATAAAGTTAGAAACAGCCATAGTAATTCCCACAGATTTTCAGGTCAACTAAAACATAGCCAACTGCAGAAAACCTTGCTGGGAAAAGCATTCTTTATTGTGTAAGCAGTGGACCTGCGGAGCAGAATGTTATATTGTGAATATGCTGCAGAAAAGAAAAGGCCTGAACGCACGCCTGCACCCAAAGAGCCTCGACAAAACCGGTTCCTGGCCACACCAAGGACGGAGAGAGGCGGCAGCTTGCACATGTGGAATCCTCTTCATTGACCAGCAGTGAGAATCCTGCCAGTGCCACCAACTGGGCCGTCTGATGTGCTCTCTGCCTGCAAGACGGCATGAACTGTACAGTCACTTAGTATGTTTTTCCTAAGGTAAAAAGTTTAAAAGATTATTAACTCCGACACGACTTATAGAATTACCCTGCAAATCATCAGCTATTTCCTCCTCATATTGAGTCTGAGATACAGGAAATTAATCCGCCTCCACGGTTCTCTCACCCCATTACTTATCGATAAGCCTATTTCCTTTCATTCTTCTCCAAGTTCTTTCTCATTCCTGATCTTTGCCTTCCTCACCTCCTTCTCTGACTTGCTTTGCTTTCCTTTATGTCCTACACACTGCAAAATTAAAATGAACAAATAATAATAATAATAATAAAAAAACCTCTTGAGTTGAATATAGAGTATAGACAAAGAATTCTAAAGCTGGAAAGGCTATTAAAGATGAAATTCAATTCCTTCCATTATCGACCAGAAAACTTAGGTGCCAAGCGATGGCGGCTGGTTCTGGCAGAATTCTTCGGCTCTGGTAGATTGCACTTGGAGCGCTCCAGTTGTTACTGGTGCAGGCCTCGCTGAAGCAAGGACCATGCTACCTCTTCAGACTCACCGAAGGCCTTTCCTCCAAAGAACAGCAAGTCTGAGATGTCATGCGTAGAACTGCTCGTCAGTTGGGTGCTGTTTCAAATGTCTGAACATTCTAAAATCTCTGTTTATCAACGGTATACTCCAGTGACATCTCTATCTCCTCAATTTTGCAGTGACACCGAGGCACAGCAAGGACTTGTGTGAGAACTCAGTTCGATAAGATTTCTAGGGTGCATCCTCACTGGAAGGAGTTAAATGAGCACCTCCATAGGACGCACACTTCTTAATCCTCACATTTAAAATGGCCCAGAACTCTCAGGAGAGTAATAATAAAAAGAGGGAGGGTACAGCATGCTAGGACAACGTGTCATTCTTGTCAGCACCCTGAATCATGTGTGGATCCATTCTCTTTGGGGGAATGGACATTTTTTCCTTAGTTTAAAACAAGAAAAAAGTCATCTTTTGAATGCTCTGAACATTTCCCCTCCTCTATTTATTTACTTACTTACTTCATATTTGTCTGAGTCACTTCCTAATCTTCTTCCTGGCCGTTCTTATCTAAGAGATAGTCTACCTTTGGCCCAGGAATTTCTAGAATTAAGTTCATGGTTGAAGTGCTTTCCAAACAAAAAATTTTATATTGTGGTACAAGTCATGAAAAATATTATAGAGAGCTCCTCAACCTTTCATCTGCTGATAACCTCCAAGGGATATTGTATTCATTGCTTTTCTTTTAAATAAAAGATAAGTTTTGCTATTAAGAAAGGGAGTGAAATTATACTAACTTCTCCTCTCATCTAAGGTCAAATAGGCAATGAGGGGGTTCTGTGCCACTGGGCAGCCAACATTCGTTCAGATCATGACGATTTGCTGAGAGAAAGCACTGAAGACAGAGACTATCTTAGTCATTCTTTCAAGCTGACTAAAGTCAACTTAGCGCCTTCAGGGCCTGAAATCACTCTACCATTCCTTAGCAGAGCCACAACCTCCTGGTACAACATGGATATTACACGGGCTATAGAGATTCCCCCCAATGCTGGGGTATGCTGCCACAGAATGGAGAGGCACTAAATGTGGAGATTTGACACAAAGATGAGGAAGGCATGGAGGGAACACCCTTAATTTCAGCCACTGAATCAGAAATCAAAGCAGGAATCTGGAAAAAAAAATGAATCTAAATCTTATTTCCTCTCAATCTAAAAGAATTTTAAAAGAGTTTTCTAAGAGAAGAAACTGCCACCAAGGGTGTAGGAGTCAGACTAGCTGTGGTCTGCGACTGGTCTGAGAAAGGCTAACCCTTACCCAGATGTCCAATAAAAACACTTAGCAAGTATCATTTCCATAAGGCTTTGTCTACTCGAAACACAAGCCAATTGTTTGGGTCCCATTTATGAAGCAAGGTCTTACCAAGGTTATAGGGTAAGGAGGCCTGATGACAACTAAATTGCCTTAAATGGAGCTCAAAATACCACCTTAAACATTCTCCTCTCCCAAGAAATGCTTAATCATAAATCAAGGGGCTCACGACATATTAAAAATGACAAATAGAGCAAGCACTTACATCTCATTTTTTTCTTTTAATTCACCAATGCATCAAAGATTTCTGAGGGATATTATTCCACACGAAAAAAGATAAAGTGTACCAGGAACGCAAGATTCCAGGGATAAAAGAGGAGATTAAAAGGCAAATGGTGGACCAGACTTAATGCTGAAAATTATTCTGAAAATAGACATACTCATTTTAAGACAAGGACATGAGGACTGTCTGTTCTGAACTTGTAAGGAATGGTGAATCTCATAGTAATGGGACATGTGTTTTTCATCTTGGAAGAACGTATGAATCCATTTTAATGCATTAAAGTTCATGGGTACTATTTGTCCACAAGTAAGCTCCCCTCACCCTTTCCTAACCATGCAAACTTTAATAGGGATTTAATTCAATGGGGAAAAAAACAGTAATGTTTCCTGAATTACTATTAGGCTAGCTTTAGAAGGAATTTTAAAGCATGTGCTAAATGAAACTTTCTGTCAAGAATCTTTAATATTCTAGTACTTTTGAATAACAAGTTTTCTTGTAGCCCTTTCTCTATATGTAGAAATTAATTCTCAGTAATAAGAATTATTAAGTGCCTGACCCAAAACATAAGTTTGTCTTGACCTGGAATAGATTAGAAAGCAAATCAGGCAGAAAAGTCCAGCCTGACAAATTATAACACACATCCTCAAAAGGCCCATGTTCCGAATATTTGGAGAGCTCTGGGTGTAAGGGAAAAACAGCAAACTCCGGGAACAACCCTTAGTTCTTCAACCTTTCCTGTTGATTACAGATACCTAGAAGATTCAAGCAGTTCTAAAGGCAGTGAACTTGATTTGTGCTTCACAGCCCTTTTCAGTCTACTTGGAAACATCTGTTTTTAATTGTGTTTGAATTTGAAAACTAATTTCGGGTGAGACCGGGTTCAGGCTCCAATCAAGTTGGAATTGAGAGATTATTGCTTAGCCACAGATCCCCAAATTCAGGGAGTCTTGAAGCCACGGATATCACACTTTCTGAACCCAAGCACGAGACACATACATTTAGAAATGAAAAGGGACTGCCTAATTCTCTCGGGGAGACTTCTTTAAGGCCATGATTTGGGTTTTAGGTTACAGCTTTTAGACTCAGGATTCCATTTTGGGAAAGGTCAGCTGGAGGACAGTACCCTCCCGTGAATTCCAATACATGGAGCAGGAGATTAAGCATTCATATGATCAAATCAAAATTTAAAAAAAAGTCTTTTTGGTTGTTCATTGAAGAAATCATAAATCCACTCTACTCCCTCAGTTTGAAAGAAATCAAAACAACAATTTCCCTGCTGTGGTCTTGCAATGGGGAGGTGCTCTCCTCTGACCCCATCCTACTAGGAGGGTGAAGAAAGGAGAATGACTCAAGAATTCCCCTCCACAAGAGTTTCAGGACAGCCTTTTCCCTCTCTGGGACCTAATTAGGACAGGGGCTCAGGAGTCGTTCTCAGCCTGTCACTCATTCGCAATGTATTCCTAGGCTCCCTGCCTCAAAGTGTCCCATGTTAAATGAGGCTCTTATTTATCTGTTTCGCAAAAACATTTTGGGAGTAATCATTAGCAATCTATCACAAAGTACTAAAATCATGAGAAGCTGCTGAAGTGCAAGAGGCTGTTTCGATTTTCTTTAATAGCTGAGTCCAAAAAATAAAAGTAAAATTCATGCCAAGAATTCTTAAGTGATTATGTTTGATGCTCTGTTTGTTAATCCAGAACATAAGCCTTGGGTCCCTCACTCTGCAATTCCAAAGGACAACTAGCGCCAGTTTTATCTAGCTGATCAACGATAAGTTCGCCTTTAAAAACAAAAACAAAACAAAACAAAAAACACTCAAAAGTATCAGTGAGTAAAAGAACATAGAAATACAATATTTCAATTTGACTACATAACTATTATAATTTTTAGATTTGTTCCCTACATTCAAAGGATGTGGGTTTAAACACTATTGTTACAATTCATTAAATCCATTAGCCAATTATTCCAGATGTTTTATTTACCATAAACCATTAACTCATAAGATTTGCTTTATTGACAGAAGGCAGAACACCAGTTATCATTTATGAATTCTAAGTGTTCTCTATAGAGATTTTCAGAGGTGGTGCCTTTTCTTAACACCTGACATTAAAATCTAACTGGAACTTAATATCTAAAAATGCTTAATATTGGTTCAGATGGTTTTTTTTTATCTGATGAATCAAAGATAACCAAGAAACCTGCATTTATTGATCCCCTGCTAAAGTGCTAATAACCTAGGAGACCTTGGAAAAGAGAAAGCTTTCCTTATAAATGAAGATCTCAAATATAATAAGTACCCCTATGAGTATGAGTTGCATACAATATTATATCCTGCCCCTTTCTCCACTATTATATATTACAAGAATTTCTTCATGTCATTAAAAATTCTTTATCAACATTTTAAAATCACTTCAGAATATTTCACTGTATTGGGCATTTAGGTTGTCCCCAAAATTACAGACAACACTATGATAAATTTCTGAGTATATACATCTTTTTTCATTTTTCTGGTAATTTCCTTAGAATAGTTATCTAGATGTGGAACCCATACTTTTAAAGCTCTTATACAAACTGTTAAAATGTCTTGTACAAAGGCTGTAGCAATTTATATATCTACTCAGCAGCATATGGTTGTACCAAGCCTTGCCCTTATCAATTTGATTCCTATGATTTCTATATATTTGCTAATTTTATTGATTAAAAAGGTCTATTATTTCCTTTTGTATTTATTCAACTTCTATGGCAGTTAAATTATTTTTCATGTATGTGCTAATCATTTTTATTTCTTCATTTTTCTGTTTTTGAGTCCTAGGTAAATTTTTCTGTTTGACTGTTTTTTCTTCTCGGTTTATAGAAATTCTTATATATATTCTGTTATTCACCATAGTATTTTCTAATGTGTTCTTTATGTTTTGATTTCATATCTATATTTGATGCCAGACATGTTAGATATTTATAGTTAATTCTGTAACTGTTTTCCCTTCTCATGCACTTCTCATCCATTTCTTTCAGAAAGTACTAAGATTTAAGATTTAAATATATTTTATGTGTAATATTGGTAACAGTTAAATGTCCTTTTAGATGCCATTTGGCTCTTAGCTCCAATATTTAATTTGAGGCTAGTAAATGCTTACCTACTGTGCAGCCTCTTGGGTTCATTTTCAAGGCAATTCTGAGAAAGAGACCATAATAATCTCCTATGAAGAAAGTGTAGTTTCCATAAAGCTTCTTGATTCTGAGCCTGCAATATGCTTCCTTGTTGCTGATTACTGATTTATTTATTCATCTTGGTTTAGATGATATATAGATGATAATAGATAGATATAGAAGGATAGAGAGAATTGTACCTTTTGCTATATTTTATTTCAAAATATTTACAAATGTGTAAAAATATTTAGACCACATGGAAATTCAAATACATTAGAGAAAAATAATATTTTACTTCCATTAAGCCTTCAGAAATTTAGTTAGAGGTTTTAATTTCTAGGACCTGACAGAACAAAAGAATATATAACTAGAATTGAAATAAACCATGAATGGTTAAAAATCAACCATTCAAGTTGGGTTCTGTCTAGCTTGCTACAATGAAGTATATTAGCTGCAAAGTGCAAGGGAATAAGACTTCACAAGTTGAACAATCACAATATCCATGCAAAATGCTTTGTACATTTTATTGCGACTTCATTTTGCAGGTGTTAATATGCAAGCTCATCAAAACAGATTTAGACAACAATTCTGATGGATCTATATTCTACTGCCTAAGCTGAAAGGAGCTTAATAAACAGCAGCAGCAACAACAAAAAAATCTGACAAGAATCAATTTGACACTGTGACTTCCATGTCGCAGGTCCCAAAAGCACTCCTCAGAATTCCAAGGTACATCTTTCAAAGGTAGACAAAGAAAGATAAGAAGCAGTTTTGATTGATCAGAGCAAACAGAGCAAATAATGTACTTACATTTCTATATAGTTGGGGGACCCAAGATCCCAAGTAGAATATACA
Source organism: Pteropus medius (assembly GCF_902729225.1). Lineage (NCBI taxonomy): Eukaryota > Metazoa > Chordata > Mammalia > Chiroptera > Pteropodidae > Pteropus > Pteropus medius. The sequence goes on from NW_024355205.1 coordinate 15,326,822, forward strand.
AGATATACAGCCACAAATAAAGCCTGACATTTCAATTATGCCAAGAGTATCCTAAAAGCAGGAACACAGAAAGAATAATAGCATTAAAGTTCAATCTAAACATACATTAGCAACTAAATATTTTAAAGGAAACTGAGAGTCATTAGAGAAAACTGGAATGAAAGTATTTTTTTCTGTGTCCTTGTAATTTTGGAGATTAATGAATATTAAGCACCTCTTTCTAAGATGAGTAGTATTCCCTAATCAGGTAGCAAAATCACTTATCTATCTGCTCACATATACATTGTTTTGAATAATGACAATTTAAATTTTTTTCCAGATAACTTCAATACAGGTTTGGTTATCTGTTCTCCATCTGGATTTCTGGTTCAGTCCTACAGAACCCCTCCTCGGCCTGTAGGGGGTGCCAGCAGGGAAGTTCACCGGTAGAGTGAATCTCCTCCCTTTGGGTCAGGCCTTCCTGCCCACCAGCCTCTGTTCCATGCTGGAAGAAGGTGCTCCCTGGATTTTCACTTATCTGGTTCTTATCAAGCCCCGAACAATTCTGATATACTAAAGTTCACTACTCGTGAAATCCCAAAGGCTTGAAGTTTCTTAGATGTATTTCACAAAGTTAATAAAAATTTCTTCTTGAATTCTTTTATTGGGAGAACATGGAAGGGGTGGGTATAGCTTCCCAGCACAGCCTCATTTCCTTCTTGAAATAAATATTTCCTAGACTAACTTCAGTACATCTACAATAGAGGTTGCAAAATTAACAACAGTGAAAAACTACAAAAATATTTTAAAGCGACTCCAAAAATGGATCTAAAAGAAAGAGTTTATGGCTCCGAAATGAAGATTACCTTTCTTGCTTCTGTTAAAGTCTCATGTCAAATTTTCACCAATAATAGACTTGATATTGCCACTGACAGCACAATAAACACCAGTACCCAATCACACATCAGTTCTTCATGTTTCTACGCCCTAGTGCTTGAAAAACAAACAAGGCAATGGTGAACAAGGGGCACCAGCTCCTGAACTGATACCCATTGGCACCCCGAAAGAAGTTATGGCAGCTAAATAGCACTTATGTGGCATTTAACCTTCAGAGTACTTGTGTTTCTGGAATGGATCCACAATAAAAAGTAACCAGGGAAAAAATATGCCTTTTACTCAGAACTGAGTATCACCAAGTGCACCCAAAAAGAGGATAGCACCTGATGGATTGTGATGATTGGCTGGTTCAATTATAGGAAAGCAAAATACTCTTTTAATTGCCAGCTACACATTTATAAGCCTCCATTCTAGTGCTGACTGGCTTTGGGAGGGGACAGCAGACAAGAAAGGAAAACACTACGGAGATGAGGTAGGAGGAAAGTGCAGACTAGGTTAGAGATTAAAAGTGATGTTAGTGGCAGCAGTAGCCAACAGAAATTAAAAGGAGTAATGGGGAGAGCGATCCAGTTCTCATGGAAAGAGAGAGGCAGCTAAAAGGCCCACACTGGAGACAGATAAAAAAAAAGCAAAGTCACCAAGAGAAACCAAGAAACACGTCAAGCAAGAGTCCTGTAATGGGAGAAAGAGGAATCATGTAATCAACAAATTCTTAATAAACGCTTACATTTCTAGGAATCAGAAATGTAAAACTGAATAATTCATGCTGGTGCTCCAAGATGTTATAATGCTATTAAGTCATTACATCCTCAGGACCACATCTCATTTATCTGCATCTAGATCAAAGTTAAGTCAGCAGTGCCAATAAAGGGACATTTTGGAAAGCTCTCCAAGGAATAAAACAAAAAGCAGCTGGTCCATAAACCATTAACTATACAGAATAGAAGGGCTCCTTCTCCGTGGGCACTACTGGCTATGTTCTTGCTCCACCAAGTAATAATAAAAACATGAGGACTTCCAGGAGTGATGATCAAATCGAACACCCTTGTTTAGAGAGTTAGGAAATACTGGGATGTGGAACCTTAGCAAATGTGAACGGCAAGGCCAAAAAATAAACAAAAAAATGTACATACAGAAACCTATGTTTAAGTAGAAAATTTGATCTCTTATAAATCATAATATTATCCAGCATGGATTGATGGAGGCAGAGTAAGTTCATACAGTTTTAACCTCTATATTTTATTTTCAATTTTTAAAGTTATGTTACATCTGTATTAGGAAGGCATCAGGAGACACTGGATGCTCAGACATCCGATTGCAAGATTCGGGGTAAATCATTGCCACTTGCTTAACATCAGACTGATGAAGCATTCGTTTAAAAACATTTGTGGAGTTGTCACTTCAGGGGGAGAACTCGTGGTTTCTTTCACATTACAACCACATGTTAAGACAATAGACTTCGATAAAAAAAATTACCTTCAAACACACTTTGTATTTGGGGGATTTGCTTTATCCCTTAACACTCTGGGTTAGAGAGACCATTGAGCACACGTTCCTTGGCAAAACTTAATTTTCTTTTGAACCCTGCATTGACCTCAAGCTTAACATCATTTCAGATTTAGTGTACTTTGCCCACACAAGATATTGCAGCTAAGCAAAACTCTGTTCTGGAAACCTCATAAATTGTATGAGCTGCTCAATGTAGGCCTGAGGGAGTAAATGGAAGGGACTACCCTGTCATACTGTTTTAGACTCTTTGCCATAGAAATTCAGGGTTAGTTCTAGATCGATTGAACTAGTTATGATGGTGACTATATATGTATACACACACACACACACACACACACACACACATATATCTTGCTATTTTAGTGACCTCCTACCAAGTGGTCCCTTTACTTTAGTTCTTGATGTTCACGTTTTATTTAATATACTTAAAGTGGGTTTGGTGTTGGGGGTGGAAGAAGGCACGGGGCAGGGGGAACTGACTGGGTGCCCCCTGCCTTCCTCAGAACAGCACCCAGCGGGATGTGGAGTTGAGTTTGTGGGTTTGAGTAGCGGCTCTCATCCATGTCGTAGTTACAGCCAACAGGGGGCAGCAAGAAATGTGCCCCATTGGTTTCAAGTAGAGAAACGGGTCCACTTTCACTGATACAAAGCTAAAAACGCATTTTGTTTTGTGCTGTCTCATAAATAAACAAGTGAAAACAAACAAAAAAACCACAAGTTAAACAATTATTTAAACAAGCAGTAATCAAAGCCAAAGTGAAAATAATATTGAGTTATTCAACAAATGTATATTGAGGGCCTAATCTGTGTCAGCCTCTAAAGATAAAAATAGTACCTGTTTATCAGCGGTGTGAGGATTAAATGAGTTACAGCAGTACTGCAAACAGGAACTACATGCAGTTATTATTTGAGGGAGGATGTATTTTCAGAGTGGCCGAGAAGGGACACTTGGTACTGTTTGTCACTTATGGAAATCTGACTGTTTGAGTTTTCCTGCCAATCTTTCTTTTACTATAGAAACCAGTTTTTTTCTGATTTTATCATTCCTGTTCATTTTTTGATCAAACAAACCAATTAAAATAAAAGCCAATAACATGGAATCTAAATGTGCCACGTGCAAAAATTCTCAAAAGGCTTATTGGGATGATAAAGAGAAGTGTTATCTCTTATCAAAGTATGCCTTATCTCATTAAAAATAACTCCAAAATGTTCTATTCGTTTTTAAATGTCAATTGCAAATAGAAGTATTAAAATACACTCTTACAGATCTTACATTTTTCCTTCCGATTCTTTAACTTATAGTACATGAATTGTGAGAGCATGATTACATTCTGGTTGGTGTGGAAGGTAGCTGTAAAAATCTGGAGTGGTAAATAAGCATAGACATTTGTGAATTTAAAATCCAAAGCTATCATTATCCAACATCTATAATGTGGTGCATGAAGGTGATAAAGTCATTTACATGATTAAATACATTAATAAGATGTTTTAAAAGCTTACAAATCTTCCACTTTAATTTTTTTTTCTATTTGAAGATTGTCGTAGAGATGTTTGCCTGTAGCCACTGACTATATTTTTAATGATTACTCTCATTGTGGACTATCTGTCAGCATCTGTGGATCATTCTTCAGCTTTCTTTATACAGAAAAAAATAAGATATCCCCTACTGGCAACAAATCACGTTCAGCTACCTTGAGGCAAGAAAATATTAAAACTAGATGAAGATAAATAAAAACTGGAGGTAGAAACTGCAAAGTTATCATCTGAAATGCAAACATATTTTAGTTGTGCTTTTTTTTAATTATTAAATTTATTGGAGTGACATTGGATAATAAAATTACATAGGTTTCAAGTGTACGATTCAGTAATACATCATCTGTATATTGAATTGTGTGTTCACCACCCAAAGTCAAATCTCCTTCCATCACCATATATTTGACCCCATTTATTCTTACCTACCTCTTCCCCTTTCCCTCTGGTAACCACTAACCTGTTGTTTGTGTCTATGAGTTTTTGTTTGTCTTGTTCATTTGTTGCTTTATATCCCACATATGAGTGAAATCATATGGTACATGACTTTTTCCATCCGACTTATTTTACTTAGCATAATCTCAAGATTCATCCATGTTGTCAAAAATGGCAGTATTTCATCTTTCTTATTGTTGAGTAATATTCCATTGTATATATATATACCACATCTCCTTTATCCAATCATCTATCAAAGGATACTTTGTTGTTGTCATGTCTTGGCCACCATGAATAATACTACAATAAACACAGGGGTACATATATCTTTATGGATAAATGTTCTCCATACTGTTTTCCATAGTGGCTATACCAATTTACATTCCACCAACGGTGTATGAGGGTTCCTTTTTCTCCATAACCTCTCCAACACCTATTATTACTTGTCTTTTTGATGATAGCTCTTCTAACAGGTATGCAATGGTATCTCATTGTGGTTTTGATTTGCATTTCCCTACTAGCTAGTGAAGTTGAGCATCTTTTCATATATCTGTTGTTTTTTTTTAAAAAAAAGAATATCTGAAAACAGACTCTATTTTACTTTAAATAAGTGGGAATATTAAGAGAGTTGTCAGATAAAATACAGGATTTTCATGTAATATTTAAGGCATGCTTATACTAAAAAATTAACCATTGTTTATTTGAAAGTCACATTTAATTGGGTGTCCTATATTTTCATTTGACAAATCTGGGAAACCTATGTATAAGCCATCTACGCACACATAACACAGAACCTTCACTCTTTGAAGATAAATACTGAGAAAGATTTACCTGAAGAGGCAGTCGATTAGCCAGGTAGCAGCCTGTGAAAATTTTTAGGTCCCTATCTATCAAGCACAGCAGAAAGCCCACAGAAAGTGCTTTTTCCACTTGTGTAGGCCACATTGAGCTGGTTGCAAAGTGACTATTGACAAATAAATATTTGGAACATAGAACTTAATGTGGCAACTCAGTACCAATTACAAACAAAACTAATTATGTTCAACAATGAAACAACTCATTCACTCCCAGTCAAGGCTCTAGAACTGTTCTCTAACTTTCATTTATGACAAGTGGCAAACATATTTAATATCTAAAAGAAAGACAGTAGCAATCCTAAAAATCGACCTGCCTCTTCTCTCTGCTTTTCTTTTGACTCTTTGTATGGAAATTCATGTACATGTCCTAAGTACATACTATGTTTTCTTGGCCTTATAATGGAAGAAGATACTAAGTTAGGTAGAGAGACTAGACATATTACTAAAACATATATAAGACCACAGTTTCAAATTTCCTATCGGTGGTTAGATTTTAAACTAGCATCTTTTTCAAACAAAATATTTCTCATCAAATTGCCCGTGCGCACTATTATAAATAGGGAAATAAATGCAAAAATTTATTTGACTCTCCTGTGGCATAGTAAAAAAAGCTTGGGCTCTGGGGTCCAAAAGACCAGAAGCCATAACTTGTCACCTATGGGAAATAAGACAATTACTTAACCTCTCAGAACCTCCAGTTTCTGTATCTATAAATTGAGATTAAATGATGATGATCACAATGTAGTGGTAGAAGAGGGCATCAACCTAAGTCTCCCCAGCTCCAAGTGAATCTTTCAGTACCACATAGACTACCTAATAATAAATATTCCCAGCACTCAGATCTGAGACCATAAACCTCGATACTGAGTCATTCCTCCAGTAAGTGGTGATGAAAGATATTCCAACATGATTTTCAAAATGCATTTCCTTATGTTTCAGATTTCCAGTGCATCTGAGGACTGACTGTATTCTGTACTTTTCTATCATATTTTATAAACAAATGACATATCTAGGCATTTGTAACATTTTACAGTTTCCCTTCCTTGAGATTATTTCTATAGTGGATATGGTTGGTGTCTGACTTCTAATTATAAATAAACTGAGCAAAGAGTTTATTTGCTCTGTGAAACTAAACTTCTTAGACCCTTGAAAACAATCCCCTTGTCCACTACCAGAAAATAACATAATGCGATAACTAACCAAAGACTATTTAAGTATTGCGCTCATCAAAGAACATGTTCAAAAAGAATTTAACATAGATAGTGAAGAGATAAAGTACATGTGCTTTATTTTAATGTATATTTTTTACTAAATAGAAAAGATTTGTATATCTTAATCAAGGAAAAAGCAGTCAGTGCAACATAATAACAACCTTGCTACAATATTCCAAAATATTTTTGAAGGATGCTTTTCTAGTACATTCAAAATATACAACACAAATAGAACATTTATTTAATAGTAAGCCCAATATCAATAGTTCAAAATATTTAACATATTTAAAATAAGAATATTTAAAATTTAAAAGAATATTATGGATAATAGTATTAAATTATGAACTTGAAATCCAAGATTCTTAACCTATAGTAGAGTAACAAACAGCAAACAACAGAAACCAGGCCTATAAACATGCTCCAGTCTTCCCAGAAGTTGGACACATGTTCTTGTAGGAGATGACAAATCCATGATGCCCCATTCATACAAGCCTTCCTGTTCTCTACTGAAGAGATGCTGGCAGCAAGCAAATGCACCTGCAATTCTATCATTAAAGCATGGATAATCAATGGTGCTATTTTCCAAGAAAATTCAATTTAATATAAGAATTAAGGCTTTCCTCTTTAAAGATCGTCTTGATTCAGACTGAAGTTTGGCTACAAATTGTTTCCAAGTCTGTAAAAATTAAATATAAACAATGAATAGTGTGTAAAAAAATGTTTTTCTTACAAAACATTTTTGGAAAAATAATGTAATATTGAAGCACATGAAAAAGGCATCCTACGATCATAGTTTGGAAGGCAACATTGTTAAGATGGCAATACTATCCAGAAAAATCTGCAGATTCAATGCAATCCTGCTCAAAATTCTAAATGCCTTTTTTTTCAGAAATGGAAAAGTCGATTCTAAAATTCATATGAAATTGCAAAGGATCCCAAAGAGTCAAAAAAAATCCCGAAAAATAAAAACAATGTTGGAGGACTCAAATTTCTTGATTTCAAAACTTATGACAAAGCTACAGTAATAAAAATGGTATGTTATTGGCAAAAGAGTAGACATCTAGATTAATGTAATAAAATTAAGAATCCATAAGTAAACTCATAACTTTATGAGTAATTGATTTTTGACAAGGGTGCCAAGGCCATTCAATGGGGAAAATAATTTTTTAAACAAATTATACTGAGACAATTGGATATTAATGAGCAAAATATAAAGTTGGACCCTTGCCTCACACTATTTACAAAATTTAATTTAAAATGGATCAATGACTTATATATAGGAGCTAAAACTGTTATAAGAAAACAGGAATAATTCTACATGACCTTAGATTTCACAATGGATACTTAAATATGACACCAAAAGCACAAGCAATGACAAAATTATAAATAAATTGGAAATATTTGTGCATAAAAGGATACTATAACAAAAGCAAAAAGGCAGTTGACATATGGAAAGGTAGAAAATACTGGCAAGTCATGTACTTGATAAAGGTCTGGTATCCAGAATACACAAAGAATTCTTCCAACTCATCAACAAAAAAGACAACCTAATAAAAAGGACAAAGGATTTAAATAGGTATTTCTCTAAAGATATACTAATAGCCAATAAACATATGAAATGATGCTTGACATCATTAGTCATGCAAATCAAAGCCACAATGAGATACTTTACACCTACTAGATAGCTATAATTTAAAAAATGAAAAACAATGAGTGTTGGCAAAGATGTAGAGAAATGGGAACCCTTTCTGGTGGAAATATAAAATGGTCCAATTGCTTTGGAAAACAGTTTAACAAATTCTCAAAAATTAAAATAGAATTACAATATGACCCAGCAATTCCATTCCTAGGTATATACACAAGAGAACTGAAAACAGGTGTTTAAACAAAGACTCGTTTGCAAATATTCATAACAGCATTATTCATAATAGCCAAAGGTAGAAAGAACCCAAATGTCTGTTAATGATGAATGGATAAACAAAATATAGTATATCCATGCAGTGGAATATTATTCAACCATAAAAAAAAGAGAAGAAATTACTAATACATACTATAATAAGGACTTCTAGGTCCTTAAGAGAAAGGACATATCTTCCACTTAACGTTCTCTTCTTGCTGGATGATATTTTGAAGGTGGCAGAGCAACTAGAAAGAAGCAGCCAGGGTCTTCACAGAGATTCTAATACATAATTGTCTGTGCCTAGACTGTGACAGGAGAGAGAAATAAATTTTCATTTTGTTTTAGCAATTATTAGGTCTGTGATATTGCAGCCAGGACTTTATTCTAACTAATATAGTAATCTCCGGTTGGCTTATGTGGTTGCTTCCAGCAAAATGTCATCCATGGAAGTTTATATTACAGAATGATTCAGGATGACATGGAGAAACCAATCACTATCTTGTCTTGAAAACTGGAGGGACTGCAAATGGGACAGCCAGTCATTCTTTGCTCATATCCAAAAGAAAAGAGAATGAGGCAAATGCCAAAGGAAAAAAATCAATGTAAAATCAACAAGTACTGGATGCATATCACATTCTAGGCAGGATGCTAGGTGCTAGGCGTAGAGTGGTAGGCAAGAGTGACATAGTCCTATCTCCACAGAACTTGCAGTCTGGCTGGGAAGGTGGACACGGGCTGTGGCAGGGTGCTATGGGAGCACCCAGTAGGACTACTTTACCTGCTCTGAGCCCAGGGAGTGAGACAGAGGGAGGGAAATGTACATGCAGGATGATATGGTGCTTAGTAAATGTTCCTCAATCTCTGCCTCCAAACGACACAACTTTAACAAGTTGAGTGTAACTTCACAAACATTATCTAAGCTTCTATCATGTGCAAAACTCTGTGTTAAGCCCAGTGAGGGATACAAAGATATATTCTATACATAAATGAATTCCGAATTAAATTTAATAAAGGTTATAGTATGATTAAGCCTCTTAAAAGGGACACATAAAATACTATGGAAGTAAGGAATGATGAACAGAGTGCAGAGTTCCAGAGAGGAGGAAGCTATGTAGAGAAAGGGCTCTAGAAATCTGCATGTGGGTCACCTTGAGTCTTTGGTTGAATATTAATCCAAAGTAAGGCAAGACTCCATGAGGCCGGGCAAAGAATAACTGCCATGGAAAGAAAAACTACCTGGGAATAATTAACTGAAAAACTACTGGAGCTCACGTAGTACTAGAAGACATCTCAGTTCTGACTAGGCAGGACAGGGAGACCTTGTTGAATAGCAGGAGCATTCAGCAGAGATTCCAAAAAGGCCACACCTTGGGAGTAGGGGTAAACTAGCTTCAGAGAATGTCTACAATTAAAAAGACTAATCATGCCAAGTCTTGGTGAGGATGTGGAGCAACTGATTCTCATACATTGTTGATGGGAGTATAAGGTGTTTCAAGATCTCAGGAAGAGGTTTGGCTTTTTTTCAGAAAGTAAAATTAAACACACATTTACTTTATGACCAGCAATTCTACTGGTAAGTATTTACCTAAGAGAAATAAAACTATGCCCACACAAAGAGCTATACATAAATGCTTATAGGAGCTTTGTTAATAATTACCAAAAATTGGAAATGACCCCAAGTCTGTCAGTGGATGACTGAATAAAAATTTGTGGCTTAGTCATACACAAAATTAAGGATTAAATAAGAATGAGTTACTGATATACTAACAAAATGGGAAAATCTCAAAAATATACTGAGTAAAAGAAGCTAGCCCAAAAAGAGAAGACATGCTATATTGCTAAGAAGATCTAAAATAAGAATACTGATCTATGATGTGAGGAAATAGATTCATAGTTGCTCAGGCTGGGCATGCAGGGCAGTAGTATGACTGGAAAGGGACACAAGGAAAACTTTTTGGGTTGTGGAAATGTTGGACATCTTGATTGAGGTGGTAGTTCTACGGCTCTTTGTATATGTCAAAATTCATGGACATATCCACTTAAATTGGGTATATTTTATTGTGTGAACCTTTGGGTTGTTCCCACCTTTTGGCTACTGTGAATAGTGCTACTGCGAACATGCATTTGTATGTATTTGTTTGAAAACATATTTTCAATTATTTGGGGTCTATACCTAGAAGTAGAATTTCTGGGTCATGTGGTAATTCCATGTTTAACTTTTTGAGGAAATGCCAAACTTTTTCCCAAAGCAGTTGGACCATTTTACATTTCCCTTAGCAATGTGCAAGTGTTCCCATTTTCCCATATCCTTGTCAACACTTGTTATTTTCCTTTTTTAAAAAAAAAATCATGGCCATACTAGTGAGTATACAATTATATCTCACTATTGTTTTAATTTGAAGTCCCCTAATGACTAATGACGCTGGGTGGCTTTTCATGTGCTTGTTAACCGTAGCTATATCTTCTTTGAAAAAATGTCTATTCAAGTCATTTGCTCATTTTAAAACTAGGTTATCTTCTTGTTGAGTTGTAAGAGTTAGTAATATCTTCTGGATACTAGACCCTTCTCAGATGGTATATGATTTGCAAATATTTTCTCCCATTCTGTTGGTTGTTTTTTCACTTTCTTTATAGAGTTCTTTGATTCTCAGCTCTATTCCACTAATTTATATGTCTATCCTTGTACCAGTACCACATGGTTTTGATGATCATAGTCATTAGTTTTGAAATCAGGAAGTGCGAGTATTCACCTTTGTTCTTCTTTCTCAATATTGTCTTGGCTCTTTAGGGTCCTTTGAGTGGCCATATAAATTTGAGGATCATCTTTTCCATTTCTGCAAAAAAAAAAAAGGCTCTTGGAATTCTGATTGGGAGTTCGTTGACTTTGTAGAACATTTTGAGAAGTATTGCTATCTTAAGTTTATTAGGTCTTCCAATTCATGAACATGGATATTTTAACATTTACTTGGGTCTACTTAATTCCTCTTGGGAATGTTTTATGTTTTATAGTGCTTAGTGAACACATCTTTCACTTCCTTGGTTAAATTTATTCCTAGGTATTTTATTTTGTTGTATAAGAACAGCTAATTTTTGTGTGTTAATCTCGTACCCTGTAAGTTTGCTGAATTCATTTATTAAAGTAATAGTATATATATACAGGACAATGTCATCTGTGAATAGAGATAGTCTACTTCTTTTTCAATTTGAATGTTTTTTATTTATTTTTTTCTTGCCTAATTGTACTGGCCAAAGTTTCCAGTACAATGTTGAATAGCAGTGGTGAAAGCAGGCACCATTGCTTTGTTCCTCATCTTTGGAGAGAAAGCTTGCAGTCTCTCACCATTGAGTATGGTAGCTACAGGTTTTTCATAAATGCCCTTTACCATGTTGAGTAAGTTTCCTTCAATTCCTAGTTTTCTGAGTATTTTTATCATGAAAGAGTGTTGCATTTTGTCAAATATGTTTTCTGTGTCAATTGAGGTGATAGTGTGGTTTTTTCCCCTTCGTTCTATTAATGTAGCATATTAAATTACATTGATTGATTCTCTTATTTTGACCGATTTTTGCATTCTTGGGTGAAATCTCACTTGGCTATGGTGTATAATCCTTTTAATATGTTGTTAGATTCAGTTTGCTAGTGTTTTGTTGGTGATTTTTGCATCTATATTCATAAGGGCTTTGTTTTTCTTGTAAAGTCTTTTTGGTCTTGGTTTCAAGATAATGCTAACTTCATAGAATGAGTTTGGAAGTGTTTCCTCTTCAATTTTTTGGAAGAGTTTGAGTAACATTGGTGCTAATTCTTCATTAAATGTTTGATGGCATTCACCAATGAAGCCATCTGGTCCTAGACTTTTCTCTGTTGGAAGGTTTGATTACTAAGTCAATCACTTGTTATAGATCTGTTCAGATTTTCAATTTTCGTGAGTTAGGTTTGGTTATCTGTGTGTTTCTAGGAATCTGTCCATTTCATCTAGGCTATCAAATTTGTTGGCCTACAATTGTTCATAGTATCCTCTTTTAATCTATTTTAGTTTCTGTAACATTGGTAGTATAACAATCTTTCATTTCCAAGTTTAGTTATTTGTGTCTTCTCTTTTTTCTTGGTCAGTCTAGCTAAAAGTTTCTCAATTTTGTTGATCTTTTCAAAGAACCAGCTTTTGGTTCATTGATCTCCTCTATTTTTCTATTCTCTAAGAATAGATTATTTTTTGATGGTATGAAGGACATAGAAGACAGAGAAACCAATCCTAATTTAAGGACACTTGGGAGAGTTTCTTTGAAGGGGTAGATAAAATTTGTCCATTAAATTCCTAAAAAGCAAAGTTTTATTTTATAGCTCTCTTCTAAATTGAGAAAAAGGCCAGGAACTTTTTGCCACTTTTTAAAAGCTGCTTGTTTAGGGAAGATGATGCATTTAGAGAACCTTGTGTGTTAATGTGACCTCTTATTTAGTTGCTTTTTGGGTAGTGGTTAGCTTCGAAAACGCTAATACTAAGGGGAATAAAATCATACAAGCAAATCAGCTTGCCTTTCTATTTATTGCTTCTTCCTGCCTCCTGGTATTTGACTTCATGGAACATGATTGTTGGTTTGGAATCTGAAACAATGCAGAGGCCTATCTTATTTATCAAAGTGCTACATGCTTAGGTCCTGAAGACTGTGTTTTAAAAAAGAGTGATTAAAAGAAATGACATTCAAAATAGAGCTTAAAGGTAGAACCTACCTTTAGACTCAGAGAGGAAAAACAATTCATGCATAAGTAACTCGGAAACTTGTTTTAGAATTTGAAGATTGAAACCTCTCTCTCTCTTTTTTTTTTTTTTTACCATTCTTAAACATGCCACTTCTTTTAACATATATGTTAAAGAAAAGAAAAGAACAGAGGAAGGAGAAAAAACAAATTTTCTAAAAGTTTTAGACTATGTTTCATCATTGTATTTTTCACAAAATTCATTCTCCCGCAAACAAAATAAGTTATTAATCACCTTAACAGATGTTATCAGCTTTATTAGTATGAAAATTCAGATTCTGTCCATAAAACCCCATAAGATTTTGTTTGAAGCTAGTAATCAAAAGCTATGTTTTTCTTTTTAAAAGTACACTTAGCTTCGAGACACACACACAGTTTATTCTCCATTTTCAACTTCTCGGTAATCTTTAATTGCAAAAACAAAACTATTAGAAAATAGAAGTCATCATTTAATCTTTTGTAAACTCTCCTGAATTGGAGTCTAAATAGTGTAAAAGGAGAAAGCTCACACATCTCACACAACTCACACATCAACATTATTGCATCAAAGCCAGTAAATGTTAGTCAAATGAGGCAAATACCATCCGCCATGTCATCAGTAGGCCTTTATTAATAGTTCAAATGTATGATTCCAGCACCATTCTGCTGTGCTTAGAAATAAATCTAAGATGTAAATTATGCATCAAAGATTATACTTGTATTTAGATCAGTCTAGCTTTTGACTGACCAGCACCCACCTACAAATTAAGTAGCTGCCAGGTAGGGTAAAAACCCAAGAGATTTTGCTGCTCAAGTCGATACTTTATGTAATTAAAAAAACAAAAACAGAACACTGCTGGCAATTAAAGTGTAAATATGTTTTCGTAAAGATCCCCACAGCACTCCCTTCACAGAGATTTATTTTACTTCTAAATAAAACCCAATTTTGGCAGATTGCAATCATGATACTCAAAGCTATACAAACATTAAGTAAATATTACTCATTGGAAATTCTATACTGATCCTCTTACTTGCTTGAAGAACACACTTTCACAATTTTCTCAGTCCTTGTAAGAATGATGAAATAAAGTCTGTTGAATGGATGACACCAATTAAGACTAAGTTAGAAGTATCGGATAAAGAATTTCCATAGCAAGAAATAGATCACATCTTGTTCTTCATCTGAGCTATGCTGGTGAAATACTTTGTAGCACACTACGTCCCTTCTTCCCTCAAAGACTTGAAATTCATAATAGGGTACAAGACCGAGACCTGGTGGTATCTGATCGCCATGTACAAATTTCCGAACATACAATTATCAATGCCAGACAATGCACAAGACAGGCATCATAAACATTTCTACTCCAGCAGTTAGCAATGCCAGATCTAGGGCCACAGTCTAGCATTCTAGCATAAAGGACCCATCCAGACAAATTTCCCCTTTCCTCATCCCAAAGTGCGCCTTTACATGTCTCACCACCACCACCACACGAGGCTCCCCACTAGCGATTCTGGTTCTTGAAAGGGATGTAAAGATACAATATGTACCTGAGAGGGTCATCAGCTGGCTTGTTGCTGTAGGGCCTTATCTAAAGCCATACAAGTGGGGCAGCTACCCTGGGGCTCCCTTTGGGTGCAAAAGGTACTAGGGATCAAGCTCTGAGGCATAGTGCCCCTGATAACCCCAAAACAGGCATTGATGGGACCACAAATCTCAGGCCATATTGCCAAGGCAATGAGTCCAGCTCATACCATACTCTTCTTGAACCTTCTCAGTTACCAGCTTCACTTTCTTATCCTTCTCTCCTGAGATCTGTTTTGAGGGCACAATAACAGAGGGCTGTTGTCGAATGTGGCCTGAAGCTAGGTAATTTTTTGGCTTGTAGTTGTAAAAATTTTTTAATTTGTTGCCAACTTTTAAAAACAAAGATATTTCACATGAAAATAGAAAATTTGGGCTTCTCTTGGAAATGGAAAAATTTGGCCACTAGAGCAGCTTTCTCCACGACAACAGGCTGGAGCTGAGGAGCATCTTCGCTTTCTAAACCAGGACGAGCACCCTACGGGCCTGTTGGCATCTCAGTTTGCAGCTCTGGCTTTTCAGTTCCCCACAACTTTTAAAACATGGTCACAGATTCTACAGTGTCAATGCAGAGGAACCTGGAAGGGAGGCGTTACTTTCCTAACGGGAGACCTAATTTTGTGTGTGTCTTAGTAAGACTGGCCCATTATAACTCTCTGATCTCCTATTCGTCTTGTTTACTCAAACTTTTATCTTTTAATCTTATCTCTTCTACTTGCTTGAGGAGCATTTAACTTCTTCGAACCTTTTGTTTCTCACTTCCTTAAAGCCATTTGTTAAATGACTGCAGATCCCTTTTCTCCTTTGCTAATTTCTCTTTTTTCCCTGGAAGATTTTATACTATTACCCTTGGTTTTGCCCTCCTAGAGGTACACAACAGTTTTGTTTTGTTTTTCAGTATGAAGATAAGGGAAACAGCAGGTTCAGAATCTTAAAAGTCAGACACTAACCCTACCCCCAACTCCACTGCCCGATCTCTGTGATCTGCCATGCAAAATCAACATGGCTCAGCAGAATTAATGGGGGTTGGGGGTGGGGTGGGTGGCATGGTGCTATCTTTTAATAGGTCACCAAATGACACAGAGTTGCTTAAATGTCAAAGAAAATTATTTCTGCCAAAAGCCAAATGATAAAGCATTAAGGTGTAGAGGGCAGAGCATAGGTCTGGTGGTAAGAAATAGATCTAGTTTAAATCCTGGCTCTGCCATTTTATATCTATATGATTTTATTAAGTTTAACTCCTGAGCATTCATTCCCATATTTATAAAGTGAAGAGTAAATATGAAAATATATATAAAGCAACGAGAACTATGTCTGACACACAGCAGGAATTCAATAAGGCTGGTTCCTTCCCTAGAGCTATGTCCTGTAGACAATAGGAGTTAAGTCTTAGATGTCCCACCATTCTCAGAGACAGGGAGACAGCATCTGAAGACTCTGTAAAGGGAATGCTGAAAATTACATTAACTTTAATGTGAACCTATGTCAACCGAAGGGAAAGAAAACCATCAGCCTGGAGAACTCAAGAGTGAAATTCAATTTAAAAGATAGAGAAGAAAAATTCTCCCAAATGAAAATTTTGTCCTTACTCCTTGCTTTCCCCTTGAATCAATCCCATATCCCCCATCCAGACCTTCTCCCAAGGGGCTGCTTAGCCAAACCTATCTCTCAACATCTGTCACCTATGCCTTGCTATATACCATAGTCTAGTTCCCTGCTACTGATAAGAAGCATCAGCATTACCTGGGAGCTTGTTAGAAATGCAGAATCTCAGACCTACAGAATCAGAAACTGCAATTCAATGAGATTTCCAGATGATTCCTGTCATATACATATGTGAGGAGCACTGCTATAGTTTATATACTGTCTGTTGGGCTCTTTTCTCATTTATCTCTGTTCAGACTGTTCTTTGAGTACCAATTATGTGCCAGGCACTGTCGGATAACTTGTATTTATTTCTTAATCTTTAAAAAAGAAGGAATTATTATTACTAAATTATATATGCTCACGCTGAGGCTCAGAAAGTTTGAGCATCTTTCCTAAGCGCTCCAGAAGGGATCGCAAGATCTCTTAAGCGGGCCTGAATTCCTCATTTCTAGAGCTGAGGCTCTCAATATGTTTAGGAGGCAGAGCCTCAAAGTCATGCTAATCTGTCTGAAGAACATCATGAAATATAAGATATCACATAAATGAGAAGTATCTTAACTAGTAAGATATAGGACTAAATTATGTGTTTGCAATACAAAAATCACAAGCTAGAGCATTAAAAGGCAAGCTGTCACATCTTGCACTTAACTGCTTCTGAATTGTACAATTAATATTCATCTGTTTCTTGATCACTCACTTTGCCTTCTGCTCACACTGACAAGCCAACAAGTTGTAACAGGCACCAAAGCTTTAGGAAATGTGAGTGAGGAAATACTTAAAGGTAAGACAATTTTGACTTAATTTTTTTCCCCTGTGATTTGGGTGAGACCACGCCTGGCCCATTTTCGTAATCAGATATCACTGAGTGCTCCTAGTATTTTGAGGAAAGGAAGTTTGAAAAGTTTACTACTCTATTTGGGCAGTTTATGATGCAGAGAACCAGTCATGCAGCCTCTTGGTGCTGGAAAGCCTTCCCACCTAAACAGGTCAATACAAAATCTCATACTTTCTATACATCTCTGTCCCCTGCAAAGTATCCACAGCATCCACAGACCATTAATGGCAACCAGGTGAAACGGTCCCCTCTCTCAACTCCTATAGATGTAAAATACCTACGGGCCATAAATGAGATCTAAACTATGACATCTCCTCTTTCTCCATCTTCCAACTTTCCCAGATTTTCATTAAGATAACTTGATACTATTACTATTTGTCGAGTGCTTCCTACCTTGTGCTAGACACTGATCTTGGGGCTGGGTTAAATGAGACATCTGTATATAGTGACAGAGCATAACAAATGCTCTTAGAAGCATGCCTGTCTGGCACACAGATGTTGCAGTCATCATCATCAGAGTCCAGACACTGAGTCTCACTTTAGTGGGAGTTCACACCAGCCTTTTATGGAGAGAGAATCTAAAAAGAGCAGTAATGAAAAAAGCTGAAAGAGGTTTCGTACCCTCGGAACACAATAACTGTTCTCTCTACCCTCCTTAAGTCTCTTTCAGTTTCCACTTTTCCCTCCAGCCATGCTACACATGATTCCATTCAAGACTGAAATACCCAGAGAGCAGGGTCTGTGATTGACTCCCTATGCCTCGCTCTACTGAACGAGGTTCACTTTCATCCCTTGCCGTATCCCCAGCTCCTGTATCCACGTAGATCTAATCTCTCCAAACTGGATTCTCCTCTCTGGTCCCTATTTTAGTCCAAATGGCCATTTTATCTCTTACTTAAGCTACTTTCATAAACTAGCTTCCCCTAAACTATCTTGTCAGTAGCAGGACAGAACTCGGGCAGAAAACTTCCAACTCAAGGATCTGTGCTCCATCTAAAACACTCTACTAGCTTCTTTCAGCACGCACGTCTTTTCTCCACACTGACACGTAAACCCTCCATAGAAAGGACAGCCTTAGTCTACTGTCACCCAGGGACACTATGGCTTTTTGAATAGACAGTTCTTCATAATGTCAGGCTATCTCAGTCATCACAGTACATTTGGCAATCCTGGCCTTGATCACTAAATTTGAATAGTACCCCAGTCTTTGTGACAATCAAAACCGACCACACATTTCCAAACAGAGGTGGTGCTACACAGGTGGGGCAGTCCTCATAACGTTTTATTTTTCAGTTGAATTCGGCCTCCACGTTTTCCTCCCATTACATTTACTAGTACCTGATTTAGCAATAGGTATCCGTAATTATAAACTCAAAGCAAACACTCAAGGATATGCAGTAATTTTTAAGGTAAAAAATGTTTCTAAGGAGCGCAATGCACTCCAGTACCGTGACCTCAAGCAGGTTGCTTAACCTCTCTATGCATCAGCTTCCTCAGCTGCAAAATGGAAATAATAAGGGTACGCAAGGACAGGTGATTCCTATTCCCCTTCCATAATGTGGAATTATTCTGCGAAATGGCTTCTTGGCCAGGAACTACATTTCCTTGGCCCCCATTGCTTTCTAAGTGGAGCTATGCGGTTAGTTCAAAGAAAGGTGAGCAAAAGTGATGTAATGTGAAAAGAGCCTGGGCCTCCTAGATCTCCATTTAGAGGAGAATTGCCTGCCAATCAGAAATACTCACACTGGACTTGGATAGATAAAGAAGCGTCTGTGGCATTTGAGCCATTGTACATTTTGGAGTTTGTTAGAGCAGGTGGCATTGTCTTAACTCATACAAATATTTACCTTTTATGACAAATATTGTAAAGCATTAAGAAAGCCTTCGGTATATAGTAAAGATTAAACAAATGCTAGCTATAGTTATTATAATTAATATTACTATCTCCCTATATTTTTAGTGGGGCCAAAGGCATCAAAGTCTCCACCACTGTTCGGTGAAAATTGTGCATAGGATGGTTTTGGATGCCCAGGTTTTCCTGGGACTAAGGGGATTCCTGAGATGCAGAACTTTTCATATAAAAACTGGAGATGAGTTGGCCACCCTGTCTAGACCCTGTGTAGCCAGTTTCTACCCCGTCTTATCATGAGTTAATGGATAGAAAAGATATATTTTCTGTTAAGACTATAAGGTATGGTATCCTGGTTTGGTAAAGGCAGCTGGTTTTACTTAAATGAAAATATTCATTTTACTATCATTGTGGTCATTTGCCACTGGTAGAAGGCCATGGGTAGACAATGGAAAGGGCTGCTCTCTTGGCCAGGACTAGGGTATGTGGACATTTCTATGTGGCTAGCAGAGAAGTGGAGGCTGGTCTGATACTCCGGCCTGGGGCTCTGGCTGGGGGCTCAGGATCTGTATCTGCCTGCCCCTGGGTCTACAGTGTTAGTAACTTCAGATTGGCGTAAACTCTGAAAGTGTGCTTCATGGAATAGGAGCAGAAATCAATACTTTATATAGGCTTAACTTTGTTTGCCTCCCCTATTGAGTTTCCTTTTATTTTTGTTTATAGTCATAGTTTGTTCATTCCTTTTGTGAATTTTAGCTGATCTTGCTGCACTAAAACAGAAAATGTGTTTTGTCTCTACTTGGACTAGCACTTTGAATCAGTGGAGCATTCTCTGGCTGGAAGACAATGCATCGGTTTCTTCATCCGCAAAATGGAGATGATAAGGTGCACGAGGACAGACTATTGTTCTCCTACATAAGGAAACTCTGAGGGAAAGGCGAAGCACCACGGGAGAGATCAGAACTGCTTGGCTAACCACCTCATCCCATCTTCCAGGGCTAAACCTTGTTGAGGTTTTCTTGTGTTTCTTTGTCTAAGGACACTAATCTCACCATGAGGGCCTTAGCCTCACGACCTCCTCTAAACCTAATTATCTCTCCAAAACTCCATCTCCAAATATCATAACATTGGGGTTAGGACTTTATCAAATGGATTTTTGAGAAACACAAAAATTCAGCTTATAACAAATGCAATTCTTGTTCTGTCCTATATAAGTTAACTGACCTCGGAGGAGTGACCTAACTTCTCTCTACCTTATTTTCCTCATCTATAAAATGGAGATCGTTTTAAATACTACCTCATAAGGTTATTATGAAGATTAAATGATTTAATTGATGTAAAGTGCTTAGAAAAGTGTTAGTTGTTGTTAACATTATTTCCCAAAAGAATGCTTTATACTTTCAATACAAGCCTACTTTATTCATCCTGCAATACCCTCTTACATGTCTTCCTCAATGCCTTTGTTCATGTTAGTTGTGTCCCCTAGCATGCCTCCTGTACTCACCATTATTCGAGTGTGTCCTCAAATTCTATTGCTCTGTAGCATCCTCATGACCTTCCTTTTCTTGGGGCTTCTATAGCTCCTCTGGTCAGCATCACATTTTGGTAGTTATTGTATATGATACTGTCATTCAGTGTTTAATTGTTTGATGTATATAGGTTTATTCACTTAAAAATTGTTATGGAGTACTCACTATGTACCAGACACTAGGCAAATCAGTAATGCATGGTCCTTGCCCCTAAGTTCCTTACAGCAGTAGAGAATTCCATACCTTAGATGCTTCCCAGGTCTTCTATGTTGATCAGCCCAGAGCCAAGCATAAGGTGAACATTTAAAAATTTACCTGCAATTGTATACCCAGGGATACATTTGGAAAACGAAGAGTAACCACCACACAAACTCCATTTGTACAGTGTTCACCCATTATTGCACCTCAATCCTTATCTTAAGCACTAAAATAACCCCAAGGGGAAGCCTCATCATTACAATTGTATCACGAATTTAAAAGTGGCAGTTTCCCAGCAGGTTGAGAGACTCCCGATCAATCTGGATATCAGGTGTAATTATGTATTTCCTTCCCCAGAAGAATGTGTTCCATTTTTCTCTTCTCTGCAAAGAGATCCCGGCCACTAAGTCACAGAGGAGAGAAAAGACAACAAGAAGAATGGATTTAGGAAATCATTTAGTAGTTGCCTCAGGACTTGCACGTGGAATATACAAGATGAAAGAAAGTGAAGGCACAATCACTTTTAAGAGACTTTTGGGAGAAAAAAAAAATCCCCCAATGTCTTTCATTCTCATTGCTATTTGTTGAAGTTTTACAAAGCTGACTAAGAGTGTTTTATGCTAATTGGCTTTATATGACATCCCTTTATCATTTGAAATTAATAGACAGCGTAGTAGATGCAAGGTTAATGGAATATCTTCTCCACCTCAGATTTGCAACTTGGCATTTTCCCCAAAACATCACTTTCATCTTTATATAAGCGGTCGTGTGTATAAAGTCTTCTAAGAAAGGCATGCTGTCTAATCCCATCAACCCATTTGTGAAACGTTCCAGAGGGAAATCGTTACACTGTCATTGTAGAAGCTGTTCTGCTCTTGGCGTGCTTCTAAATGCCCAACAGATTTGACATCCTCTTAGCATGGTGGAGAGACAACAGCCAGATGTGCCAAGTACCAAGCAACAGCTGGCCCCATAGCAAAGCCCCTTCTTCTTCAACTCTTTGGAATGATGCCATCTGAGACAAGAACATCTCAATGTGAGGTAGAACCAAACTCCACCCCAAGGTGCAGAGATTATCAAGGCCCTTTCTCTCCACCTGCTTCTCCCTTTCTAAGAATACAGCCTGAGGGAACACTTGGAAAGGAAGTATGAAAATATTATAAGACTAGAAAGACTTTTGGCTAAGAGAAGGCTCCTCTGAGCATCCGTGAGGGGCAACAGGAGAAGAGAGGAAAGGAAATAGATAGAGTGACTCCTTTGGCCTTCAAGGAAAAGAGTCAGGAAAATCATCAGATTTATTTCTGTTTGTCCAACTCAGGCACCAAAGTGACCAGAGAATTGAGGGAGGCGGACAGAATACAGTCCCTCATGGTAACTCCATGTGCTTTAAGCTCCAGAGTCTTAAATGGTATTATGCCAGTATTTAAGACATGCATAAGATATAAAGACTAAAACAAAACAAAACAAAACTCAATATGTGTTGTATATATACCTCCCATCTCCTCCCCCTGCATCTCACCCCAAAAGTAATCACTGTCCTGAATTCATTGTTTGCTACTGCATGCTTTTCCATGCCTTTGCTACATGCTAATTGCTTTACATGTCTTTAAACCTTATTTACATCTATGTCAGATGTAAACAGAAACAAATAAATGTAACAAGAAAAAGACAAAATGAAAGCATCTTAAACAAAATACAAGTTTATTTCTTTATCACATAAAAGAAATCTGTAGGTAGACCATCTAGGGCTAATATAGTAATACCTAAGAATCTGTTTCATCCCAGCTCATGACTTCCATTTTCAATGTCATCTTCTAGTCTAAAGTTAGTTCCTATAGGTTCAGCCATTATATTCACATCGCTGGCTGGAAGGAGAGAAGGCAAAAGGGCAAAAAAAAAAAAAAAAAAAAGTGTTATTAGCAGCTGAGCAACAACCCCTTTAAGAAGTTCCTGGAGGTCCTAGTCATCATTTCAACTTACAACTCATTGGCCGGAACTAAGTCACATGACCACACCAAGTTGCAAGGTCCCCTTCAGTTTGAGAAGCAATTTGCCAAGTAATATTAGTGTTCTATTACAAAGAAAGAAATAGAGAATGGCTTAAGCAACTGTAGTCTTGGCAAAGATTCATGGTCTATATAGGCTCATTCTTGCTTAATTGCATTTCTGAGATTTATCCATGTTAACAGTTATAGTTCTGGTTCATTAATTTTAACTGCTGTAAACTATTTCTTCCCTCCCTCCTTCCATTCCTCCCTCCCTTTCTTCCTTCTTTTCTTTTTTAAAAAGATTTTTATGAAAATATATCTAACATACAATATTATATTAGTTTCAGGTGTACACCATAGTTATTCAACATTTATATACCTAAAGAAGTGATCACCATAAATCCAGCAACCATTTGCCATCATACAATTGCTATTACAATTTTTTCTTTGCTTTTTGTTTCCTTCCCCTTCCCTTCCCCCTCCCCCTCCCTGCCCTTTCTCTCTCTCTCTCTCTTTCTCTCTCTCCCTCTCTCTGTCTCTCTCTCTTTCATTACACTGACCTGAATCTTCAGTGATCAATACTGAATACAAGTAGTAGCAGCAAGTCTTCTTATCTCATTCCTGATTTCAAACACAATTTTTCTAGCATTTCACCAGTTTGAAGTTTGCTATAGGTTTTCATCAGTTTCTGTATTGGGCCTTTTTCCCCCTCAGCATAAATATTTATTGAACATTTGCAACATGAAAGGAACTGTGCTAGGTGCTATGAAATAGACAGAGATACACAAGACATGATTTCTACTTCGAGAAACTAAGAGGATCATTAGTGATATGATATACATACAAATAACTTTAATACAGAGAAGACTGAAAATACAAATCCAGAGTTTAGATGTTGTATCATCTCCTTGAAGGATTCAACTCAATAAATATTGAGTACCTATTCAATTCAAGGATTAAGGAAGGCTCTATAAGAGGTTATTTGAATCTTGAAAATGTTTCTAACGTTAAATGAATAAACTCTTAAGTTAGTAATAAGGATAAGTTTGTATTTGGCACTTTGACAATTTAATGATTTAGTTCTTAAAATCCCAAGGTTTAAGAATAAGAAAAGGCCAATTTTATCCCCACAATATAACTACATTCTAAAATGTACAGTACAAAAAAAAGGGGGGTATATTATGTTACATTATTATAGAAAATAATGTTTCCACTACAAAAATACATTTTAGATATAAATTTAAGAAATGGAGTGGAGATGTAAGAGTCATAATGCTATCTTTACAGGAATAGAGACAAAACATAGTGCCCATAAATAATTGCTTTTATTGCTTCAGAACTTGATTTTTTTTTTTTTGATAATTTTGTAGTTAAATTCAATTCAATGAGCTGCAAGGAAAAAATAATCATCCTCTAGGGCTTGGATAAAACCATTTTGGTATGTTTTTCTCATTATAAGTAATTAAAGGTAAAACTTGATTGTATCCTCTTCTGACTATCATAAAAATAAGTAAATATCCATTTTCCTAAATCATTTGTACTTGGCAGTGGTACATATATATTACCACATAGAAAAAAAAGTCTTTTTCCAACATTTCCCATACAAAACATCTATCAATCTTATTATTATTAATATTTTGTAGCTAAAATCTTGCCTAGTTCAGTTGTGTGTGAAAAGTGAGAAAAAGCAGAACCTAATTCTCTGGGGGTAACGTTTAATAATACTACAGAAAAAAAAAATAAAGAATAACAGGAATGATCAAGTTTCCTGAGCCAGTGAGATGAAGAAAGATGTCTGAGAAGTGTTCACTCCATTGGATCATCAGGAAGTCACCGGTGACCTTATTGAGACCAAGTCCATTGAAGGGATGGGAGTAGGAAGGAGGCCCTAACTGTGAGAGAAGCAGGGAAGGTGAGGGAGAGGAGACAGTGAATATACACAATTCTCTCCGCCAGCGAGTCTACTGCTGTAGCTCCAATTCCCTCAGGGGAGATGGAGTCCACTAATCAATGGCTCTCAAGTACCAATTGTTGACCCCATACCAGATGCATAAAGAAATTTCCACTGGTCCAAATTTAAATGAGAAAGATGCAGACTATGTAGGAAGTTGTTCATAAAACTACATTCATTCGGTTTAGAGAATTGGCTCTTATTCTGAGATAATGGTGTTCCAAAGTATCCCTTATCTCTTGGTGGAGGTAGGATGGGAGTGGAGGTGGAGAGAGTGTGTGAAAACACCCTTTCCTCTATGAAATGATGGGAAAAGTAGACGAAACTTTTAGGTATGATTTCTTTTTTTTTGTAAAAATGTTCTAAGTATAATTTTAATAGTTGGTAGTTGTATATTTGTTTTCTTTTGTTTCTGCTGTTGTTTTGTTTTTGTTTGTTTGTTTGTTTGTTTGCTGGCCTAAGATTCCGAAAGTCTTAGAATCAGATTACTCTACTTAGAAGAGAAACTGCCTTCAATAGACCATTAACCACAGCAAACCCACCTGGGAGGCCCATCTTCTTTCTTCCCAAATCTGCTTCCTCAGCTGCCCTGCCCTAGGGAACATGCGGGGCCCCACTAGAAAGGTCCCCTCCTTTTCTTCTCAGCCCAACAGCAGGGAGCAGTAGCATACAAGAGAGCATAATCGCACCTCTTTACTTCTAGGATCGCCAACCACCTACCCTGGGCTACTCAGAACCCTACACGGTCCTGATTGGGCCATCTGTCTATAGCAGCTCTTCCAAGTGTGGTAGCATTTTTGTAGTCATGTCTTCTTGGCAGTGAGCTCTTGTAGAGTTCATGCCACTATCAGTTTGGTAGACCTTATGGTTTCTTTTAGTTCTTCTCTCTCTCCCTAGATGATGATTGGAGTTCCACAGATGGAGAGTCTTTTATTCCTATACATCATGCCTATTAAATTGCTTCTCATTTACTAAAACCCAATTTTGTTCAAGAATGATAAATAGCAGGAATCATGTGCATGTGTCCCAACATTTGTCAATTTGGAACTGTGACAGATTATATTTTCCAAAGTGGCCACACGAGATCTCCCTTCTTACATACTCTTCTTATGATGTGATATTGACACTTCTGATTGAGAGGGGATGTCTACATTACTATCCTTAGAATCTTGGGAGGTCTGTGACTATGGCAGAAGTGGTGCTCTGTGACTCCCAAGGCTAGGTCGTCAAAGATGACAAAACTTCCACTTGCCTCTCTTAGGATGCTTGTTCTTGGAATCCAGCCACTATCATGAGGAATGGATAAATCATGTGTTGGGTGATCTAGCCTTTAGCCTCAGCTGAGATCCCTCCCGGCTGACTACCAGCATTGACTGCTCAGCATCTGAGTGAGCAAGCCTCAGATGACTCTAGCCCCAGCTATGGAATCACTCTGAGCCTTCTAGTCTTCCCAGTTAAAGCTTCAGACACTATGGAGCAGAAGCAAGCTGTCTCCACTGCGCCCTTTCTGTGTTCCCAACTCACAGAATCTGTGAGTATAACATAATGTCTCTTGTTTTAAGCCACTAATTTCGAATGATCCGTTATGCAGCAATAGATAAGTGACAAAAAAGCTTGTTGCTTTGTTATGAAATAATAATAAAAGCTAACATTTATTGGGCCTGGCAATAGGTAAGGAATTTACAGTAGTTTATCATTTAGTCCTCAAAATGAGCCCTTGAAGTAGGTATTATTATTAATCTCATATTATAGATGAGCAAACTGATGCATAAAGGCATAGGTGCAATCTCATGGAGCACAAACATGTTTTATAGTATCATAATTAGTGCCGTATTATTTCTCTTCAACTCTTTTGGCTTTGTTCTATGTGCCAGTGACAAGGAGTCATTTAATGTGGAATATCTTTTTCTTCCAATATGAACTACTTTTGGAAGAATCTAAATTCTGAGTAAAACTTGGAGTAAACCTATGAATGCAAACCAGAGTTTTCTGTCTTGTAAGAGAGATTATAAAACAATTTAATGGAAGAATCCTGGCAAGTATTTTGCTCATGAAGAAGACAGTATAATAAACTTCTTTCTATAAATAATATACACCATCACATTCTTTTATTTTGTTACAGGAAGCTCAAAGAACTCAGCAAAATGATTATCTTCATCTATCAACCATATCAACCATAATTCTTTCTCTGGAAGGCGTGGTGTAGGAACTGCACAATGGTTGGCTTTACATCTAAAAGAAACAATGCTGAGAACCACTGGGTGGAAGGGCCATATGATTAGAAAGAGGATGTCTTCCTGGTAGGTTTTGTTAGTGAACCACTGACAAAAGCTTGGAAGGATCACAGGTGTCTTGGCAGGTGCTTGTGTGGACAGAGAACACGGAGATCTTAAAGAGAACCTGGGTGCCACTTCAGGAAAGAGAATAGGCGACCATGTCGATTTAGATTAAATTTGTCGACCCTGGTAGAATGGAAATTTGTAAATAAAAATTAATTATTTAAATAGTCGTATTTGGACACCGGTATTATAGACAGTGATTTTTATTGACTGAACCAGGTTTGGGAACAGTTGGATAATAAATGATAATAAATTTTTGAGCAAGCGAATAATAATATAATTATAGGCAGTGAAAAGCACTAGGAAGGAAATAAATAGGGTGTTAGAGAATAACCACGAGGACCTACCTACTTGGGATGGTCAGGAAAAGCCTGAAGGAACAGCCAGCACAAAAGTCCCTGAGGGGCGAAAGAACTTGGCCTCTTCTGGGTCCCACAGAAGGCCAGCTGACTAGAGTGAGGACTGGTATAAAGTTGAAAAGGTTAAGCGTCTTGTGGGCCGTGATAAGGAGTTGGGATTTTATTTTCTGTACAATTGGAAGCCACTAAAGTCTTTTAAGCAAGAGAGATCAGAGCCAAATCTATATTTTAAGAAGATTAATCAGGATACTGTGTGGGGACTCGATTTCCGGTGAGAGAAACAAGAACGGGAGTAGAGATCCTGTGAGAGGCTCCTGCAGTGGTTCAGGCCGGAAACAATGGGATCTCGAACTAAAGTGAAATATGAAATGGAAAGAAAACAGTAGAAAAATATATGGTATATTTTAGATATAGAATCAAGAGGACTGGCCAATGTGTTTGAGTTTGAGAAAAGGCAAAGGTGGGTATCAGGATGACTCCCAGGTATTTGGTTTTTAGTAACCAGGTGGATTTTAGGGCCATTTTCTGGAGGAAACGTGATGCTGGGAGGGTGGTGATATCTTTTGGGGTTGTGGTGGGAAAACAATTGTTCCATTTAGGCTTGTTCAGTTTGATACAGCAAGAAGCCATCCACATGGTGCTGTTAGGTACGTAATTAGATATGAGTCGGGGTTCAGAGGAGAAGTCTGGGAAGATGTATGTTTGAGAGTCATCACTCTACAAACGGTATTCCAAGTCACGTAAATAGATGAGACTGATTGGGGAAGAAGTGTGATGGAGGAGAAAAGAGGACCACAGAACTAAGCTGAATCCCAACATTTAGAGGTCTGGCAGGAAGAGAGAACCAGGTAAGCTTTACTCTACAGTGAGAAGCGTATTTATATTTCTTTACCCTTTGTGATAGCTCTGCTTGGTGAATAGTGCAGCCGGCAGGGAACCAGCACGAAGCAGCCCTGATCTCCATATAATTTCTTTCTAAGACTCTGAGTAAGTCTCTTCCAATATCAGTTTCCTCAGCGACACAAAAAGACCCCTGTGGTAGCAGCCACTATCTTCCTTACAAAGTTTGGTGAGAAGTGTCAAGACGGAATTAAACTCAGGCATAAAGATCTACATTCACATGCCAGCCATTTTCTCAGTCTTTAAGAATAGTCCAGACTTGGTATTTTAGGCCTGTAGAAATACTAATAATGCAAACAGAATCAAAATCATCATTCATATTATTAACAAGCATTTTTGAGTAATGTTTTGAGTAAGTGCCTAATAAAGTTTAAGAAATAAAAGTAACTCATGTTTATTAAAGAAGAATTACTAGGTCTCCATTCATAAGCTTCAATATCCTGCTTAATGGATTCCA
The DNA here is from genome assembly GCF_902729225.1 of Pteropus medius. Lineage (NCBI taxonomy): Eukaryota > Metazoa > Chordata > Mammalia > Chiroptera > Pteropodidae > Pteropus > Pteropus medius. The sequence continues at coordinate 15,355,503 of NW_024355205.1, forward strand.
TACAACATAACACAGAAATTCAGTGAATGAATTATGGAGAAACAGTTCACAAAAATTATATGGTTTCCTCTTTTACCGCTGCTCGCCCTCCATGAAATAACAATGAGGAGTGTAGCTTGAATAAAACCATTTTTTCTAACAGAATGAAAGCATTAGGGTGACACTGGTTGTATTTTAGCAGACTGACAAGAACATCAAAAGCTTTATGGTCAGAATGCGCCCCCTTGTGGAAGATGTGAGTAAGAAGAGATGCAGAGGAACCAGTATTGCACTCAAGAACTTGTGAGAGAATTGAAGACAGGGAGAAGCAGCTTAATGAGGCAATGAATAAAATGCCTGTTGACCACATTTTGTAAAGAGCTGTGTAAGGAAGCAGGCACTTCATCAAATAAGGAAATGAGCGTAGCTGGGTAGAAAGGAGAGCCTGGAGCAATTAAGCTTGTAGTCTTAGGTTCTAGAAGACTTGGATCATTTATGATGAATTATAAATGAAAAAGCCACTGAATGAATTGTCAAGTGGTAGAAGAGTATGTTGTCTCTGAATTCGGCCTGCCTGGGTGCAGAGCTTGGCTCTGTTAGTAGCTGTGTAAATTCGGGGAGTCATTTTGCTATTCTCTAAGCTTCAATCACCCCATCTGTAAAAGAGAATAATAACAGTGCCCTATTAGGTGTTGGTTGTAATTGTAGATCAGGGTCGTTTTGAGGAGCAAATGAAATAATATATAGAAAGTATTTTTGTTATAGTGACTGCTATACTAAAATAGTGCTCACTGTGACCTACCAGTGTGTACATTTAAAATCAGGGAAAGAGGTTGGAATTTCTGTTTTTAAAAATGGCTTCTAGGTACAGATGTTCACTGACGACAGAGGGAAGCTCTGTGGCTCACTGAAAGTTGGGAGCTTGAAGATTTTTGAACCTTTCTGTAAGATATTCTAGAGATGATAAATCAGGTTCCACTTGCTCATCTGCCATGTGTGCATCACCAAAGGTGTCCAGACACAAAAGGATCGGTGTGACCAACTCGTGTTTACTGAAGTTAAGGAAAGGTCAGTCAGGGCTGGGTAGGTGACTGAGCGTGGCTGGGGGATGGGTGGTGTGGGGCAGGGGTCAACTTGCTGTGAGTGACAGGTAAAGGCAGAAATGAGAAATCAAGCCAGGGCCACAGGAAGGGCAAGGGGTTACTGGAACCCAAAGAGTTGTGCTCTCGGAGAACACAAGAGAACATTTTCAGGGCGGTACCCACTCACACTCAAGTGGCGATATGGTGCCAGTGGGCAAACAAAGAAAAATAGGATAATTGCAGGAAGTTTCCTGGGTTTTCTGAAACTTGTTATTAAAAAAAAAAAAGTGTTTGTCTTTTAATTCCCTCAAATGTGCTGCCAAAAACTCAGGTATTTGAAAATGTCAAGAAGCACTAGTGCCACTAAGACTCTCGAGCTGGCAAGAGGGAGGTTGGTCGCTGTGTGCATTGGGTCTGAGGGCCGAGCCAGGCCGAAGGCTGTCCTCAGGGCGTCCTGCTAGTGGACAGCTCTGCCCATCTCTCACATTCAACGAGGGAGTTAACGAGCTGGATTTTAAATGCAGCTTTCGTGAAATAGTTATCAGATGGGGAATTCCATTTCAATTAACTAACATTTGGAAGTTACCTGCCCTTTTCTGCTCTTTAATTACTATAAGAGATAAGTTTCCCTTGTTTTCTCATAGCACAAAATGATAGCTCAGTGAGCTTTGGGAATCAATTTATTCTAGTGAATGTTATAAAATGAAACAAAACCAGCTTCATGATACTAATAATTGACATTGGGCTGCCATGACTTTCTCTGCATCCATGCCATCCTTGTGGCTTCACTTGGCTGGCCGCTTGGCCTGCGTCATTCTTTTACTGTGCCCACAGCCCTCTCTCTAGCACCTACCATCCGTCTTCTCGCTGCTTCTGTGCAAGTCCCATACAGCCTGTTCACACCTCTGGATAATCCACACTTTCTGTTTTGTCTTTTCTTGATCTTGCCTGACAAGTGTTGCTTGGGGGGAAATCCCCACATAGAGTCCATCAGGTATTTGTGCTCTCAAAATCTGATCTAGGATCTCAAGTCCTATTTTGAATCTTTTATTCATTCCTTAACGTTCCATGGTGTCTGGGTCAGACCTGTTTTTCTGCCCTCAGGGTCCCAGCCCTAATTCTACCACTTCTCATTCTCAGTAAATCATATTCCATCCCTTACTTTGGAAGAAGAATTGGGATAATTTTTCTTGGCTCTTCTTTGTCCGTGCAAACTAATTTTTGTTTTTATTGTAAACATTTTCTTAGGTGTCTCAAGGGGCTGTGTCCCTTCCTTTCTGCCAAGACTGAGCTTACCTTCTGCTCTGGATCCTGTCTCTCAAAGACTTCTTCACTGTCCTGCTCCATCAATTATCCTCTTTCTGTCCTTTTGCCAGTTGCTTCCTTTATGCGTTCTTCCTTTCTGTCTAATGGCTTCCAACTATGCTTACCTACCATTCAATTTCTACTTCTCTTTCAGACTTCTTGGAATAGATCTCTATGTATATCTGAGGTGACTATGTTCTTTACCATCTAGGCTGGCTCTTACCACTCTGTTGCAATGTTTTCTTGAGGGTCATCGATAACCTATCTTCAGATCTTATCTTCCTTACCCTCTAGAAAATTTCAAATGGTTGACCAATGTCTTTCTTGACACTCTCTCCCCATCCCCACTCACATACTTCTGCTTTTTCTTAGTGTTTTCTTTCTGCTTTTCTTAATACAAAAAGTCTTTATTTAAGGCATACTGAAAATCGTGTTTATTTATGCTATCTTATTATTTATATCCCGAGAAGACAACCTCACTATTCTTAAACCCTGTTTTAATTTTTAATTTTCTACTTTTTATTATTGTTGTGTTTTGATAGTACATTAAAAAAAAAAAAACCTATCTGTCTATAACATAAAGTATCTTCTCTTCATGGAGATGTTTTTAAAAGCCTGTGACCTGGCCCTTTCTACTTTATAGAATTTAGAAATTGAAGGTACCCATGGCCTCTCCCACCTCTTTTAAAAAATATAGATTGGGAAATGAGGTCTGACCCTGATTTATTTCCTAAGAGTCATGTGAGCAATCAAGTGTAGAGACTAGACAAGAACCCAAGTCTCCTGACCTTCTGACAAAGGCCCTAGCAGCCCAGCTCTCTACCTCCTCATTGGCAGGGTGCCCTGAGCACTCACTCTGCCTGAAGGAGTTATTTCGGAGTCATTGACTAGGGGTCACAGACAGCAAGCTTGGAAGATTTGTTTTCCAAAAGCTTAGAGCCAATTCTAAGCCCTCAACATTGACAGTATCCAGAGAGAGTAGCTACAGATTGCTTTTACCTTTTTGTCTGAACTTGTCTAGAATGACTCCTTGACTTCTTTATTTATTTCATTTATGTGTATATGTGTGTGGCGAGGGGTGGGGGGAGGTAGGGAGTGGGGGACAACCTAGTTTTCATGACCAAACCTTAAGTAAATGAGGAAACTGTTTCAAGTTCAAGTCTTAGCTAGCACAAATGCTACTCTGGTAAATATTGGTTTTGATACCATCTGAGCCCTGGGGTACAAAATATGAAAATTCCAAATGGTTATTATTCAGATCAATGAGTAAAGAGCACATCAATGCCTCAATGGAGCTGTACCAGCTCAATTAGCACACACAGCGCCCACTCCATGATTACGGGATGCAGCTCACATCACCCAGGACCCTGCACGAGCAATGCTGTGGTTAAGGATATGTCACGGTGAATCAACAAAATATGCAGTTTGATCAGCACATTCTGAGAGCAGATCATTAAAATATGCAACTAGATTCCCCAAGTGCATGAAAAATTAACTAACAAGTTTTGTATCTTGATCAGTTTAATGAGTGAGAAGTCGCTGAACAAGAGTGTCAAACTGTACAGTCTGGCAAGGGGGGCAAATGATTGCCTGAGAGGAACTGGGAGGGCCAGAGCTAATACTGTTGATTTTCAAAATACCAATCCTTAGAATTCAATGTCAGAGAGAACTGATTAGTATTAAGATGTTGTCCAGCCTGTTTCCAGCAGGATGTGATGAGATGTTGAGCCTTCTGATGTAAATGAAACATTGATTCTCCTTTTCAGGCTTCACTAAGCCTTAATGGACTCAGCCATGCGCCTGGAAGCCCCTGCCAATGGCATCATATACACATGTGTAGAACTAAGAGGCAGTGGCAGCCTTCTGGAAATATCTAAACCATCTGACCTTGAAGAACAGCTAAAAAGAACAGAAAAAAAAAGTTCTTTAATCAAACTGTATCAAGGATGCCCCATGCCATTGAGAAAAAAGCAGAGCTTAATAAATCAAGAATGCTACAGCTAGAAAGTTGGTGGAGAATTTGAGAAAATTAAGCCCAAGTGGTTGATGATCACCAAGGAAATATGTGAATTGGATTGTCTCAGAAGACTATGGGGCCTGCTGTTACCCGGCTATTGGCAGGAGCTGAAGGGGAGGCTGACAACCCACTTTTAACACAGTCACACATGCCCCCAAGTGACTTGGCCCGTGTATTAATGGGGACTTGAACACCAGTCTATTAATTCTGCTCTGCTACTTCATCTTGGCCGACTGGCTGGCATTGCTTTGCAGCTGCAGGAGTGTCAGTTTCCCAGGGCATAAATTTACCCCCTTCTGTAATGAGCTGGGCAACAGAAAGATGGCAATCCCAGATAAAAGGCAGAGAGCAAATCCAAATGAGAAACATTCTTCAGACAAAAGAGGAGATTGGCAGTCTGGCAAATGCTGAGGCTGAAGCTGGCTGCCAGTTGCCCTTCTGTTGAACATGTACTGTTGGAGCAAAGGCGGTGGGAGAGAGGTAGATTTTTTTTTTTTTTGTCTTTCTCAATTTGAATAGACTTTTTAAAGCATAGCACATGAACATACACCAAATGACTTTTGGTCAAATGTGGTAGGTATATGGACAAACTTTTAAAAAATAGTTATAGTTATGATTCTATTTTTATGAATATTAGGTAAAATAGAAATAGCACATCGAACCCATGATTTAACTAATATTACTTTTTAGAATGAGGTAAAGATAGCAAAAGTGAGTCAAATTAAACTAAATTTAAAGAAAAACACTGCATATATAATAGGACACGTGATAAATGGATATGTCAAAAATCATAAATGGATTGTAGATGGCTGGAGTTTAGGAAAATTTGGGCTAGAATATTTTCCTTGAGCAAGAAAGTTTCATGCACTTCATCCTACAAAACAGTCCTGTGTATCTGTTGAAAAATGTAGATTTCAGTTTAAAATAATTTTAAACAGAAAAGGAAGAATGAAAGGAGTAAACCACGCAAAGAAAAAAGAAGAATCTCAGAATTCGTTGCTTACCTCATTTTCATTTGTTGATTGAGCTAAAGGAAATTCTCCAGGCATAAGCCTGGGAAAACAAAAAAGTTAAGGATCAACAGCTATTTTTTTCCATGACACCAATTATACATTGCTCAATGCAGCCATGGGGGCCAACACCAGGTCTGCATGAGAGCCCTCTTTCTTAGATCAATCAGAAAATGTGAATTTCAGAAAAAAAATTTGTAATTCAGAAGTGAAGGGATCTAAGAGCACATTACTGGAGTTAGCTTATTACCTCGCTATATACAAAGATACAAAGTAAGGTCAGACCTAGAACATGCTCTTGAGGCATTAATGCGTTAATAAGCTGTCAGAAAACCATGAAAGTACTCTTTGAATTACCAAAAACTAATTTTCAGTCATTAAAAGTTTTAATTAAATTTTTATTAATATTTTATTATAAATTATAGCATGCATCAAAAGCATATATACGGTATATGTATGTATGACATGCACACACACATATATGTATTTTTTTAAAAATAATAAGACATACCTGTACCCTCTAGCTACCTTAAGAAATAGAAAATGACTAGTATTTTGAAGCTGTCAGTGTGCTCCCCATCGGCAACCTCATTCTCTCCCTTTCTCAGGTACCTATTTTACTAAGTTTATGTTGATCATTTCCTTGACTTGTTTTATAACCTTACTAAGTGTGCATGTACTCCTAAGCAATATATTATCTAATATTTCTTGTCTTTCAATTTTATAATAAAAGACTCATACTATATGATTTTTTCTTAACTTACTTTTTTATTCAATATTATGATACATGTGAATATGCATAGATTTAGTTTATTCATTTTCATTCCTATGTAATATTCCAAGCAATATACCACAATAATTTATCCACTATACTGTTCACTTTTTATTATTATGAACAATGCTACTTTTACAATTCTCCTGGTGTTCATGGGTATACCCTTGAGTATACACTTAGGCCTGGAATTGCTAGGTCCTAAATATGTACTTCTTCCACTTGATAAGATAGTGTCACATTGTTTTCTAAAATAGTTTTATCAATTTATAATCTCACTATTTACAATAGCAACAAAAATAAAATGATTGTATCTTCATCTTATACTATATACAAAAATCAACTCAAAATGAATTAAAGACTTAAATGTAAGACCTGAAACTGTAAAAATTCTAGAAGAACACACAGGAAAAAAAGCTTCTTAACATTGGTCTTGACAATAATTTCTTGGATATAACACCAAAAACAAAGTCAATAAAAGCAAAAATTAATAAGTGAGACTATATCAAACTAAAAAGATTCAGCACAGCAAAGTGAATGATCAACCGAATGAAAAGGCAACATATAAAATGGGAGAAAATATTTGCAAACCATAGACCTGAAAAGGTGTTAATATCCAAAAATCTTTAAGAAACTCCAACAACTCAATAGCAAAAACAAACAAAAACAACAACAATTTTAAAAAGGAAAAAGGACTTGATAGTTATCCATATTTATAAAAGACATACAATGGCCACCAGGTATTTGGAAAGGTATTCAACATCACTAATCATCAGAGAAATTAAAATGAAAGCCACCATGAGATATGATCTCACACCTGCTAGGATTGTTATTCTCAAGGAAAAAAATAAAAAGATAACAAATGTTGTCAAGCATGTGGGAAAATTGGAACCTGGTACACTGTTGGTGGAAATGCAAATGGTGCAGCCACTCTGGAAAACAGTACGGAGGTTCCTCAAAAATTAAAAATAGAACTGCAGAACTGCCATATGATCCAGAATTTCCACTCCTGGGTATATATCCAAAAGAGTTGAAATCAGGATATCTCTACTCCCATGTTCATTGCAGTATTATTCACAGTAGCCAAGATATGGAAACAACCTATGTGTCTACCGATGGATGAATGAATAAAGGAAATGTGGTATATACATACAATAGAATATTATTCAGCCTTAAGAAAAAATCCTGCCATATGTGACAACATGAATGAATCTGAAGACACAATACTAAGTGAAATAAGCTAGTCACAGAAAGACAAATGCTACATGATTCCATTTCTTAAACAAGACACAAAAAGCACAAAACATAAAGAAAAAGATTTATAATTTTGACTACATTAAAATAAAGTTATCAAAAACATTTTAAAATAACATAAAGAGAGTGAAATTTGAACATAAACTGGGAATATATTTGAAATACATGTCTAGAAAAGACGTCGTATCAAAAATACGTGTAAAGAACCCTTATGGATCATTAAGAAAAAGATAAATAACCAAATAGAAAAATGTAAAAGACATGACTAGGCATGTCACAGATGAAAATATGAATATCAAATAAATATTAAAAGATGCTCAAACTCAATGGTCATCAATAAATTGCAATTTAAAATCAGAATAAGATAAAATTTTACACTCAGCAGACTGACAAAAATTTACAAGCCAAGCAATATTATCTGTTGGTGATGATGCAGACCTAAGAACTTTCACCCATTGCAGATAAGAATGGTAGATAAATAAGCATTTTCCAGGACAATGGGGAATTCACATATTCTATGACATAGCAATTTCACTTCTAAGTATATACCCAAGAGAAACATTTGCACATTTACACCAGGAGACATGTATAAGAATATCCAGAGCAGAGTCTCTATAACAGCAAAAATCAGACAAGCAAGATGCCTATCCAGAAAGAAAAGATAAAATGGGACAAAAGCATAGAGTGGAATACCATACAACTGTAAAAATAAATCAGCCACAGCCCCATGGATGAACTGTGAAAACAGAATGTTGAATGAAAAACACTGAGTCACAGAAGAATATATACTATATTATCCAATTAATATTTCAAAAACATGAAATATTTAGATAAGTAGGTTATAAAACTATAAAGAAAAGCAAGATAATGATAGTATATAATTCAAATAGCATCATTTCTGGCTGAAAAAGGAAGGGAATATTAGGGAGGGGTACACATTCTAACTACAGTTAATGTTTATTTCTGGAGGCGGATGGTGAGTACACGAGTGTTAATTTTACCTTCTCTTATTGCATATATAAAAATATACATCATATACCCTCATTTGTATATGTTGTAGAACTTACAGTTTTAAAAAAAACTAAATCAATTATACAGCTCACAAATATGGCAAAAATTGTGAAGCTATCACTTCATTGACCAAGTAAGGGTCATTCTATGCCAGAGAGAAAAAGGAGGTGGGACTGCAGTATACGCACTGCCAAAGGTCCCATTTATTCTTTTGGGACACCAGTGCATATATGAGTATTTTGCACCAGGCACATAATAACTATTTAATACAGTTGTTGAAAGAAAGGAGGAAAGAAAGGAAAGGAAAGAGAAAGGAAGGGAGATATGGGGGTGGAGAGAGAGGGAAGAAAAAAGGTAGAGAAGGGGGTGAGAAGGGAAGGAGGCTGGCCACCCTGGATTTGTGAATAATTGATTCTACACAATAAATAGATTCCCTGTTGTTTGGGAAAAGTTCAGTCTTGTCTTGACTGAGGGAGAGCTGTATTCTCTTGCAGAATTTGGCCCATTGTGTCTTGTGTTACTAATGGCTATACTGACAGCTCTAGTACACCACGGAGACTTGCTTGTCAAACATTAACTATTATGCTATGTTATTATAGATTTTTTTTTTCCGATAGAGTAACCATTACAAGTTATGCGGAATGACAGAAGCTGCCTGATAGTATTTAATCTAATCTGAAAATATAAGAAATAACTCAGCTATGTAAGGCATAGAAAGAACCCAAAGGGAAGTTTTTTGAAAAGTCAGGACAGGAAAGAAAGCATTAAGCCTATAACCAAACTCTGACAAACTGTTGACTTTTGTTTTAATTTTGTGAGAATTGGGGTAGTAGGTAAATAATGTACTATGTTGATAGCATACTTTTCTGCATTTTAAAAGTAATTTTTAAGGCTGAATAAATACAAAATAATATTTATAACATATTTTAAAGTATAAAATAATGATAAAAACAAATCTCGTGTACACAGCACACAAGTTTAAAAACTAGAACATTGTCTATGGCCATGCGACCTTGAACAAGCTGGATCCTGTCTGATCTTGGAAGCTAAGCAGGGTCGAGCCTGGTTAATATTTGGATGGGAGACCACCTAGGAAGACCAGGTGCTGTAGGCGTAAAAAATAAGGAATCATAAGCTACAAGGTCCTTGCAATCTGTGAGATCAACCAAGAGTTGCCTTGCCTAAAAAAAAAAAAAAAAAAAAAAAGAAAAGAAAAGAACATTAATGCAATCTTAAACACTCTTCCTATTTCCTATCCCATTCACTTTCTATTACCCCATGCCAAGTAATGACTATCCTCAATTTTATTTATATCATCCCATCATTTTTGTTTATTGTGTTACATATTTATATATACTCCTAAAGGCTAAATTTTTTGTTTTTACGATTTTTAAACTTCATATAAATACAATGATACTGCATTTTTTTCTTTTTTATTAAATTTATTGGAGTGACATTTAATAAAATTACATGTTTCAAGTGTGCAATTCTATAGCACATCATCTGTATATTACATTGTGTGTTCACCACCCAAAGCCAAATCTCTTTCCATCACCATATATTTGACCACCTTCACTTTTACTACCTTCCCACTCCTTTCTCTCTGGTAACCACTAAACTGTTGTCTGTGTTTATGATTTTTTTGTTTGTTTGTTTGTCTTGTTTGTTTGTCGTTTTCAGTATTATATCCTACATATGAGTGAAATCATATGGTCTTCACTTCACTTTACTTTATTTCTCTTTTCATTATATTCTCCAGATCTATCCATATTGTTGCAAATGGCGGTATTTCATCTTTTATTATAGCTGAGAGTATTCCATTTTATATATGTACCACATCTTCTTTATTTAATTATCTATTGAAGGACACTTCAGTTGTTTTCATGTCTTAGCCACTGCGAATAGTGCTGCAATGAACATAAGGATAAATGTTTTTAAAAATATATCTTTACAAATATATGTTTTCAAATTTTTCAGGTAGATACCAAGAAGAGGGATTGCTGGGTCACATGGTAATTCTACTCTTAATTTTTGGAGGAAACTCCATAGTGGCTGCACCAATTTGCAGTCCCACCAGCAGTGTGTAATGGTTCCTTTTTCTCCACATCTTCTCCAACATTTGTTATTACTTGTCTTGTTGATAATAGCCATTCTAATAGGTGTAAGGTGGTATCTCATTGTGATTTTGATTTACATTTCCCTAAAAGCCAGTGAAGTTGAGCATCTTTTCATATATCTGTTGGTCATTTGTAGCTCTTCTTGAGAGAAGTGTCTGTTCAGGTCCTCTACCCATTTTTTTAATTGGATTATTTTTGTTGTTGTCGTTGGGCTGTACGAGTTCTTGATATATTTTGGATATATCAGACGTGTTGTTTGCAAATATTTTGTACCTTTGAGTTGGTTGACTCTTTGTTTTGTTAATGGTTTATTTGCTGTGCAGAAGCTTTTCAATTTGATGTCGTCCCATTCATTTGTTTTTGCTTTTATTTCCTTTGCCTTTGAGGTCAAATTTATAAAATCGTCTCTGAGACCAAGGTTCCTAAGTTTAGTACACATGTTTTCTCCTATGCATCTTATTGTTTTAGGTCTTATATTGATCCATTGATCCATTTTGAGTTAATTTTGTGTATGGTAACAAATAGCAGTCTAGTTTCATTCTTTTGCATATGGTTTTCCAATCCCAATGGCATTTTTTAAAGAAATAAAACAAAAAAGTCAACAGATTTGTATGGAATCACAAAAGACCCTGAATAGCCAAAGCAATCTTGAGGAAAAAGAACAAGACTAGAGGTATCGCACTGCCTAACTTCAAATTATACTACAAAGTGGCAATAATCAAAACAGCATGGTATTGGCAGAAAAAGAGACACACAGATCAATGAAACAGAATCAAGAACTTAAAAAATAAACTAACATACATATGGGCAAATAGTCTTCAACAAAGGAGCCAAAAACATACAGTGGAGAAAAGAAAGCCTCTTCAATAAATGATACGGGGAAAATATTGCATTTTTTCTGCTATGACTTTTTTTTTTTTAACATTTGGCAGTCCGTTTTTGAGATTCGTCCATGATATAATGTATGTGCTTATAACTTATTCATTTCCATTGCTTTTTACAATTACATTGTATGATTATCACAACAGACTTATCAATTTTTCCGATTGATTGATATTTAAGTTGCTTCCAAATTTTTGTTATTACAACATGATGGACTTTCTTATACATGTCTCCTGGTTCACATGTGCAAGTTTCTCTGGGACTGTATGTAAGAGTACAATTATTGGCTTAGAGGGCATGCACATCTGCAACTTTATTAGATAATAATCATTTTCTACAGCAGCTTACTAATTTGTACTCCCACCAGTATTGATTGAAGATTCCTGTTGCCCATATCTTCACCTGTCACTTTTGCCACTCCTTTGAGTTAGTATTCATCAAGTCCTCTGATGTGCTGACTTATATCATACTCTTAAGTAACCACATATGTGATTCAGTCAGTATACAAACCATGCGCTTAGATCTATGCCCATGATTTGAAGTTAGTGGCCCATGCTGAATTGGGCTGTGGCCTCATTTCGCCATTTATCAAAAAGCATGGCTTAAGAAGGAGAATAACTCTGCTGTTTTCTCAACTAAGTGCTGATTGACAAATGTGAGGAAAAAAATCATGATGTTAGTGGTAGAAATGAAATATTGTATTTGGCACTATTGGGAAATCACCCAAGTTTTGTGGGTTTCTGACTTCATAACTACAAGATATTTGGATCAAAGTATACTTACTTTAGGTGACATATGAATTCATAATCCAAGGAAAAAAGCCTCATAAAAATAACTTAACATTAAATATATCTTGCAAAAGAATCATTTAACTTGGCAAAATATTAATGAAATAAAACATATGGGTTAGATTTTTCTTATAATACACATAGGAATAAAACGTGCTCAACAAAATATGCTTTGGCTTTTGCTAAACTAGAAACATCTGAAAATAACCTAAGAGATTTCCTTAAACCATAGCATGTTTCTGGCTTTGTCCACCACTTAATTAAGTGTTATTTTAATAATGAAGCACATTAGGGATGGGGGTTGTATCCAGCCTACAAACCATTCTTTATGGGGTAGTAAAGATAAAGACAATAGTACCAACATAAAAAATATATTTAATTTCACAGTCTTACCTTCTTAGCATATGTTTCATATCAGCCTTACTAGTGGTTTTCTGAAATCCCCTTTAGTTAGGAAAGTTAGCCATTGTTTTGTCCTTGAAAATTTAGGTGGAAATCTATTATGATGGCTCAAGGGTAAAAGAGCTCGGTAAGCTGTTTCCCTAGCAACTGTAATACCATTGCTTATGAATTACCAAGTTGTGTATGCTGGGAAAGCATATTAGAGTTCAGGCATGTTTCAAGGCACGTTATTGCTTTATTCCATGTCTTCACAGAGTAAACTCTTAAACCTTTATCTAACTAATCCAGCTGCTTAAGACAATATAACCTAGACAATTTTTTTTAAGTGTTTGGGAAAAAATGTGTTTCGAGGCACTGAAATGACAAAAAGAATAAAGTATTGGTGAGCCAAGATGTGGAGGAGAATGAAAGCCAAGGGAGATGAACCTAGCTCTGGAGGCCATTTTTTTCCCAGTGGGCTTTTGCTGATTCAAAAAGGAACCTAAAAGTCTAAGAGGCTGAGAAGCTGAGCATTACTTTTCACAGCTTCACAGAGAAAAGAGAATAGACATTAGAGTCTAGAACCTATCGAGAAGGGAAGGGGACTTGTAGAAACCTCTGTAGAAATCCCAAAGGGCTAGACCCTAGGGACAGGATAAACTGGAAATAGAGGAAATGAAACTCAGTTTCAATTTATCTCACTACCTAAAATTGAATTGAGGTGATACTAATGCTAATGCATGAACTAATGTAAATCCTCTTCCTAAGAACAAGGCATGCTGAGCCTCAAATTATTTTTACACTCGATTTTACAAATATGATGTCCACTTACACACACATACACACATGTACACTCATATACACATAAATAACCAAGCATCCAAGGGAACAACAAAATATAAATAGAAAGAGAGGGGAAAAAACTCCAAAATAGTAAACGATATATAATTTCCAAGCTTATTGAGGAGAAAAGAGGAATTAAAAAATGCTCGATCAAAACAAAAGCAAGAAAAGATAGAAAAAGAATCATAAAACAAATAAAACGAATATTAAGATAATAGATTTAAACCTAAATACCTACATACATATATGTGTAATTAGAGTAAATGTAAATGGTCTAAATGTTCTAATTAAAAGACAAAAATGTTTGGAGGGTAAGGGAACAAATGATATTAAAAAAACATATCTAAAACAAAAATAAAGAGAGGTTGAAATTAAGAAATAGAGCATGCAAATACTAACCAAAAGAAAGACTGTATCGTTGTACTATTATCAGACAAATCTGAATTTAGAAGAAAAAGCATTAATATAGGTAAGGGATGCTTCATAATAATAAAAGTTTCTATACACCAGAAAGATTATGACAACTCTAACTTTCTATCCAAGTAAACAGAACCTCACAATAGTTATAATTACAAAATAGAACTTTAAAATAGACAAAAGGAGAAATCGACAATTCCAAAACATATCAGGAAATTGTAATACACTTTGAAATATCTAATTTAAAAAGCCATATGAAAGTCATATTATAACATTTAGAAAACTAATTTGCAAACTTGACCTAAGTTACATATGTAGAGCACTGAAGTCAATACACAGGCATTTTTTTAAATTGACCACATACTGAGACATAAAACAAGTTTTGAAATATACTAAAGGATTGAATAGAGTGGATTTTCTGCCCACAATGGGGAAATAAAATGGCAACTAGAAGATCTCTAAATGTTTGGAAATCAAACAATAGACTTCTACAAAATTCATGGGTCAAAGAAGTTATGGTGAAAATAGAAAATATTTTGAACTCAATAGTAATGAAAATATAACATATCAAAACTTATGAATAACAGCTAAAATCATGCTTAAAAAGAAATTTACAATTTTAAAGCCAAATATGAAGAAAAAAGGAAAACTGAATATCAAACTTCAAATTCCAACTCAGAAAATAGAAAAAGAACAGCATAATAAACATATAGAAAGTAAAAGAGAGAAAATAATTAAAGAGTATAAAATCTATAAATATAATTTAAAGAACATTTTCAAGATAACTAAAAAATATATGAATAAACTAAATAGTCATTTTAAGAAGCTAGGGGGAAAAAGGTAAACCCGATAAAATTTATAGAAAAGAAACAATGGAGATAGAAGCAGAAGTTAATGAAATAAAAACAGAAAAAAGAAAAAAAAGAACAGGACTGACTAAAAAACTGAATCTAGTTCTTTGAAATGACTAATAGCAAAACAAGTAAAAAATAATCAGAAGACGTACGAATTAATAAAAAAGAAGTCAGAGGTATATGAATAAAGCTGTCCTTATTTAAAGATGATAAAATTGTCTACATTCAAGAGACAATTAATAATAGGATTCAAAAAGGCTATGGACACAAGATCATTACACAAAAATTAATAATAGGATTCAAAAAGGCTATGGACACAAGATCATTACACAAAAATCTTTAAATTTCCCTCATACTAGGAATAATAAAACAGAAAATGTAATAGAAAAAAAAGAATCATAAAAAGGATACCTAGGAAAAAACACCACAAGTATGTGCATGAACTTCATAAAAAATATGCAACTATTTATTGAAGAACATAAAAGAGGACATAAATAAGTAGAAATTTTACAATGTTCATGAGTTCAATAAATCATCATTGAAAAGACATCAGTACTTGCCAAATAATCTATATATAATTCATTACAATTCATACAAATCTAATTATAATTCAAATTAAGATCTCAAATTGATTTCTATGAAATGATTAACTGAGTCTACAATTTATGTGGTCAAAAAATTGTAAAGGTCAAAGAATTGTTAAGACAATTTCAAAAATAAAGAACAGAGAATGGGTACATTTTCTGTACAATATCAAAACAGTTAAAAGCTAAGATCATCAAAACGGTGTAGTATTAGCACAAAGGAAAACAAATAGATCAATGGAGCATAATGGAGACTCCTGAAATAGACCCAAACATATATGTAAACTTGGAATATAATAGATCATAATGATATTATAAATCACAAATCACTGATATCATAAATCAATAGGTAAAGAGCAGACTATATTAGAAAAATTTGTTATATATATATTTTGTGTATATATATATGTGTATATATGTAGTATATATATATATATATATATATATATATATATATATATAATAGCAGATTCTTGTCTCATGTTATAAACAAGAAAACATTTTGCATTAAAACCTAACTGTGAAAACAGAATACCTATTTTAGAAAATATATAGAAGAATTATCTATCTATATAAACTCAGGGCAGAGAAGGCTTTCTTAAATAAGAAAAGGTATAAACCATAAATAGAAAGATGAAATTTTTAAAAGCTAAAAACCTTATGTTTTAATTTACTGATTTATTTTGAGATGAAGGAAGGTTGAAATTATACAAATACCCATTATTAAATAAATTATGGTGTATCCACACAGTAGAATAATACACAGTTTAAAAAGAATAAACTCTCTACATGCTGATATGGAAAAAGCACTAAGATATATTATTAAGTGATTAAAGCAATATACAAAATTGAGTGTATATTAATTTATATAATTTATGTAAAATTGGGGAAATAAAATGCATATTTATATTTGTATTTGAATTAAGAAGCCTTGGAATGATACATGTTGTTTCTTTTAGCAGAAGGTCCAGCAGGAACTAAGTAAAAGGGGGAACAATTACTTCTTGAATTTTAAATTAAAACAAAACTTTTCTATAGCAAATACCTCCCCAAGACAAAGGTGAAACATAAGTTAAATGTAATTACAACATACGTAGCCAACAAAGCCTTTGTATCTACTATATATAAAACATTCAAATCAGTAAAAGATACTCCATACAAATGCATGAGAAGAATATGAGTAGACAGATTTTTAACAGAAGACAAATTATAAATATATTCTGAATTTAAAATATGTTTAATTGTATCACTTATCTGAAAAGGCAGGTTAATATAAAAGATAGCATTTTCATCCAACAGGTCAAATTAAAGAGTCTGTTTAGTGTTGTCTGGTACATGACAAAAATGTGCCTTCTTGTGGGAGTATTGGTTAGTACTGACAGTCTGGAGTGTAATTTGGCAGTGTTGAGTAAAATAAAAAATGTACATACCCTACAACCCAGAAATTTCACTTCTGGTATATATCCTAGACAAATTTCTACAACTGTGCACCAGGAAGCACTTACAAGGGTATTCCTTATAGTGTATATTTAACAAATACTCATGTAGCCCTTACTAATTCCAATCATGGTTCTAAGCCCTTTACAAATATTACTTCAGATAATCCTCATAACAACTCTAGAAGGTAGATACAATTAATATCCTTGCCTTATAGATTAAAAAAAAAAAAGCTGATAACATGTACCAGTGAAGCTATCTGGGCTTCAAGATTTCTCCATGTGAATGTTTTTTAACTATAATTCCAATTTTTAAATATATAAATATAGAACTATTCTGGTTATTTTTTTCTTGAATGAGCTTTGACAGTTTTTGTCCTTCACGGAATTTGTCCATTTCATCTAAGTTATCAAATTTATTTACATAAAATTTCCATATCTCTTTTTAATATATCTATAGAATCTGTAGTGATGTCAACTCTTATTCTTGATATAAGTAATTTGTGTCTTCTCTGTTTTCTAATTGGTCTGTTTTTAGTTTTTCAGTAAAAGGATGTATCCCTTTCTCCCTTTTTAACAGTACTTGGAAAATTTAAAAAAAAATTTTTTTTACCAGTTTAACAAGTAAATAATTCTCAGTCAAACAGATTTCTTTGCTATTCATTTCTTTGTTCCTACATCAGAATTCTTTTCAATTATAAAATTATTACTCTATTGATGCTTTTATAAAAGAAGCCATCATTTATGAAATTTTTATTGAATTTATCCTTTGTGCCAAAAAGTAGGCTAGACCTGGAGTTCCTCAGGTGAATTAAAATCTGGTTCCTGCCCATAAGGGTGCTAGTTAGTGGGAGAGAATGAGAATAATGTGGTAGAGGTCTGTACAAATTGCCCTGTGGAAACAAAAGAAGATGTAATCAGCTGTGCTTGGCATAGGTACCCTTACAGAGAGGAAGGGGTAAGAATCATGGTTAAAAGATGAGTTGGTATTTTATAAACAGACCAGAGTGTTCTAGGTAGAGGGACTGTCAGGTGCAAGGCACAGATGAAAAAGGGAGAATGATAGCTATAGCATCAGTCAGTACTTTTAGTTGCAAGCAACAGAAGCTCTTTCTGGTTGATTAAACAGAAATAGATTTTTATTGAAAATCTATATCAGGAGTTCACAGAATGCTGGGAGGACTGGAGGATCAAAACTACACTGGAGAACAAGCCTAATGAGGAAGCCCCTGCTGCTAGTGTGCTGAGTGCTGTGGGAAGCCACCTTTGTTCTGGCCCTATGAATGCCAATGTTGAGCCAGGACCATGACCTTGCAACCACTTCCGCCCCTGAAAGATGAATACTTCTGCTCCCATAGTCAATGACAAAGTGAGTTCTACACAGTTATCGTTCATCAGGTTGTTTACTTCTAATCACAGCCATTCATGGAGAATCTGAGTATAAATCACCTACACTTATTTATTCAAAGTTTGTTCAACAATTTAAGTCCATACTATGTGCCATAAACCATGTTGAAATCTAGGAAATCAACTGAATTAATAAAGTCCCTACCCTCATGAAGTTCATATTTTTAAAGGGGTGATGATGAAAAAAAATAATTTTTTTAAAAAAAGAAATAAGTAAACATATAGTATGTCAGATGACAGTAAGTGCAATAGGCAAAAATAAGCAGGAAGTGAGACATGCCAAGGGGGCAAAGAGTGTTGCTGTTTTATAGAACGGTCAGGGAGAACATCGCTGCTAAGGTGATATATGGGTAAAGATATGACGGAGGAGAAGGAGCAAGCCATATGGACCTTTGGGGGTAGAGCCTCCCAGCAGACAGAATGGCAAATGCAAAGGCTCTCTTGTGGGAATGTATCTGCTGTGTCTAAGAAACAGCAAGGAAACTCCGTGCAGCTTCAGTGTGGCTGGAGCAGAGAGAACAAAAGCAAGAATGATAGGAGATGAAGCTAAAGGCATGGAGGGAGAAGCAGGAAGCTGTATCATATAGGGCTTTGCTGATTAGTGAAAGAACTTCGGCTCTGACTCTGGGTGAGATGGAGAGCCATTCCATTGCAGAGTATTGAGCAGTAGGGAGTCAGTTCTGATTTGTTTTTTGTTTTTTGTTTTTTTTCATAGGATTGTCTAGATATTATGTTAAGCCACATTTTAACAAGGCAAGGACAGAAGCCAGAGAGCTATTGCAATAATTCAAGTGAGACATGAGATGATGGTGTTTTGATCACACTAGTAGTGGTTAAGGACCGAAAGGTGATAGGTACCTGGATATATTCTGAAGGCGTTACCCTCACTACACAGGGTTTTGTGTGCATAAGTGGTGGAAGCAAAGCTGAAGAGAAGTATGGGGACCAGATCACAAAGCCCTTTATATGCCATGCCAAGGGATTTGGATTACATCCTTAGGCAACAGGTTGCCACTTACTCATTTTAAGTAGAAAAGCCACATATCGTATTTTGTTTTAGAAAGCTGATTTGGTGGCAGAGTTGAGGGGACCTTATTGGAGACAGTAAGACCTGTTAGGAAACACCTGTCGACAGCCTGACAAGAGATGATGAAAAATTTAACAGAAACAAGGGTGATCTAGCTATCAAGTGGGAATGAGCATGTTTTCTATTGTTATGTAAAAAATTACCATAAACTTAGGGGCTTAAAATGACACACATTTAGTATTTCATACTTTCTGTGGGTCAGGAGTTCGGGTATAGCTTAGGCGAACACCAGAGAATGAATCAAGGGCGACCTTAGGATCTCTCCACCACAGACCACAAAGAATGTTAAGGACACCAAATAGATAGGACCTAAGATGTGATGGGATTATTGGATGCAAGTGGGAAAAGCAGAGAAATATAGGATGATGCCCAGCTTCCCAGTCTATGTGATTGGTAGGTGAAGAAGGCCCTTTACCAAGACAAGAAGCACCAAAAGAGGATCTAGTTAGGGAGAATGAGTCCTCTCTAATTGGGTGTAAAAGATATTACTTTTATGATCATGTTTTTTATTAAATTATTTTTTATTATAATGAAACAAACAGAATAAGCCTTAGCCAAAAGTCTCTATTCCCCTGTTTTTACTTGACTCCCACAGTTCAAGCCACATGCTACTTTCCTAAGCGAGGAACAGGGTAGTTCCTGGATATGTGCGAGTTTTTCTGTGCTTGTAATGAGCTTTTGCAAAGCTGGGAGTGGTGTACCTGAAGAACCATAGAAGTGGCATACCTGAAGGAGTGTCACAGGTTTCAGGTAAGAAAAGTTACTTACAGAAAATGAAGTCAGCCAGGAATTCTCAATGTTTATATGTAATTTATCCATTTAAAGTTGCTTTAGAATTTATATGTTTTCTGTAAAGGAAGCATCTTAGTCTGACTTTGTGGTCAGAGAGAATGTTCTTTATTTCAAATTCACCATGGGTGAGGTGGGGGCAGGAGCTATGCAGGAACAGAGGAGAGAAAAGTAGAGAGCAATAGTCTGTGAAACTAATTAACCAAAGGAATTTATGAAAATTGTGCATGCATGGGTGGATTCCATGATTAGGTTTACTGAGGTCAAATAGTATGTGGCTAGGAACCACCAGACAAGTCTAGGTGGTTAAAGCGGAAGTATTTGAGGAACTAGGCATAGAGATGGTTAAGAATTTTGGAAAGTCCCGCTGTCAGGTACACTGAATAACTACTTTCTTTCCCAGGCCTTTCCCACCTCTACTGGTTGTCCGTGGAAGCCTGCGGCTCTCATTAAAGTGGCCCATTTGTCCACTTCCTTCACAAGGAGATTCCTTCGCAAGGGTCCCCAGACGAGCCCTCCCACAAACCTGGGTTTGGCTGATTCTGTCAGGTAGAACTTTTTAAATGACAAATGGCAGAAAACCCAACCTAAAATCACTTAAGCTATTAAGGAATTGGCTTACAGGGAAGGGTGGATCTTGTCAGCTTCAGGGGAAGCTGGTTTAAGGGGCCCAAATGAAGTCACTAAGATTTGGTTTCTTGTTGGCAGGATGGCAAGAGCAACCAGATCTTATATCTTCTTGTCATCAAATCCAGCAGGAATCATTCTGTCTCCCAAAGCCAAACATTCATCTTTGTCATGACTCTCATTGGGCTGGGAGGGGGTCACACACCTCCTCTAGATTAATTACTATGGTAAGGAGAACGCAATTTCTCTGACTGGCTCAGACCCAACCTGTCTATGGGAGTCAACTCTGACTAAAGAAGATTGATCCCAAAGGAAATCTGGGTACGGTTTCTACCAGAATTAGAATAAATGAATGTTGGGTGGTAAACACAGGAAAAAACTCTATTTATCCCAGGAGTGTACCTTTTAATTGAGCCAGCAATTTACTTAAATGGCAGCATGATTGCCAATGACACAGAAATATTGATATTTCAAGTCACACACCTTATACCTTACTCTCCCCACCTCGCTGTCCCACCACACTTACACACTTAGTTTTACCGAAAGCTAGTTAGAAGCGGCTCAGAAATATTCTATTGCCTTATGCATAGGCCAAACCTCAGATCAATAAGGGGAGAAAGCCCATGTCGCACACTTTAAGGAGGAGAGGAGAGCCTCCACTGGGTACCAGCATTTAACCTATGCATTAAAGGTTTGAAGAGCATTCTTCTTAAAAGAGAGAGATGTAAAGAGATGCCATATTGCTTGTAAAGGATCCCCAGTGTATTAGGCCTGAGAAGAAAAGTTCTACGTTTGGATGGTAAAAGGAAGTGAATTAGCAAATCGGAAGGGCGCAAGAAGGAGCAGTGCTGGCATGGAAAGGTCCTTAGGGGATTTTCACTTAGTTGTTCAGGGTTTCGCCAGCAGTACCAATAGCATAGTTAAACTTTTTGCTCCTTTAGCCATTTTGCTTCTCTTGTGGTATTTTTCTTCTACCATATTTGGCTTAAATACTATCACATTTCACATCCCTCTCCAAGCCTTTTCACTGATGCCTCCCAGATAAAAGGCCCCACATCTGATGTTAACTTAAAAACTTCCTTGATTCCTTAAAGCGAGTTATTCATTGACAGAAGCTAAATTACTAGCAGTTGGGCAAATCCTCTAATTCTTTAAAACTACTGATTTGCTTGGAGAAACTTCTGTAAATCTACTGTAGAAATAAGCGAAGCGGCGTGCCAATTGTTTGCTCTACGCGTAAGTTTGGGAGAGGGAGAAGTTACTCATTTGCCGGATTCCACACGGTGAGTCCAGGGGAGGGAATCAAGTGTACCACCGGCTTGACAAGCAGCACAGGGAAGCACGGCCGCTGCCGGCAGGACAGAACGGGCGGGGGGCTACCAGGCTGCCTCCGAGCATAGTCCTGGACGAACTGCCCTAAAGATCAAGCATTTTGCCTTCTCTTTCCTGTGATGGCCACAGTTTCCTGTGCGAAGAGGTATGGCTATCCTCCTTCCTGTCCTTTTGTTCAACAAAAACAAAAGCTAATTAAAGTGAATGTCAGAAGCTTGCAGTGAGGCGAGGAGTGGGCTGTGGAAAAACAGGACCGGGAAACTTCCAGGGGCTGGCTGATTATGCAGATACAGCGCTTTTGGAGGTGTGTGTCTAGCTGGGTACGCATGTTTTTCAGTAATTAGGGTAAAAAAGCCACCTCTCTGTGGGTTATTAAAACATGTCTCTAGGCCTCAGGAGCAGAAAACTGTGCTTCTATGTGCATTTTTGTTTTATTTCATAATAGTCTAGGCTCATTTCTATTTCATACTTTTGTTTACCTCAAGAAACATTTTGCAACCAGTAAAGAAACTGCCCCTGCCTATGATTTTCAAAGAAAATTCAATAGCATCGCTATGTTCACTGGATTAAACAGTCATTATTACTGTTGGATTTGCTATCTTTTTTCCCTTTGATATTTCAGATATCTTAGAAATCATAATTGCATCTAACTGCTTTTTTGTTCCTTCAAATATATATTTAAATTGCTATAGTAATCAACCATTGATTTCATGACATACATGTTTTCAATTTAAAGAATAAAGAAAAATACTTAAGGCATTATTTGAATTAGTCATGCAGCTGTTTTAATATATGGAATTTAAATGTAAATAAAGGTACACTTAACATGGAATTTTCCTTGTAATTTGAGAGTTTGGGTATGCTTTCTGGAAAAACAAACCTACAAAATTTGAATTAAAAGTTTTATCAAGATTTATATCAATTCCAGAGCAAATATGACTTACAAAGTCCAACTTTATAGGTGCAAATGGATACACTATGAAATCATTATGACAGATCACAAATTCTTGGTTTAGAAAGTTGGTTAGACTTAAAGATGTTTCCTTCATTACCTGTAAAGAAAAATAAAGTTTCCTATCTATTTGTGTTTCAGTAAGTTGTAATATACATTCAAAATTAATTATGGTTAATTAATTAGCTCTTGCCTAAACAAGTTACCAAACCTATTTTTTTGTATATGTTTATGGTAACAAGGCCTGCTACAACCTTAGACTAGTCCTAGCAAAAGGTCCAAGGGCTGAATTCTTTATCATCATTTGAAAAAACCCAGCTTCAGAGGTTTTCAGTAGAAGTGAAGTGTAGCAACATGTCGTGGCAGAGGAAACTGAGAGACGCCCAGGGAACAATAGACATCTTGTGGGAAGGGCTGAAATGTATGCGGCCCATTCCCATGGGAACGTCTGTGGTTCTTTCACACTGTGTGAAAAAGATGCTCCTTGAAAAGAATCTTTAATCCTTTCTTTCAAGGGAAAAGCTATCTGAGAACTTTATTGAAAGTTTCTAGAACCCAAATGGGTCTAAGTTTGTCAGTGGGCATTTTTTATACAGGTGAATAAAATAACTTTTTTTATGCACAATAGTGTTGTGCAAAGCATAACATAAATAAATATAGTTATTCTAGAAGTGAAGAAACAAAGAATATCCTAACCTGGGGTTGAAAGTTAGATGCTAATTTCCTCAGAAAAAAAATGAC
Source organism: Pteropus medius (assembly GCF_902729225.1). Lineage (NCBI taxonomy): Eukaryota > Metazoa > Chordata > Mammalia > Chiroptera > Pteropodidae > Pteropus > Pteropus medius. The sequence continues at coordinate 15,379,170 of NW_024355205.1, forward strand.
TTCCTGAGTTTTCTCATATTTCTGTTTAGGAGAATCTACTGATGCATAATAGAGTAAACCAGCAATGTTTTATTAGTGCCCACTAAAGGTAGGTCACCTTGAAAAGTCATAAAGAACTTTCCCTCCAGTGTCCTGCAGGGAATTACATACTCTCTCCTAGCTGCTACTGTTTAGCCATGGTTAGGGGAAGCCTGACAGTAAGGCTGTCTCTCCAGGGAACAAGATCAGTTTGCCAAAAAATCAATAGAGACACATTCAAGACAGTGCATGAACCACCCAGATTTAGGATTGGGGGAGAGTACAACTAGGATATAAATGTGACACAAATGGGAAACTTCCTGGACATTTGTAATGCTATGCACTCAATGCCAGGTAGCAGCACAGTAGTGCATTGGCTTTGAAAAAGGATAGCATGGGGTATTATTAACAGGAGAATGACCTATAAGAATAATGGATATTAAAGATATGATTGCTGTCACTTCCTGTGTAGATGTTATCTGCCGGGTTCTGTGTTAAATGCTCTACGTAATAATCTCATAAATCCTCCGAACAACCCACATCACAATCCTCAGGCGCAAATAAGGAACCTGAGGCTTAGGGAGGTTAATTAACCTGCCCAGGTTTACACTGCAGGCAGTGGCATAGCTGAGTTCAGTTGTGTCCAGGTTCCCATACTGTAACCACTTGGCTCTTCTTACTGAAGTCCCATAGTTTCCATATTAGGAACTTACACTCTTTTAAAAGTGTAAGAAGATTGTATAAAATCAAGTGATAAAAACCATTAAAATGAATAGAGGATGAAGAAGAGAGAAGGCTAATGAAATATAGTCTATTGCATTAAATGAGATGTTATCACTCACTATCTATAAGCCAGAAAATTGCTAGTAAAAGCCAATTGCCAATGACTGGATTCCCTATTTTTATAAAAGAAAGTCTTCAAAGGGACATTTTTCCATTTGTGGATAGCATAAAAATATGATTGATCAGCCAATATCTAGGAATATTTATGAGGTCTGGAGCCCATGACCTAGTTCAATGGCAAGTGTATATCTGTCTGAGCACACACTTTTGTGGGGTAGCACTCCAGGGGGGACAGTCACAATATCCCCATCTTAGTGATCACACAGATGAATTTATCTGCAGCACAACTTCCAGTGCACATAGCCAGCAGACAGGTGATTTGATGGCAATAGACAAAAAAAGGGTAGAGGATAATATGGCTTAAAAACATGTTTTGTTTTGTTTTTCTTTTACAATGCAGTTAGCTGGTTGAAACAATAAAGGAGGATTTCAGTAACTTTTTCTTCTCTGGAGTGTCGATGGATCAAGCAGGATAAACATTTTCTCCAATTATTGATGCAATATTTAAAGTACAAATCTAATATATCTGGTCCAAGTGGATTTTTATGAAGAAGCTTCCAACAAATAAAGTGAAAGAGTGTAGAGTAAGTCCTCACTTAACGTCATTGATAGGTTCTTGTAAACTGCTACTTTAAGCAAAACAAGGTATAAGGAAACCAATTTTACCATAGGCTATTTAATATAAACAAGAGTTAAGTTCCTATGGCACATTTCTTGTCACAAAAAAATACCAAACTTTTTAATAAAGACCCAAAACACTTCTAGTAATTGAAATCAATGTGAGCTATACATATATTTAAGAAAAAGTAATAAAAATAGGTCAGATTATTATTTCCCAACCTGATTATTCCAGTGCAGGGTCTCAGTTGGCCAGAGCCCATGCAGTTCAGGAGACAAGGCGGGAACCACCCTGGACAGGATGCCCTTCCATCAAGGGGCACGCTCACATCCATGCCCAATCTCAGTCAGACTGGGATAATGCAGACACACCCATTTACCTCGCTGTGCATCTTTGGGATGTGAGAGGAAACAGAGGCACCCAGAAAAAAACCACCCAGATGTCGAGAAAAGTGCAAACTTCACACAGACAATGACCCCAGTTGGGAATCAATTTTTTTTCTCATAAATGTTATAACAAAATGACGTTGAACGAAATGACTTGTTCGAAGACCTACTGTATGCATTTGTGTTCAGTAAGTTTGTTCCGTTTATTAGCAACTTTCTGCATCCTTAAATTTTCAGCAATATTTCTCTAGTGGCAGAACAAGATCACTTCTTTAGGAGCTGCAGCTCTTATTGGACAAATGCTCAGTGTTTCAAACTATGTGTGTGAAATTCAAGAAGGAGGGAAGTGTTGATTAAGTTACAATTCTCTCTTCCCCAGCCTTGTGAAATGTCTCCCAATAGCCATTCCACTCACCTGCTTGAGTTCATGTTGAAACTGTTGTTTCCTGCATAGCTTTTTGTTTTTTGTTTTTCATTTTTTCCCATTCTTCTCAGGGAAAGTATAGATTTTCATGAACACAGAGCGTTTTGTTTTCTCTGTTAAAAACAACTCTACTGGAGCAGGCTTTATGTTTCACCCCAGGAAACAGAGCATTTCACTCAGAAGTAACTCTCTTTTCACTGGGTGAGGGCAGCCTGTCACCTGATCAGCTCTGGAGCAGCCGGTGGCATCAGGCTGCATTCCTTGAATTCTTTCATCTGCACGGGCTCTGCAATGAGCAACTTCAGGTTCACTAAGCTCAGTGGATTCCACCAACTCTCTTGTGCCCAGGAGTCTGCTGCCTGAATCTCCCGCCGAGTCTCAAAACATACAGCTGAGTAACAACAAACCTGCCTTTGAGGAGTAGCGTGCAGGTAAACTGAGTTTGTGGGGAGTGCTGTGATTCCCTGAAATATGTCATGCTTGGTGCAGAATTATTTCTCTTTTTGTGGTGTCTGTTTCTTTTTACAAAAACCTGACTTGTCAACCAATACCTGCCTGAAAAATATATACTAAATAATGAGAACGTGGGCTTCAGATTTGGGTCCCTTAAACATTAGGAAAAGAAATTATAAGAACAAAAGTTGGGAGTAAGAAGGAATTTTATGAGGCAGTTTTTGTGATTCAAAAAGTACGAGATTTGGAGGCTGACCTGCTTAGATGTGAATCTTGGCTCTGTGTGTGACCTCATAGTCCTGTTTCCTCTTCGGTAATAATATCTCCCTTCAGGGTTGATGAGAGAACTTAGAGAAGAAAGTGTCTAGCAAAGAGCTTGATGTATAGAAAGTATCTGAGTGTGCATGCATATGTGCATGTGTGTACATATATGTGTGTTTGTGTGTGTTCAGTGGGTGCATCTGTATACATGCATATAGGCCACAGGACTATGACATTCATAAGGGACGATAGTGAGTTTCTCAGAAGGTGAGGTTGAATTTGATCTGGCTCTGACCTCTGCTGTTGCAAAGAGACTAGCAGGAGAAGCCAGATACCTGAGCGAAACATTGACCCAAGCTGCTGAAAAATAAATAACATGGCTTGCTGATCCTTATCCAGGAAAGGGCAGTATAATGTAATGTGTGGATGCTTTTTAAATGAGGACTGATGGGAAGGGAGGCAGCTTAATGATTATCACACACAATGTACAACAGTACACAATCCTGAGAGAGTTTTACCTGGGAGATGAATTGCCTTCACTTTGGCTTCTGCAGCTTACTCTGCAGGTGCCAGCGCCCTGGGCTGGTTATTTTCCCCTCTGAAAATCAGTTTCTCATCGCATGGAATTGTCATGAGAATTAAATGACTTAATACTCGTTCTTGCCTGACATATGATAAGCACCCGCTAAACATGAGCTGTTCATGTCATTTTACAAAGAGCAATTTTACGTGTTATCAGCTTTAATCTTCAAAATAACTTGGTGAGATAGATGAGGCACATGTTAGCATCATTTTGCAAATGAAAAGACTGAGGCTGAGGAAGGGAAAAGTATGAACCAAAAATCCCATAACCACTGAATGGCCAGGCTAGGACTTGAACTTCAGTCCCAGACAAGAAGCTAACTTGGTATATACTCAGGACTCATGCATTGAATGAAACCATTCTAAAAGCTTCAGCTCAAATACCATTTCCTCCACAAAGCCATTCTTATTATCTTCCTCTAGAAGAGATCTCTCTCTCCCTTACATTTCCCCAAACTTCCTTTTACAGTACACAGGAGACTTTTCTCTGGGTCGTCCTTATATTGTAGAATGTTTGGTATAAGCTTCATCTCTTCTGCACCCCCAGACATATGAAAATTTTCATGTACAGCTGTGTGGGAGTGTGAATGTGGGGCTCCGCACCATGTGTCACTGTAAGCGTGGAAAGAAGGAGCCCAGGAAAAGCCTGTGGGTGCTCCTCTCTCCCAGTACACATTTCTGCTCCTTCTCAGAGCTCCGGCTCTGATGTGTGTGGGGCAGCTGAATCTGCTTCAGGAAGTGCCAGATATTGGCCAACAAGCCGACTAGTCAAGGTGAAGTTATTTCCATCCAGTGTCTTATTTCCTGAATATTATTTTTCTGAGGCTCTGTCACTGTATATGTTGAAGCTAGGAGTGTGGGTAGAGAGAGAATGTGTTAAGGGGAAAATTCAGGAAAACACTGTCCTAATTTTTCTTATAAATATTGTAATTCACTCTTCCACATATGCCAGGGCACAGACCACTTTGTAGGACATTCGCCCTTCTCTTTCCACCCCCTGAAACCTTCCTACCTCTCTCCTTCATTTCTCTTCTTCTAAGCTTCTCTTCCTTGTGACCCTCCTGCCTTCTGGTTGGCTGAAATTTCAGAGAATAGAGGGGTAAGGATGCAGGGCTGGCGCAGGAGGGAAGAGGAGTTCATTTCTTTAAGACACTACCTATCCCTTCATCTTCAAATGTTAGTAATACTCTGAGGGCCTTTACACCTAACAGTAGCCTCATATGGAGCCCTTACATACCATAGTGGTTATGAACCTAGAACTTAGCATTCTGGGTTCAAAATCCAGCTCTCCAGTTTATTAGCTGTGCAGCTTAAGCAGGTTGTCAAATACTTTGAGTTCCTTACCTGTCAAATGAGGATGAAATATCTTCATATGGTTTTTATCAGAGTTAGATGAGTTAATGTTTACAAAACATCTAGAACAGTGCCTGGCACATAGGTAAGCATATATAAATATTGGGTATCATTGTCCTAAAGCTGGTAAGTACTGGTTGGTAGCACAAAAGTTACTACTACTACTACCCTCGAAATCCCTTTAATGGCCTATGAATTGCACCATTTGGAATACTACTGGTAGCTTATTTAATTGTCTGGTGAAGGATTTGGCTTGTGTTTGGAGACCATATTTCATGGAGAGTATGTATCTTTAAACTTTAAACTTGCATTTAGTATAGAGAAGCGCTCTCATAGTGATAGCTCAGAAGGGAGGACTGAGATGGCCCAAGGAAGTGGCAGACTTCTCTCTCCCTTTACACACTCATTCTGGGGAGTACATGCAGAGCGAAATGTTGGGCAGAATCACCTATTGCTTATACTAAATAAATCACTCTCGGCTTTCCCATTCTGAGCATGTGGCTGCATTTGGATGTTACTTGTATATATAACATGATTCCACTTCACTGTGAACCATGAGGGAAGCCCACAGGCACTGCCACAGTTATCATGGGGCCTTAGGGAAGTCATTAAACCTCCCTAGCCATTAAATGATTGCTAAAGTCTCTACCAGTGCAAATGGTCTGTGATTTTATTAGGCCCAGAAGGGAGCTAATGAGAATAATCAGATATTTAATTTGTGCCATTACCCTACTCTCTTTGGATTATTAATTGAGTAAGAAGTACAGTGGGACTTTATTAATTCAACTTTGAGAATAGAAGAATAGCCTGATCCCAAAGCCCTTTTTCCTTAGCCTACATTGCAAGTTATCACTTTCAAGTTCAATGTTCAAGTTCAAGTTCATGCTCATGTTCTCTTAAGGTTTATCCAGCCACATACTCTTAGGTGGAGTCTTTTATTTCACTGCAACTTATTTAGAGAGTATATAATAATAAAGCAAGTACTGAGATCAACTTCTGGTCAGAGTGTTGGAGCAGCTTCTGTGATCAATACAGCAAAGAAGCCCAGCCAAGAAGGTAAGCATATCCAGGAAAAGAGAGGAAACCAGGAAGTGGGTCTAAAAGATGTTTCCTGTGTTCCTTCTTTCCTTTAATTGCCCTTTTCTGTTTGGTTTCCACGGGAATCTGTTTGGGGACATTGGGGACAATCTGGCAAGTGTTGGGCATATTTGTTATTTGTTCACTCTTTCCTTGTGGCATAAAGAGAAGTGTATAAAAAGAATATAGAAAAGGGAAAAATAAGTGTGGAATCTGCACTGCTTTTTAAGGCTCAAATTAAGTTCTAAGAAACTTAATATTTTTTGACAGGACTTTTTGAGACATAAATAAGGAAAGAGCTCATTCAAAGATCATTAAGTCGGAATCTGTTACTCTATGCACATTTCCAAAGGTTTTTTTTCCTTCTTTGCTGAGCACCAAGTTCACATTCTGAGCTCATGTCATTCTGCTAATGTTTACATTGGGTCATTTGTTTCTCTTGCAGAGAGTGGCAATAAGGCCTCCAAGTCTGGAGAAAAATGACCTTGCAGCGAATACAAAGTATACCACCTGCTCCATGTTTCCGTCTTACTAACCTCTGGTGACTGGGACACATGGCCCTGAGCCTACAGAAAGTCAACTGACTACCAAACTCCTCATCATGCATCATCTGTTCAGAATGGTCTTGGGACAGAAAGATCTTTCACGAGCTGGAGACCTCTTCTCCTTAGATGACTCTGAGATTGAAGATAGCCTGACAGAAGCTTTGGAGCAAATTAAAATAATTAGCTCATCTTCAGTAAGTAAACTGAGTTTTAGATTAGACCCCTGAAATGATTTATTCTAGAATAAGTTTTTGTATATATCCTGGGGGAAAGGATTTTTGCAGGGGAAAGAGGAAGGACCACTAATACTGTTCTCTCTTAACTCTGGTCTGTGGTTTAGTTGGCATCTAAGAAATAACACCAAGGAAGCCATTGACTTAGGGGACAGCCAGGCCATCTTTTTTCCTCTCAAGTAGACCAGAACTCTGCAAATGTCATATCAGAGTGGAATTCTCACAAAAGGCTTATCTAAGAGTTGTTTCTATATCCTTGGAATGACGTAGAGAGGAGAGGGGGAGAATCTGGGGAAAAGCAGACCTGTCAAGCTGTGCGGCAGCATCAGTAAACAAAACAAGGTGTGTGGTGGAGGCTGAATAATGAAAGAAGGCAGGATACCTTCTGCCACGCAAGTAATATGAGACAAGGACAACGATCATTCTGCTGCCAGAAGTGACAGTTGCCTAAGGCTTCATAATGCTGATTCCATTTGCTTCTATATCGTTTCTGGTTTAGTTTAGTTTTGTGTTGTTTTCTTTCTGTTGCTCCTTTTTCTAAACACCTCCCCCACCC
>NW_024355205.1:15390620-15601494 GCF_902729225.1 Pteropus medius
CTGCAGCACCTGGTATTCGTGCTTTGTTTTGAAAATGTAACTTCTCACTCAAAATCTCTTTAAGTTCCCCAATGCTCCTTTAAGTTTTGACTTCAAATTTCAAGTCCTTTTTGGAATACATTTACCTAACAATCATTTCTTCTGCTCCCTTGGCTCTCCTCCCAGACTACTTTGGGTGAGATTGTCACCTTTTCAATTCATCTTCTTCTCCTACTCCCAACCCCATCTTCTCCATGATGTTCACCCATACTTAATTGGTGCACCCACCTTCCAATTCTCTTTAACTTTTTAACAATAAAAATGTTAGGCGCTCGAAAATAACTCAATTTAAGCAATTAGATAAAATGGAAATCACCTTCATGTCAATTTCTATTTCTTCTCTTTCTTTCCAAAGGTAACTAATATGCTTATTGTAGCATGTTTTATTTATGCATGTTTTATTTCTGTGCTACATATCCATGACTCAAAATTACTTACAGTGTTATAGTTTATGTTTTTAAACTTTATATAAATGCTGCCATGGGCTCGATATTATGTTTTTGAAGTTTAGCTGTGTTGGTATATGCAGTTCTAATTCATTTGTTTTCAGTGGCATAGAGTATTCCATTGCACAACTATGACACAGTTTGTTTATCCATTCGTCATTTGATGGACATTTACTATTTAAACAGTGCTATGGTGAACCTTCTTATAATTGGCAATTTTGTGCTAGTATTTCTAGTGTACGCATCTAGGAGTGAAACAACTGTTTGGGAGTGGGGGTTGAATACTTACAACTTTCTAGTATACCACCAAATTGCTCTCCATTGTGGTTTTACCAATTTATACTCCCAGCAGTCATGTGGGAGAATTCCAGTGGCTTTATATCTTCACCAATGCTTATTTGTGAAGTTTTTAAAGTTCTTGTCAATTTAAGATTAAAGTTCTTGTCAATTTAAAAATTGAAGATTTTTAAAGTTCTTGTCAATGTAAGTGAAACAGTATCTGATTGTTGTTTAAATATATTAGTATATTTTATACTAATCCTTTGCCACTTATGCATATTGCATATTTCTTACTGCAGATGTAGGTTGCCTTTCACCTTTTATTATACTAAGTATTGGTATCTGGTAGGACAGATATTTCCAATTCCTTCTTTAAAATTGTTTTGATTTGTTTTTGTTCTTTAACAATTTTATATTAGGTTTCTCAAGTTTCATGAATAATTTTGTCAGTATCTTCACTGAAATTGCATTTGGTCTATAGATTAATTTAAAGAAAATTAACATCTTTATGGTACTGTCCTATCTGTAGATACTGTATAGCTACCCATTTATTTAGGTCTTTTAAAGTATCTTTTAATTAAGTTTTATAATTTTTCCTTAATGATTTTGTCATATATTTTTTCGATTCATAATTTATATTTTTTAGCTGATTATAAATAAGATCCTTTGTAAAATTATATTTTCCAACTATTTTTTCATGTGATCATAATAGAAATAACATTTGTGTAGTGATCTTATATCCAGTAAACTCACTCAACTCTCTTTTTCATCCTAATAATTTGTCTATAATTTTTTTCATTTATCCAAAAAATATATTAGGCATCTTCAATGTGCCAGACACTGTACTAGATGCTGAGGATACAGGACTGAGCTAAATAGACCAAAAAAAATCTCTGCCATCATCCATTTAATTGAGTGAGACAGAAAGTAAACATAACAAATAAGGAAAATACATAGCATATTAGAAGAAGATAAGTAAGAAGAGGACAAAGAATTAGAAGCCTGAGATTTAAATGGGCAGAGGTGGTAGGACATACTGAGAAGCTGACATTTAAACAACTTGAAGGAGATGAGGGATTAATACTTGTGAATACCTGGAGGAAATCATTTCAGGCAAAAGAAACATCCAGTAGAAAGGCCCTGAGGTTAAGGGAAACCTAGAGTTTTTGAGAAACAGCATGGAAGTCAGTGTGGCTGTAGCAGAGGGAGCGAAGCGTGAAGGTCATAAACAAGTCAGAAGGGAAGTAGAGGCTGGATCACGTAGGGCCTTGTGCAGCCATTGAAGAGTCCTGACCAGAGAAGGAACAACATCTGACTTTCTTTTTCCTATGTTGAGAAGAGTCTGTGGAAAGGCAACGGTAAAATCAGGGAGGCCAATTAAAAAGCTACTGCAATAATCAAGATAAGAACAGAGACTGACCATTATGGAGCAATGGAGTTGGTGAGAAGTGTTCAGATTCTGGATATTTTTTGAAGGTGGAACCACCAGAATTTGCTGATGTGGTATGTAAAGAGAGGAAGAAGAGGAAGGTGAGAGGTGGGGGTGAGGAGAGAAAGAGAGAGAGAATTTCAAAGATTATTAGCCTGAAAAACTGGAATGATGAAATTGTCATTAAGTAAGATGGAGAAGACTGAAGGAGGAACAAATCTGAGGAGGAGAATAAGAAGGAATCAACAGTTCTGCTGAAGACATGTAAAGTATGAGCTGTCAGATGCCTAAGTAGAGACATCATGAAGATAGTTGGATATATGAGTCCGGAGTTGAGGAGAGAAGCCTGGGCTGGACAACATCATCTTGGAACTCATCAGTCTTGAGACTAAATGAGATCACCAAGGGAGTGAGTATAAAAAAAGTAAGAAATCCAAAGACTGAGCCTAGTGCTCAGAGGTCAAGGAGATGATGAAGGAACAGTAAAGAATGGAGAGAAAGTCTGGTGATGGAAGAAGAAAGTCAGAAGAGCATGACATCCCAAAAGCCAAGTGGAGAAACTGTATCAAGGACAGAGAGATGTCAAATGCTGCTAATAGGTAAAGTGAGATGAGGACTGAGAATTGACCATTAGATTCAGTCATGTGAAGGTCATGTGATGTGACAAAAGCCATATCATTGGGTAGCTGGAGTAGAGTGAAAGCTGGAGTAGAGTTAGTTGAAGACAGAATGGAAGGAGAAGACTTGAAGAAAGTAAGCAGTGATAACTCCGGGCATTTTTCTATAAAGAGGAGCAGAGAAATGGAGCAGTAATTAGAATCAGGGAGTCTAAAAAAAATTTTTTTAAGATGAGAGAAACAGTCTTTAGACATTTTTATGTATACAATCATTGTCTTAAAATAATGATGGTTGGAGTCTTCTCTTCCAATCCTCTGCCTTTTGTTTGACTTCTCTATCTCGTTGTCCTGTCTAGCACTCCAGAATAATTTTGAATAGACTGGGAATAGCAAGAATCCTTTTCTCATTCTTTAAAGTGAGTTTTCTGACTTTTCAATATAAATATGATGTTTGTTCCAGGCTTTAGTTTAATGCCCTTTATCAGACTAAGGAGGTTCCTTTTTCTTCCTGTTTTTCTAACAGTTGTTTAATTTTATCAATTGCTTTTTCTGCTCTTCTGAGATAATTCTATTTTGCCATTTAATTGTTAATGTGGTGAATTGCAGTAATAGATTTTTAAAATATAAAACTATTATTGCACTCCTGGAGTAAAATGAAATTTGACATTTATTTTAATATATTTCCTAATCGTGTTTGTGATTTTTAAAAGAATTTTTGAACTATGAGATTGGCCTATGATTGTCCTTTCTTCCACAGTCTTTACCTGGTTTGGGATCTAGTTATACATATTAGCCTCGTAGAATGAATTGGGAGTTGTTTCCATTTCTATTGTCAATAAGAGTTTTATAAGATTGTGATGACCTGTTCTTCGATTTCATAGAAAGCTGTAAAAACCTTTGGGTACCATGAGGTGTTTTTGGTTTGTCGTTTTTTTAAGTATATTTTTAAACTACTGATTGAATTTCTTAAAAGAAAATGGGGAGGGGGTTCTTTCATCACTTTTGGTAAAACATTTTCTAGGAAATTATGCATTTTATCTGAGTTTTCAAATTTATTGGCATAAATTTACTTGTATTATTCTTATTTTTGTGTTCTACTGCATCCGTATTTAAATTATCTTTTCCACTGGTATTTTCTTTTATCAGTATTTTCCAATGGTATTTTCTTTTATCAGTATTTTCAGAGCTTTGTCTCTTTTAAAAAGCTTTTAGCTTAATAATTAGAGTATAGAGTATCTTTTTTCTTTCATTAATTTTTTTATAATAATTTTTTATTTTTCAGTTATACTTGGCATACAAGATTTTAGTCTGTGTCTTTTAACCTGAAGTGAGTCTCTTGTAGGCAGCAATATGCAAGGGTTCTGTTTTCTTATCCATTCAGCCACACTCCCTATTGATTGGAGCATTTAATTCTTTTTCATTTGAACTGCTTGTTAATAGATATGTAGTTATCTTCATTCTTTATTCAGATTTTTGCTACATATTTTTTATGTAAAAAGAAGTCCCTCCAACATTTCCTGTAATACTGGCTTGGTGTTGATGAACTCTTTTAGCTTTTTCTTATCTGGGAAGCTCTTTATCTGTCCTTGGACTCGAAATGCTAGCTTTGTTGGATAAAAATAATCTTGATTGTAGATCCTGGGTTTTTATCACTTTGAATATTTTGTGCCAAGTCCTTCTGTTCTGCAAAGTTTCTTTTGAGAAATCAGCTGCCAGTCTTATAGGTGCTGCCTTGTAGGTAACCAGTTGCTTTTCTCTTATTGCTTTTAAGATTCTCTTTGTATTTAACCTTTGGCATTTTAATTATGATGTGTCTTGGTGTGGGCCTCTTTGGGTTCAACTTTTTGGGGACTCTCTGAGCTTCCTGGGGTTGTATGTCTATTTCCTTCACCAGGGTAGGGAAGTTTTTTCATCATTATTTCTTCAAATAGGTTCTCAACCTCTTGCTCTTCTTCTCCTTCTCATGTTGTTGCCATTCCAACTGAATTAGGTGTGTTGTTACCACAAATATTGAATTAAATATCAATTTAAAATGTTTTCAAAAACTTATTGGCAATGCATAAAGGCATGGAAAGAAAGCACCAGAATATAAATTTTATATTAGTGAACCAAATATTCATTATTGAGGGGAATGACAGAAATTCCACATTTTCTTGCAAAACAACAACTGAGAGCTTTATGAAGACTAAAAGAGAACTTCCTCTTTTGTGACCGAGATATTGGTCAAAGACTGTCTTTACACTACAGTAAGTAATGCAACTAAAGAGGAAAAACAGGCAAGTCCCTTGTAAGAGATGAAAGGAATTTCAAGGAAATTAGAGGCTAGTACCATCATTTAATGTCTTGCATAGAATTCTCTTTAAGGAATGATGTAACTCACAATTTAATTGGCATGGCAGTCTTTTTTCTTTCTTAAAAATGGAAGATCTTATATTTGACACCTTCTTACATTTGTAGAATTAAAATAACTATGTCTAAAGTTATTCAATAGCTTTATTTTCCTCCTATTACCATAAAAACATTGGAATGCTTTAATGCCTATCTTATATTATTACTAATCAACACTTTTATTTCACCTTGTTTAATACCACCAAAACTATTTCAAATTACTGACTTTTTAAAAATTCAGCCAGTGTTTACTTTGGGTACCAACTACTTCTCTTTTTCTTTTCTCATTGTTCTTTAATTTCATTGTCATCTTTTTTTTTCCTTCCGTATCCAAGTGTCCACTTTCTGAAGGATACATTTTAAAAGTCCTTTCAGTGGAGATCTATTAGTGATAAACTCTCTCAATGTTTGTTCTTTTTTCTGAAAAAGTTGTTACTTTGACTTTAATTTTGAATTTGAATTACCTAGATGTAAATTTCTAGATTGGCCGTCTTTTTATTTCTCAGTAATTTTTACTATTGTTGCTACTAAATTTGCTGTCAGTTTGTCATTCTTTATACCTAATCTACTTTTTCTCTGTATCTTCGGTGTTCTGTGGTTCTATTATGTGTCTAAAAGCGGCTTTATTTGTATATTCCTACTCAAACCTCATTGTATTTTGTTAGTTTGAATTTTTACCTTTTATCAATTTTGGAAAGTTTTTAAATATTGTATCAAATATTGTATTTTCCATCTAATCTCTCCTTCTGGAAATCTTAATCTTATTTATTCACTCATTTATGCATTATATAAATATTTTTTAGTATCTCCTATCTTTCAGCAATATTCTAGGCATCGGTAATGTAATACTAAACTAAGTAGATAAAAATCATTTCCTCTCATATCCTTCATATTCTATTCTATTTTATCCTCCACATCTCTTAACCTTTGTATTTTCCATCTTTATGTGATACATTATGTTTTAATTTCCTCGGCTCTGTATTTTAATACACTGAGTCTTTGTTTAGCTGTATCTCATCCACTAATTCATCCATTCATTGAAATTTTCATTTCGAAAATTTCATATAGTTCTTTTTAACATTTTTCTGGTCCTTTTAAACATGATTTGGTCTTTGTTTATATAAAAAAATTATTTTTCTTTATACATTAAATCATTTTGAACATATGATTGCATAATATAATCAATAATTACATTACCTGAAGTTATTGAATATCGAATCTATTCTAAGTTTCATCTGCTTACATGTGCTCATATTGGCTTATTTCCTTGTGTGTTATAATTTTGGATTTTTGAGTTCACTTTAAATAGAATTTTACCATGTCAATACTGAATGGCTGGAGTTGAGCATTTTGCCCCGCAAAGTAGTTTGCTTCTGCTGGAAACTCCAGCAATATTATTGGCTCCAGGACAGCTTTTATTGTTGTTGCTGCTAGTATTGTTCATGTCTTGACTTTGGAGAGTCTTAGAATGATAGAATAAATAAGTGTATATGTATGCTTTTAAAAGTGGAAAAAGTGATATAAATATAAAGAATTATTAGCAGGGATGCCAATATAGAATGTAACAATAAGAAGGGAGTAACTATGTGGTCTTTTGTGTTGTACAGTATTAAGTGGTTGTGGAATAAATGTGTAAAAATTATAACTACAGAAGGAAATATATGTAACTCACTGTGTGTTATAAAGATAAATGCTACATAGCAGGATCTTGTTCTGGTAAAAGTAATAATTCTGCTGCATTAAAATAAAGGATACACTCACCAACAAAGGAGGGAAGTAAAAACAAATATACTAAAACAGTTCATCAAATTTAGTGTTGTCCATTCTATGAATGGGAAGGTGGATTAATATCTGGAAATTTCATCTAAATAGTAATATAACACTTCATATGCATAAACCAGATTTTAAAAAAATGGTTACCTACATAGATGCTAAAAGGGCATTGAAAAAAAATTAAAACAAATATATGAACTTTGAAAATAGAAAGTGATGCATCCTATATGATATAAAACACTTACAGTATTTTCCTGCATTAGAATAAATTTTTCTATAAAAAAATGAGAAACTAAAATCAGAAATTAAACTAGTATTTTTGCTTTTATCACTCTTATGTGAAATAGCTTAGGAAATTACAGCTGATTCAATAAGCCTTGAGATATATAAAAGATAAAGATACAAACAGAAATCTTTCTAGAAAATCCAGGAGAATGATCTGAAAAATTATCAAAATTAGGAAGAGTGGAGTTAAATATCTGTATATAAAATAAATACAAAAAACCTGTAGGTTGACTTAATTAGCAATAACTAAAAGTTCTAATGAGGAAAAAACAAAGATTTTATTGACAAAAACAGTAAATACATGCAGTATACCAGTAAAGACTTTCAAAACTTTGTGGAGCTTATATTAAAAAATGGCAAAATTAGTATTGTAAAAGAATTGAGAAATGGAACAAGCAAACTGAAAAAGCAGGCTTGAAATAGAATCTGACATGTATAAAATAATTACTAGGAAATGAATTATTCAGTAAATGATGGTGGGAGAATTAGATTAGCTATTCAGAATACAGTGTACATTTTTACTTACTTTCATAAATACCAGATAGATTTAAGAGCAAAGTGAATAGTTAAGAAATTAATTTCTAAAATAACAAATATTAAATGTTTTGTCAAGTTTTTAATCTAGAAAAATAGAGGTAAATTTTTATTAAAACTTTGATAAGGAAAAGGTGATGTGGGGAAAAAAAGCTGCAATAGGAATTAAGGAGAAAAAAGTGAATGTGTAGATGGATATTTGCACGCATTTGGAATGCCTCTGTCAAGTAGGTGAAAAAATGATGAGCCTGGTTTCCCCTAAGCAAGGGAACTGGGCTGAGAAGGAGACTAACTTTTCACTGAGAACACTTTCTTTGTATCTTTTGAAGTTTTATACCATGTCCATGGATTTCATTTTCAAAAAATAATGATTTAAACAGCTTAAATTTCTAATTTAAGAAAGAAAAAACAATTAAATCCCCAAAGACCAACCAATTTTACTATCTAAAAATCTATCATGTCAATAAATAGCTGTAAAAAGTACAACTAAAAATAATAGAACATGGAGACATATTTGCAAGCAATATGCGAAATGCTAATTTAAGAGAAAGAGATACTACACCAAAGGAGGACCAAAAAATGAAGTCATCTAAGGAAAAATAGACATAAGATACAATGAGCAATTCCCAAAGGAAGAAATACAAATGGCCAATAAACATGAGAAAATATTCAACCTCACTTCTGATCAAAGAAATTCCAAGTAAAACAGCAATGAGATATTGTTTTTCGCTGATCGAATTAGCAAAACAAAAATACTTTGTCCTTGCAAAGGTACAATGGGCAGAGCATGTTTTCACCCAGCTGACGAGAGTATAAATCGGTAAGATCTTTCTGGGAAACAGTTAAGCAGTTTTCACGAGCTTTAAAAGTGTTACTGTCCTTTGCCTCAGAAATTTCCACTTCTGGAGAATCTGGGCTCTAAATAATCTACAATTTGGAGGAGGTTTCATGCATAAGATGTTTACTGCAGCATTAGTTATAACAGTAAAAAATGATTGTTAGAGTTGGAGCTTGCAGTAGTAGGACAAAAGCCACATCACTCCCAACTTTAAGGGCAAATGATGGTGTGAGGTTTCAGTGCTTGCCTTCTCTGTCGTACTTTCAGGTTTGTCATTCCACCATGTAGAATTCACAGTCAGACTAATTTCCCAATTAAAGCCTCCATTTAGACGTTTCGAAGGGTCATGTATCTCTTAATAAAGATAATTAGCTATTTGAGGAAGATTTAAAATAGAGGAATGGGGGAAAATTTGGTTGGGGAAGAAAAAAATGGGTTTTGTAGTTATTTGAATTGAAGAAAAGATAGATGAAATAATATGTTCTATTGTGTACATGAAAAGAAAGCTTATGATGAGAAGTTAAAAGTTAACTTCAAATATTTCACAAAAGTTACTGACATGTCAGAGTAAAAAAGTAAAGTCTGACCTGTAATAGACTTAGAAACCAAAATAGTCTGAAGATGAAACTCACTTGCAATTGAATAATTATGCTCCTTTGGATTCTCGTAGTAACCTATACATGTATCTATGATAGCACAGACCTGCTTCATTTTGGCACATGTGCAAATTAGGCTCTTCCACAAGAGTCTCATCTAGAAAGAAGGCACTTATTGTATTGAGCTTTACAGCATCACTTCTTAGTACTCAGTGTGACATACTCGTTGGCTAAATGACTGAGTTTGTATTTTGTTGGTGCTTTGAAGGATAACTTTCCAGAGCACTATTTAACATGAAAGTTTTCTTCCAAATAGGATTACCAAACCAATAACAATGACCAGGCAGTGGTTGAAATCTGTATCACAAGAATCACAACAGCCATCAGAGAGACAGAGTCAATTGAAAAGCATGCCGAGGCCCTCGTGGGGCTATGGGACTCCTGCTTGGAACACAACCTAAGACCCTCTGGGAAAGATGAAGACACTCCCCACGCAAAAATCGCCTCTGATATCATGAGCTGCATTTTACAGGTATGTCAGTGTTCAACATCACACTATTTGTTACTGGCTTGGCAGGTTAGGAGAACATGTGATGTTTCTGACCAAGAGCCAACGTTTCTGAAGTGTTTGGATACTGTAAAAAGACACCACAAACCATCAATAGCTAAGCCAGACAGGCTTAGTCATTAAGAAACCAAGAAGTTTCTATCAAGCCCTTACTGTATACAAGACACACTATGAGGAGTTCAAAGGAATACCACAGCTAGCTCTAATTTGTTTGGAGAGAAAAGACATGTGCATATAAAATGTTAAAAGTAAAGCAATGTGTGCCAAGATTCAGATGAGATATATTGGGAAACGCAGAAAAGGAGAACTTTTATTCAGAGAGACCAAAGACGGGGTGGAGACTGAACTAAAGGGCAATGAGCTTGGAATATGTGGGGAAAAGTAACTTAGTCATTTTTAAGTATATATCTATATGTATCATGAATTATCCATAATTATATTTGACTGTTCTGATCATGCTTAAATTCTTTCTTTTGGCAAAAATGTGAATTTGGAATTTTGGCTCAGCCAAAAATCAGTTATGTAAGACTGAAATGTTGGGCAGGTCACTTAATTTTCTAAGCCACAGTTTTCTCTGTGTAAAATGCAGGTGAAGCAACATTGTCTATGACAAATTTTATCAATCAATGATATTAATAGGTATTTCTCAAAGAAAAAATTCTGCAGTCAAATAAATTGATAAACACTGAATTCAAATTTTCCCTTTTGAGCTATCACAATCCTTCGTAGCATATTAAAGGCTCTGGAAAGTCCTGCAATAAAGAAAGGCTGTTTAGTACAGCATTTTCCATTCTGATTTGACCATGGAGCTTTCTTTCCCCTCCCTACCCACAACACAACATTTATGAATAGCCTTCAGAACTATGGTTCCACTAGCACAATTCGGGAAATCCTGATTCTGTTAAAGAGTTTGGCACTGTGTATGGCAGCTAATATTAGTTTCATTTCTTCTCCTTTTCTTACAGTTGTCATTGCTTAACTGGAACAAATTTCATTTTGTCTCCTTAGTCCAGGGACTGGCCAACTGAACAAAAAGACTCTATTACACTGTTTTTGTTTGTATGGTTGTTTGGTTGGTTTTTTGTGTTTTTTCGTTCTTAAGATTTGGGATGGAAAGGGAGAAAGGGGGATTTCGACAAAATTAATGAGAGATTAATGCAGCTTGGCTATAACAACAAAGACCTAATATATCTGTTCTTCACTGATTATCTGGAGTATGTTATTGATATACATTAGAAACACAGATTATTTTACTCTAAAGTGCCACTCTACAGACATTCAGACAGTAACTCACAAGTCAACTGTACACTCCAGCTCCCATTGAATTTCAAAACCATTGATCTAGATTCTAGAGCAGCACTAACCAACAAAAATAGAATGCAGGCCACAAACACTAGCCACCTATATTATTTAAAATTTTCTGATAGCCATATTAAAAAGAAGTACAAAGAAATGGATGACATTGATTTGATAATATATTTTCCTTAACTCAATATATCCAAAATATTATTATTTCAACACGTACTCAATATAAAAATTAATGAGATATTTTTATACTGTTTTATGTCATGTATTTTTTTAAATAATATTTTATTTTTCAGATACAGTAGCATACAATATGATATTAGTTTCAGGTACACACCACAGTGATTAAACATTTACATAATTTACAGAGTGATCAACCCAATAAATCTAGTAACCATCTAATACCATATACAGTTATAACAATATTATTGACTATATTCCTTATGCTATATTTTATATCTCCATGACTATTTTATGACTATCAATTTGTACTTCTCAGTCCCTTTCCCTTTTATACTCCTACCAACCCCAACTATCTGGCAAACATCAAAACATTCTCTATATCTATAAGTTTGTTTCTGTTTTTGTTTATTTTGTTCTCTAGATTCCACATAGAAGTGAAATCATATGGCATTTGTCTTTCTCTGTCTGACTTACTCCACTCAGCACAATACCCTCTAGGTCCATCCATGTTGTTGCAGATGGCAAGATTTCATTCTTTTTTATGGCTGATTAATATTCCACGATATAAATGTACCACCTCTTCTTTATCCATTCATCTATTAATGGACACCAGATTCTCTCCAAATCTTGGCTATTATAAATAATGCTGCAATGAACATATGGATTCACACGTCCCTTCAAAGTAATGTTTTGGGTTTCTTTAGATAAATACCCAGAAGCGGGATTACTGAGTCCATCTTTGTCCTTTGTTATAGCCTTTGGTTCAAAGTCTATTTTATCTGATATGAGTTGCTACCCCAGGGTTTTTTGTTTTGTTTTTATTTTCATGAAACATCTTTTTTCATTCCTTTACTTTCAGTCTGTAAGTGTCTTTCAATCAGAAGTGAGACTCTTGTAGGCAGCATGTGTAAAGGCCTTATTTTCTTATCCATTCAACCCTCTTATCTTTTGATTGAAACATTTAATCCATTTACATTTACAGTAATTGTTGCTAGATGTGTAGTTACTGCCACTTTATTATTCATATTTTTTTATCTTTTTTCTTCTTCTCCTTAAAGATGTCCCTCTAACATTTCTTGAATACTGACTTGGTGATGATGAACTCCTTTAGCTTTTTCTTGTATGGGAGGCTCTTTATCTGTCCTTCAATTCTAAATGATAGCTTTGCTGGGTAGATTAATCTTGGTTATAGGTCCTTGCTTTTCATCACGTTGAATATTTTGTGTCAGTCCCTTTTGGCTTGCAAAGTTTCTTTTGAGAAATCAGCTGACATTCTTATGGGAGCTCCCTTGTAGGTAACTAACTGCTTTTCTCTTGCTCCTTTTGAGATTCTCTCTTTGTCGTTAACTTTTGGCATTTAAATTATGACATGTCTTGGTGTGGGCCTCTTTGGGTTCATCTTGTTTGGGACTCTCTCCACTTCATGGGCTTATATGTCTACTTCCTTCACCAAGTTAGGGAAGTTTTCGATCATTACTTCTTCAAATAGGTTTTCAATTCCTCTCTTTCTCTCTTTTCCTTCTGATACTCCTATGATACAAATGTTGGTATGATCGATGTTGTCCCAGAGGCCCCTTAAACTTTCCTCATTTTTTAGATTCTTTTTTCTTGTTGCTGTTCTGATTGGGTGTTTTCTGCTACCTTATCTTCTAAATCACTAATTCGATCCTCTGTTTCATCTCTGGTTAATTCCTTCTAATGTGTTCTTTATTTCACTGTATTCTTCATTTTTGACTGGTTCTTTTTTATATTTTCTATCTTTTTATATTTTCTATAAAAACATCTTTTTATGTTTTCTATTTCTTTATTAAAGTCCTCACTGAATTCATTTTCTCTTCCCTTCAATTCATTGAGCATCCTTACAACTAGTGCTTTGAACTCTGCATCTGGTAGATTGCTTGTGTCATTTTGTTTATTATTTTTCTGGAGCTTTGTTCTGTTCTTTCATTTGAGACATGCCTCTTTGTCTCCCCATTTTGGATGCCACTCTGTGTTTGTTTCTATGTATTAGGTAGGACTGCTATGTCTCCCAGTCTTAGTAGAGTGGCCTTATGTACTAGGTGCTATGTCTCCCAGTCTTAGTAGAGTGGCCTTATGTACATAGTTAGCCACTATGTGTGCCTTCTGTTTGTAGTGAGCCTTGGTTGCTATTTGCATGTCAATGGGAATTGAGCCTCAGGCTGATTGGTTAGGAAGTCTGGCTGGTGAGGGGCTGGCTCTATGGAACAGGATTTACTTTAGCAGGGCTGTGGTGCCTTCCCAGTCTGCCCTATGGGTGTGTTGAACTTGGATGCAACCCTGGGTGGTGCTCCAGCTTTGTCTGAAGTTAGCCACTATGTGTGTCAACTTCAGGGCCTCCTGAGATGGGCTCCACCAAAGGCCAAGTTCAGCCAAAGCCTGTGCCCTTCATAGTGCCATGTGGCTTGAGCCACCAAACAAATCACAGATGGCAGACACCTACACTGGACTTAGAGGTGCTTAGAGAGGACAAGCCACTAACAGGCTGGCTGCCACTAGTGCCAGGCTTGGGGCTGCTCAGCAAGAGGTATGGGGCATGCTGATGCCAGATGCTGCTTATTTGAGTTTTGTGAACATTTGAGAGATTTTAGGAGTCCACAACAAGACAAGCCATTTGTATAAAAAAGCTTTCAGCTTGGGTGGGGTGGGATTTCACGGAATCACCAGGGCAGAGTGACCAGTGTTAGCCAGGTTGATGGAGGCTCCTTCCATCTCACTCAGCCACAATCTCCACTGCGAGGCCTTGTGAAGAGAAGTTTTGGAGACTTCTCTTCCCAGGCTGGTATGAGTCTGGGATCCCTCACTCCTCAGGGAGAAACTCTGCAGCCGAGATATCACTCATGATTTAACTGCCCCATATGCGTCTAAGACCAGCCCACTCCACCAGTCTCGAGTTGGCTTCTTCTGTATTTCCTTAGTTGTAAGACTTCTGTTCAGCTAGACTTAAGGGGATTCTCAATAACTGTAGTTTAGTTGTAATTTTAATGTGGTCATGAGAGGAGGCAAGCACAACATTCACCTACTCTTCCATCTTGACCAGAAATCCTGGTGTATGTTTTAGCAGATATTAATTTGGAATATTTACATTTAAAGTTGATAGTGGCTCCTATGTTAGCACAGTTCTAGAGAGTCAGGAAGACTTTCTAGAGATCACTTTTGGAAAGAGTTATAGAAAATAAGCAGAAATTTCACCAGATAAAAAAGATGGAGTGAGAGGACATTCCAAGCAGAAAAAAACAGCTTTTGCAAAAGTCTAGATTTGCGAGATAAAACCAAGGTCAGAAAATTATAAGCAGGTTGCCCTTTCAAAGTGCCCCAAATTTTGGGTAAGGCATTATGTCTTCTACCTAAAATTTTGGGGTGGGGATGGTAGAGGGGAAGTGAATTGATTTTGAGAGATAAAAATGCTAAACTTACTGCTGATCAATGACTCAATGTAAATGAGTTTGTAAGATTATTGAGAGAAGGGCTATGAGGATAAGCACTGATATTTTGGAAAGGGACAGATAAAAAAGCAAAGAGATAGGCCTCTTGGTTGAGAGGGACAAAGGAGTCACAGAAGTGGACAACTCCAGCCCATAGGACCAGTGTAGGCATAGGGTCTTCTTAGTGTGTCCTTCAAGGAGGCAGATGGTATTAGAAAGGAAAGCGCGAAGTCCTAAAGGCAAACTTGCCTTTTATCCCAAAAGTCAGTGATTTGTCCAGGCCATCCTTGGGGATATACTCCTAGAAATCAGCCACAGTAACTAAAGGCAAGGCTATGGTTGCGGCATTGGCATTTAGCTGTCGTCGAATTTTAAGGAGAACTTTTTTGGCCTACGGTAAATACTGAAAAGGTAATTTTATCCTACTTGTAATTTGGGTTCTTGTGTGAACCATGTAGAGAACCAGATGACTCATGTTCTGTTCTGTTTTTTTCAGTAAGATAAAACAGTAGATTAACTTTCAAAAGTCATCCTTAGCATTTTTAGTTGGTACAACATATAAAAAGAATGATTTCCTCTCCACCTCCCCCACTTCTCCAGATAAGCATCCCGGCATCCGGCAAGAGCCCATCAGTTCTTACCATGTCCTTGTCCATTCCACTTGATTTTTACCCCTAGTCACTTCACTGTCATTTCAAACTTATATATGTTGACTCACAACAGAAACTTTCTGTCTTATTTCCCCTCCTTTTCAACCTACACTCCAGCCTACCTCAAGGACCATTTCTATTCCTCTTTGAATGAGTAACTACATTGAATCTTTTCTTTTCTTGGTCCCTAAATTTATGAATTTGCTACATTAACCTTAAAATAACTTCTAAAATTCCAGAATTCACCTCCTATAACTTCCTCAATATAAAATCACTACAGGTGGTGTGTAGTATGCACTTGTGAGTTCTGCTTTCTCTTGCCCTGGGTGATATGCTTTCACTAACTCACCTCATGTCCTTAGATAAGCCTCTCAACCTGTCATATAAAATAAAAAACAAAGAATGAACCAGATGATCTCTCAGATCACTTCCTGGTTTGAAATTCTGACTCACTTAGGAAATGCTGAGAGGTAGCATAACAAGGAGATTTAGAGCTTGAGGGTCTTAGAGTTAGATGCTCTTGGTCTTATATAAATAAAGGAACTTAGTTTACTTCTCTAAGCCTCTGTTCTGCCACCTGTAAAATGGATGTGACAAACTTGCTGCTCATGGAGAGCATCTTTTATTACAAAAGCAATCACCCTGTGTGGTCTAGCCATTATCCAGAAGTACCTATTTCATCGTGGCTTTCTCTGACTAGATTTTGATATGGAGTTGACCAATATCTATTTCTTTGCTGCTGGAAAAATTCTGAAAGGGACAATGCCCCCTTACAAATCATATTACATTCTAAAATAAATCTAAATGTGAAGAGGGTTGAAAAAAATTAAATGCACCTCAAAGAGGTTGAAATTATGGCTGATGTGCTAGAATGAAATTCTAGAGAATCAAGGGGACTACCAGCCTGACATTGAGAGCCAGCGCCTGGCTTCACTCTTACACTACTAGTTACAGCCTCTTCCCCAACCAAATCACTTAGCAGAGCTATTGTCAAGGAAGCTCTGCATTTTGTTTCTTTCTCCACCTCTGCTCACACTGTTGATGACACCTATAAAGAGGAAGATTGCCCAAGGGGGTTATCTGGAGGGTGGAAGGAAGAATAGGAATGATCCCCAAATCTACTATAGGAAAATCAGGAAGTATCCATTTTTCCTCTTTATAGAGGGACCTATTGTCCATTCTCTTTGACTCTACACTTTAATTTTCTTATTTCTTCTTCTCCAATTAATGTTGAATGAAGATTTAAAATCTGCCCCTGGCTGGCATTGCATCTGAAGTGCCTTGGACAGTTTTGAGAGCATTTCCATTGTAACTCTAGAGACAGGACTGGTTATGTTGGTCTAGAAATTGATTCAGTAGATAAGCCCAGCTCTGTAATTTACTTGCAGTGTGATACTGGGCAAATTAATCTTCTTATGCCATCATTTTTTCATTTTTAAAATCAGATGATAAGAATACCTGCCTACTGAGTTTGTTGTGAGGGTTAAATGAACAGTCATTTAAAAATAGACATAAAATCTTTAGGACACAGGAAGTACTGCATGAATATTGACTCTGATTGATATCATCATTAGCATCATCTACAGTAGACTCTAAACTAGCACTCAACACTTTATAACAAGCTATTGATTTAATTTAAAGCCATTGTTCATTGCCTGTTTCCTCCTCTCCAAAATATAAGCTCTGTTTTATTCACTGATATAATCCTGGCACCTAGAACAAGTGAATGGCACACAGTAGATGCTCAAAATAATATTAATTTATTGAATGAATGAATGAATGAACAAATAGCTCATGAGACGTGACTGCTTTCTGGCTTCCACACGAGATAACCTTTTCCCCAGAATGGGCCATGGTACTAATTTCTCAATTAATGCCATATGAGACAGTGGAAATAGGAGTAGATTGGGACACATATCTCCAGATTCCTGAGACTCGTCTCTCATTACCTGATAGAAAATACACTAGGAAAACTCAGGAGTATGTGCCATTTAGATTTTATATATAGCCATGCTGCTAAGAACAAACATTGTCTTTGTAAATCCAAATTTATTTTAATTATCTGATCAATGATGTGGAATGAATAACCATAAAATAACTATTTTAGTAAATGATGTTTACTATTTCTTGAGATTACTATTTTATGGCACTCACTTGAATTCAAGGCCTGAGAGCCAAAGAGCTTTTTAGTGGCTATCACCTCAGATAGATATCTCTTCTACTTAGCTTTATTCTTTTCAATTTTAAAACACTGGGAAATGTTCCCAAAGTTTATTTTCAAAAGGAAAAACTCCACCAAAACCTTAAATTGGTGCTAATCTAGTTAGAAATATAATTCTTGGCATCCGTAGAACAAAGGCCTCTTGTTCTGCTTTTCCAGCCAGATATAACTGTTTTCATGAACATGTCTTTGTTTCTACGCTGTACTTCACTAAATTTGTTCCCTGAGTACTAGGTACTAAATTGTGTGTAAGATGATACACATACCAACATGTTCACATCTGAACCGAGGAGCAAGATCTATCATAGGCTCTGGCATTAACAGCTGCTGCTAAAGTGATTTATTTATGCGAGTAATCATAGGGCTTTCTTTGCATGTGTGCCATTAGCATTCCTGTGATCCAAATAATCCTAGTGATGAAACAATGTCACAGGCCTAAGATCTGCATTAGCAACTAATTTTGCTTCACTTGAGAGCAAAGCTCAGCTGTTAGAAGGAGGCTATATAGTACCTGTCAGGGCCTAGGACCCGTGTCTGTCCAGGCTTATCTTGGCCTCCCAGCCCCTCACTTGCATCCTGTTGCTGTCAGCAATGCTTGTGGCTTCTTAATACACTGGGAAGTGTCTGGACACTGTTTAGAAACTGTGAGTCTTTGGTCACAATTCCTTAGTGTTTATATGAACTATTTGTTCTTTGCTTAATGTTTTACTTCTCCCATCATTTGAGAGATTTCCAGATGACATGTATGGAAGGAAAACAGAAAAATTGAGTGTGTTAAAATTTTGCATTTTTCCCCCAAATAATGACATTATACATGTGGGGGGAGATTTTATATAATTCACTTGGAACCACACTTTAAAGACTTTAATAGCTGCCTACTATTTTTCTCAAAAACATCTAGAATTATGGCAAAAAAAAAAAAAAGAGATCCAATTGGCTAAGACAACCTGTTATTTCATTTTTGCTGGTAAGCGTTAGCTCACACCCAAGGTGCAAAACACCAGTTGCTGGAAATATTGATTTCCACTGTCTGTATCGACTGTTAGTTAGGAACACCTGAATCGTACTTCCCATGCCATCATGTATGGTTTCTCAGTAAATTACATGTAAATTGTTTGGAGACAGAGTCCTCCAATGGAAGACATGTACCTCCCCTATAGCCGCAAGTTGTTCTTGACGGAAGATATAAAATAGGTAGAGTAAACTTGAGCCTGTAGTTCTTCGTGGGAAAGCTCTGAGAAGCATTGTGTGATTGTGTTCCACTCTCCAAACTAGGGCTTTGACCTGCCATCGCAGGGACAAAGATGTGTCATTTAAAACTTAAACCAGCAAAAAAAAAAAAACTACATGTAATGGAGAGATTGGCTATCTATAGGGGCAACCCAAGGAATTGTATAGTAAAACTGAGGGATTTGAGAAACACCCTGTGCTCTAATTGAAGTAATATGAATATAACTGCAAGGGAACAGGGAAGGAATATGATTATAATCGAGAAAATGGACAAATTAATTGGCCTTCCTAAACATCACATGTCTGAAGAGTATGTCAACAAAAAGAGAATGCTCAGCATGGGGTCATTATTTTGGCACATTTACCCAGCCTGGGGGGGCAGGAGGGCAGTGGAATAAAAGTAGGTGGAGACTAAATCTGATAATGAGAAAATTTCAGTCACTAGACATGGTGATTGGGTTTTAGGGCAAGAGTGTTATTTTAGTTTTCACATGGTCTAAATGAACCATATCTCAGGATCTCTCTTTGCTCCAGTCTGATCTTGCGCTTATGAGTGAACATTCCGGTTAGTAATCTGGCTCCTGGTATCCTAATGATGTGAAAAGGATATCTTAGGTGTGACCTGGGAAAGACTCTCACTGTGGATGAATAAATTGGCATGCCTCATAATGTACTAGCCTTTTGGAAATCCATTAGTATAATCCCTAAGTGGATCCAAAGAATGTTGTATGGCTGACCAAGCTGAAGGCAGGGGAGTAGTCAACATCCCTGAGAGGCCTCATAGTTCATCATATCAATAATGGTCCAGTTCAGTCAGGTCCAGTTAAATTCACCAAGAGGGAGACAGATAAAGGCAAAGCCTGGTATCAGAGAAGTAAAGCTGCAGGCCATGGTCTTGATAGTCAGATCCTGTTAGGAACTCTATGAAGTTAGAACAGAAACCTAGCGAGTGGAAGTGCTATATAAGCATGATTTGTCACCAAGGAATAAGGTCAGAGCTTTCATCATGGCTGACTTAAAGGGGGGATTTCAGGTTGTTGAATATCTATTTTTTCTGCTCAGAAGTCAGATTGACCCTTGAGTCTGAAAAATAGGTGGAACTACAGGAATGAATTAAGAATTTATCAGGTCTATTTTTGTTTCTAGAAGCTTGGAGGGGGGAAAACTTTAGAATAAGAGACTTAACTAGCTCACTTAAAAAAAAAAAATTAGAGATCAAATTGGTCTAAGGCACAGCCTAATGCTTGAGGCTCAAATAATATCACCCGGACTTGGTTTTTCTCAACTTGTCTTTCAGATATATCCATATGGCCTTGAATCTGAAACAGATTCCTGCCTTCTCAGGTCACAAGATGGAGGCAGCTACTTGATCTTTCATTTTCAATTTGAATCTATCAGAAAACAGAACCTCTTTCGCAGAGCTCTTTAACGGCTCCTTAATTATAACTGGGTAGCTTGCCCATTTCTGAACCTATCACTTGGACCAGGGAAATGTGATTCTCTGGTCAATGTTTGAGCCATTTGAACACTTTTGAAGCCAAGGGTGTTAATGTCTTCATTAGAATTACCTGAAATGGCGAAAGTTGAAATCTACTAAGTAGTATGTGACAACTCCCCTGCCCAATCAACCAGCCCTGAAAATGAATGGTGCTGGAACACTTAGCTCATACCAAGCCATCGTTGGCAGTGGGAATAGGAATGAGCAGGGTTCCCCATGCCCCTCCTCCCTTCCTACCATATTACAGTCCCAATGACAACTATAACAATAGATTTACATTTTTTATTAGTTATTCAATTTGACAGATGTTTACTGAACACTATCATAAACCTAGAATTGTGGAAAGTAATAGAGGAGATAATCCATGGTGGGAAGATAAAAGCACCTTTCACATGAGCAGTTAGAGAATAACAACCACTTTTTATTTCTAATATATTAATGTAGAGCCAGCTCCCCAAACACACGTGTGCTGTGCAACTTTTGCCTTAGAGTTAGTCTAAGGAGTGAGGTTGATGGTCAGAATGTTAGATGGCAGTGAAGACATACCATTCACTTTTAAGAAAACATGTTGTATTTTCCAAATATTATTTTCTAATTAGGTAATCAAATGCTAATAGCATTATTTTATATGTTAGATATTGATGTTCAGTCACAAAGTAAATCAAAAAGAATTATTTTAAGATACAGAATTCCTTTAGTTTTTAGTTATTATGTTCATTCATTTTTTTCTCCTGTATTTCATTAGCTGAAACTTTAGTTTTTAAGATACAGTCTGAAAGGAACTTGTTCAACATTCCTTGAGTTATTTTCTCAAGTATAAATCTGATGAATTATTCCTCTCATCAATGGCTCCTGGAGTCAGAGTGACCTTTGAGTCAATTCCAAACCTTTAGCATGGCATGCCAGACCTCTCAAAACCAATCCCTGTTTACCTCTCCACGTGCACCACACTCCAGCCATACTGAATATTAGAATTCCCCAAATGCACAAGCTCTCTCTTTTTACCTCTGTGCCTTCACCTATTCTTTTCCTTCTGCCCACTCTTTTTCTTTCCATCACCCAGAAATCTCTTGTTCATCTATTAGGTCTCAGCTAAAGTATCACCTCCTCCATGAAGTCTTTCTTGACCAACCCCCTCCCCCAGACTGGATTAGGTGCTCCTTCTTTGCTTCATTAGTACCCTGCACTTTGCCTATCATGGCCTTCTTAGCCTATGCTCTTAACAGCCTGTTTGCCTTTAAGTCTTCCTAATAAGAACAAGAGTTTTCAAAGTTCTCAAATACAATGAAAATAGGGCGGGGCCTTTGTTTTTACAGCTGCATTTTGAGAAATATTTTTTTGGATGAATCAATAAATGAATGAATAGTGAGACACTTATTATTTGTTGTTTTCTTACACTTCCTCAGAATTACAACCGGCCCCCTGTGATGGCACTAGCCATCCCCATTGCCGTGAAATTCCTCCACAGAGGCAACAAGGAACTGTGCAGGAATATGTCCAACTACCTGTCTCTGGCTGCAATTACCAAGGCGGATCTCCTGGCTGATCACACAGAGGTTATAGTAAAGAGCATACTCCAAGGTACAGTGTGAAGGCTGAGTGGGGGACATGTTTTAGGAGTCATTTAAAAGTATTTTTGTGAAGTAGTTATGGTTTGTGGAAAGTGAGACCTAGAGTATTGAGAGGTAGGTTAGATTCTCTACTTTGCCACTAGTTGACTTGTGAACATGAATAAGGTTACTTGGGTTGGCTGAGTCTGTGTCTCTTCACCAGGCAGATGAATTATTTGGACTCTTAGCTGAGTTGTAAGCTTCTTTCCAAGTTCAGATCTCTCAGTTAGGAGAACTGTTTTCTGTACTTCCGGTCACCTTGTCTGACTGCTTACTGTAGAGAGCCAGTCTGTACTGAGTGGAATGTACCCCACTGCTCTTGGTAGCAGATGGAAAACCTCTTGTTCTTTTGGTTTCCAAAAGCAAGAAATGTTAGATGAAACACACCAAAAAATGTGTAAAGACTTCTTAAATGTGAACATGATTGGCGACTGATTTATAATTGTGTTAAATGCTATTATAAAAACTCAAATGAGATCACCTCTATGAATTGTTTCACATTTGAATGAAAGAGAGCAAATCAGTCTACTCAAAATATTCTCTTTGCCTTGTGTTTTATCCTTTGGTTTCAGATCTATCAGAAACCATGTTTTTGGGTTTTTTTTTTTTTTTGGATTTGGGATCAGAGGAGAATATGTGGTATTATTTGATATGCACCCAAATGTCCCCAGTTCTCATTAATAAAAATGATTATATGATTACATTTTACTGACACCTCCTCTCCACATGCTCAAGTTGAGCATCAAACTCCTGTGAAGTGCTCCTAGACAAAGTATTTCTTAGAGTTCCCAAGGAAGTTCTACATTTGCTCTCTTCCTGAAGTATCCAGACCAGAGCACAAACCTATGCTGATTTCCTCCCTGTTTCCTGGCATGACATGCTGTGGTGGTGCTCACCTCCACCATCCTGAGCCCAGCAAATTCTGTAGCTGCTACCATTAAGATCTCAATAACAGACTCCATTCCACAGTACCCTGCCTGTCTGTCCTTTTGTGCTATTCCACTTGAAGCTTCAGGAGCCACCAGTTCTCAGTCCATTAATGCCATGTGGCAGCCTGTGGCAGGATAAAGGAGACTATCTATCTGTCTTTCTCTTTTGTGTTTCAGTTTAGTAGACAGGCCCTGGAGCAGAATTGTTTGGCTCCTAGTGCCAAACTGTGTTACCAAGTTTGCCATCAAAAAGACAGTTCTGTTTTATCTAAAACTCTCTTTTTCCTGGGCTTCACTATTGATCCAAGAATCAGGCTAGCGACAAATTGGTCCTCCAGTCCTCAAAAGACCCTATGGCCTGCCCAGGACTAAGGGTTTGTTCATTGTGCCAAACATTCCCAAGAAGAGTACTTAGCAACCCCTCCCCCCTCTGACCAGCTACCCCAATGGTTTGCCAGACGCTCCCCTGTAAAGAGTTGTTATTGATATTACTAGCTGATAGCATTCATTTCTCATTTTCTTTAGCCACGGGATCGAATTGCTAATTTCACTTTCTACATGATATTAAATTTGCTAAAAGTCCAGAAAAGCAACTCTGTTTTTTTCACCACCCTGGATACATATTTGGAACAGATTTTATAGGAATTACAAACAGTTATAGCCACCATGCATTTTAAATCCATGAGAGACTCGCAAGTAACTAATTTGTGAAAAAAAAAATTGAATTGTCTCTTTGCAGCTGCCAGGAACTTAGGTCATATATTTGGGTTTGTTTTTTGTTTGTTTGTTTGTTTGTTTTTTGGGTTTTGTTTTGGTTTTTTTTTTTTTGAAATTCACTTTCGATGACAAAGAAATCTTTTGAAATGCAAAATACACTTTCTCAGTTCACTTCAAACATTTGAAATACACACATGATTTGGTTTATTTAATCTGGCACAATGAAAATTACCATAAAATAAATGATAATTTGACCTAAAAGGTTGGGGCTACATATTTCATGGTTTAGATTTTTAGGACAGATACGTGTGTAAAACTCCACAATCAGCCACATGAGCACATCAAACTTTGAGGTTCAAAGCAAAAGTGATCTTGCTGTCTCTGAGTAGTAAGTTTTCTGCTCTGCAAATCTTTGTCTTGTATCCATCCCCTGCCATGTAGCCTTAGAAGCCACCATTAAGATTTCTTTTTTCTTAACCTAAAGTTTTCTCCCCATTAGAACTTCCTCCTTGGCTTATATTATCTCTAATTTTCATTCTCCCATTTTCCTACTTCTACAGAAAACTCTAAAGTATTGCAGTTATTTGATTTAATCTAAGTTTTTACAAGGCTAGAATTATAGAAGTGTAGAATCTTAGGTCGGGACATTAAGCATGATTTTGCTCAGTTACCCAAGCAATTCTTGAATCTCCACCAAATGGTCATCCATTCAATAACAACAATAATACCAAATTTATTTTGTGCTCTCTTTATGCCAAATACTATATTAAGCACTTGATGATGATGATGATGATGATGATGATTAAGAAGAGGAAGGAGAAGAAGAGGAAGAAGAACAAGAGGAGGAAGAAGAAGAAGAAAGAGAAGAAGAAAAGAAGAGGAGGAAGGAGAGAAGGAGAAGAGGAAGAGGAAGGAGAAGGAGAGAAGGAGAAGAGAAGGAGGTGGAATAAGAGGAAGAGGAGGAGGAAAAGGAGGAAGAGGAGGAAGAGGAGGAAGAACTCCTCACTGGAACACATGACTGAAAAGTGCGTGAATATATCAGGATTTCCATATGGTTTAATTCAAGGCTCAATCGTGGTCCCAAAAGTCATTACTCATTACTCATCTATGCTTCCTGTGGATAGATTTCATCTCATGCTCCATGTTATGGGCCTCTGAAGCTTCCAGCTTATATCACCATAAATACCAATTAAGCAAAAGAAACTCCATATCCACTCTCATTGTCTCTGTTTTACCTAACATGGATCACATGCCCATTGATAGCCTTATGGACTTACCTTTCTCTCTTTACACTTTCTTCTTAAAAGACTCAGCTTATTGCTTTGATATGCTAAGTTATTAGATAATGATTATTCCATCTCAATGTATCTGCAGTTCTTCTGAGGTTCTCATCATCTGTAAATTTAATGAAAAGAACCATTCTACCTTCATTTTAAAACATTAGTGAAAAAGTAGGCCAGAGGGGGCCAAGCAACCCTTATTGTGTACCAGTAGTGACTTCCTCTTACACTGGTTAATATTATTCTACTGATCATATTTTTCAGTTGTATTATACATGTCTATCCCTGATTTCAAACCAAATGTCTCCTTTATGACTTTGTCAAATGACCTTGTGTATTTATCCCTAAAGCAAATATTTCAATAGTTCTAAGCCAGTTTTTTGCTACTTCTCATTATTGATGGTTATATATAAATAATAGTGTTTAGTTTTACATTAAATGTAAATACAAATTCATTTTATTCAAATTGTTTAGATTCCATTTGTCTGTTTTGTGTTTTCTGAGCTCTACCAGTTAGAAGGAAATTGTAAAAGGTTTTGCCTTTTGGAGAAAAATTAGCGACATTAGCAGAGTGTTGTCATGATTTATACTTGAGAGCTAAAGGCATGGAAAATTTGGCTATTTCTATATCAAATAAGAAAACTGTATCAGCATTTTTATATCAACCCCCCATACACACACACAAAAGCAAAAGCAAAAACTGTCTCATTTAGTTTTATAGGCAAATTAGAATAAATATACAAGGAATAATTATAATCGTATCTAAACTTTTTCAGATAATTTAAAAAGTACATTCTCTAATTCTACAAGGCTCGTATAGTCATGATATCAACACCAGACAAGAACAGTAGAAGAAAGGAAAGTACAGGCCCATTTTAATTATAAACATAGATGTACAACATATAAAAAAGAATTTTAGCAAAATGACTCCAGCAATGCTTAAAGAAAATAATACTTAACATTTGCTGAGTGCTTTCTCTGTACTAGATCCTGGTATTTTAATTTATATAATTCTCTTAAGTATCTTGTGAAGGAAAAATTATTATCTTCATTTGATAAAATTTATAATGACTAAGTTGAATTTATCCCAGGAATGCAAGGATGGCTTAATATTCAAAATGTAATTTCCCACAATAAAAGACTAAAGGGTAAAAAAATCATGTGATCAGTTAAAGCATTTCATAAAATTCAGTACCCATTCATGCAAAAGTTTTTTTTTTTTAAATATATGTATGGCGGTGAAATATTTGAAGCACTCCTTTAAAGTTGAGAATGAGACAAGAATGCCACTAAATCTACTTCTATTTTACTACAACGCTATATAATTCTGATTATGAGAATCATAAAGGAAGTAACAAAACAATCATTATTTCTAAAAAATATGATTACTTATAATAGAAAATACAAATACTTTGAAGTCAATTAATTGCTGGATTTAAGATCAATTAATAAAAACCAGTTGTTTTTCTCTTTACCAGTAATAAATTAAAAATGTAATAATAAAAATATTAAAGTAACAAAATAAATGAAACACAGAGAAAAAGATGTGTGTGACTTTTGAAAATAAAATAATAAAACTTTATTGAAAATAATTCAATAAAGGTAAATAAAAGGTAAGCAAATGGAGCAATAAACCATGTTCACGGATCAGAAAACTTGAAGTAGCAAACATGTCGATTTTCTCTAAATTAATCTATAAATGCAATGAAGTTTTAATAAAACCCTAAAAAGGTTTCCCTGAAAGATGACAAGCTGATTTCAAAATCACAGGTAAGATACATTGACAGACAGCCAAAACCATTTTGCAGGAGAACATTGTTGGGGAGGAAGGATAAATAGTAACTTCCAAACCAGATTCCAAGACAATGTAAAATCATAGTACAGACGATCCCCAACTTACAATGGTACAACTTACAATTTTTTGACTTTATGAAAGTGTGAAAATGGTACATATTCAGTAGAAACCAAACTTGGAATTTTAAATGTTGATCTTTCCCCAAGCTAGCCATACACAGTACAATACTCCTGATGCTGGTCAGCGATAGTGAACCATGGCTCCCAGTCAGCCATGCGATCACAGGACAAACAACTGACACTGTGTTGCTAGGGTTTTTTGGATATTGTCTTTTGTGTTTTCATCTCCCATCATGTCTACAAAATGCCCATCTGTGTCTCCTATTTCTAGTGAGAAAAAGAGGGCAATTACTCTTGAGATGGAACTCAAGATAATTGCCCAAATGTAGGCTAATGTAAGTGTTCTGAGCATGCTTAAGATAAGCTGGGCTAAGCTATAGTGTTTGGCAGGTTGGATGTATTAAATGCATTTTCAGCTTAATGGTATTTTAAATTTGTGTTGAGTTTATCAGGACACAACCCCATCATAAGTTGAGAAGCATCTATAATTAAAGTGGTGGAGCACTGGTGCAAGAACAGGCAAATAGCCCATGGACTATAATAAAAGGCAAGAAACACATCCATGCACATATGGAAATCGTATATGCGACAGGGGAATCTTCACAATGAATAAGGATAGGCTATTCCATAAGTGGTTCTGGGATAACTGTCCATATCACAACATGCATAAATTAATTTCATGTGGAATAAAGACCTAAATATAATAGGCAAAATTTTAAATCTCTTCTTTTCTAAAATGCAAAATCTATTCATGATAAAAAAAAAAAATCTCTCAGAAAACTAGCAATTGAAGGAAACATCCTTAATCTAATAAAGGATATTTACGAAAATCCCACAACTTAACGAGGAAATATTGAACGCTTCCCCTTGAATTAAAAAATAAGACAAGGATGTCACTTGAGTAATAAATTTGTTTTCCACTTAAATCATAGCAGAGGTAATTGCTTATTTTGTAACATCAGAACCTTTTCAGAGTGGGAGAGTTGCTTTCCAATGGTCCTGAGTAATTCTCCAATCTTGTTCTTTGCCATGTGAGGATGCTACGTAGAACCTGTCCGGTATTAGAATATAAAGGCATAATCAATGCTTAGTGCAGCATGAGTTGACATATCTTTCACCCAAGGAGCTAATAACATTATTGGAAACCCCTAAAATGAGAGTCTCTTCAACTCTGAGGGGTTATTTGAGGGCTTGTAGGGAAACCGTTTCCAAATTTTGATTTAAGACTCTGTGA
Source organism: Pteropus medius (assembly GCF_902729225.1). NCBI lineage: Eukaryota > Metazoa > Chordata > Mammalia > Chiroptera > Pteropodidae > Pteropus > Pteropus medius. The sequence continues at coordinate 15,418,627 of NW_024355205.1, forward strand.
TGCAATGCACACCGCTGCTAACAAACTAAAGCAGTGATGTCCCTTCCTCTGCATTTCTGAATTAATGATCATAATAAGGAAATACTATGTCCCTCTATCAATATGCCTTTTACATGGTCCTCTGATACAAGTAACAAGATGATCTCAAATGATTTGAAACTTAAATAGAAAGTTTTTAGAAAGAAAATGTAATATTGTCTCAGCAAGGGTCCAAATTCCTTTCTGACTTATGGGCAATAACCTAGAAAAGACTGTCTAGTTAATTATGATAGATTCACCTCATTTCTTTCTCAATGTGAGATAAAACTCAAACCACTGATTAGCGAGCTGTCTCAGAAAAAATGAAGATGGAAATTGACTTCCCCAACCCCCATTTATTATGGCAGTAATAATAGTACCACCTAGGGTGAATAGATAAAGCAGAAATACTTTGTACTATGCTAGGCCATAGTTACCATGCTTTCTGATTCTTCTTAATATCATCATCATCATCATTATCATCATTGTCATTGTTAATTGAATATCATATGCCATGTGTCAGGGTATAATAAAATACTGAAGCAAGAACCATATCCATTTGTAGAGTTTCATAACCCCTGGGAGATATATAGCCATTAAAAATTCATGATACAATTATTCTTAAAGAAAAAGGTTTTAAGTTCACCATATTACAGGTTGTTGAGAAAGAATTTATTAATAAAATATTCCAGGAAACGAATGACTAAGCAATCTTATTAAGAATATTCAACCTGAATATTTATATACATAAGGAAATATTAAATATAATGTTATAAAAAGCCAACCCAAATGTGGATTAAGAAATAGAGACATATTTTGAAAATATATATGTTCTGAGTTGTTAACCAAGTCTTGGATGAGGTGCTTGGCAGAGTTTGCACCTTCTCGACTCCACCAGCAGATGTTGCTATGAAGTAGAATAAGGCCTGTCCAGATATGAGCAGCTATATGCTGAATTTCTGAGAATGACTTACTCATAATGGAAGAAAACCTTTATATTTGTTTGTATTTTGTTTGCTTATTTTCTATTTAATCCACTGGGCATGGCTTTGGAAAATATTTTTTAAGGTCACTTATTTCAAATATTATTTTATGATTTAGAGAGCATTTTTAGTTACATTATCTGTTTTTATGTCATTTTCATAATAACCCTTCAGCAAGGTAAGCAAGTCCTGCTAACCTTTATTTCTTGGCTAATTTGAGATTGATAAAGATTAGTTGGCAGGCTCAGCTTCTTAGAGTTAGTAGGTGATGGTGTTAAGGTTTGGATGCTGGATTTCTGACCACAAACCCAGCAAGATTTCTTCTATACTCCAGATTTATAAAACTGAATGCCAAGTGTCAGTGATCTGAGTTTTCGGGTTCACTGCATACAAGAATATATAAGTAAATGTTACTTTGACCAAGGTTTTTAACTTTATAAGTGCTACTTCTTAAGTGGCTAAAAGATAGATATTTTATGTCAGTTTTACACATTTCGTATTTTCTCCTTTTGCTGTCACTATGTATTCTAAAACAAATTAAATGCTGTTAAAAATAATTGAGATGACCAACTTCCTGAAATTTGTAAAATGTATTTTCTAAGTATAGTTTATAAGGGTTTTTTAATTTTTTAAATTATAGTTAACATACAATATTAGTTTCAAGTATTTGACATGTTAATTAGACATTTATATGCATACCTTACTAAGTGATCACCACAATAAGTCTAGTACCTATCTGGCACCAAAAATAGTTATTAGGATACTATTGACTATATTCCCTGTACTGTGTATTATATCCTTGTGACTAGTTTTTCTTTTGCCTTTTTCATCCATCCCCTACTCTCACACCCCTGGCAACCATCAGTTTGTTTTCTGTACCTATGAGTTTGTTTCTGTTGTTTTGTTTGTTCGTTGTTTTGTTTTTAGATTCCACATATAAGTGAAATAATATGGTCTTCGTCTTTCTCTGTCTGACTTACTTCACTTAGCATGATATCCTCTAGGTCCATTCATGTTGTTGCAAACAGCTAGATTTTGTTCTTTTTTATGGCTGACTAATATTCCACATCTTCTTTATCCATTTGTTTCTCAATGGACATTTAGATTGCTTCCAATCATGGCTATTGTAAATAATGCTGCAGTAAACATGAGAAATCTATGAGCATTTTGAGGGAATAAAGTTCACGGTCTTTCTAATTTAAAAAAAAAATTGTTCTTCTGGATCAGGATTAAATTATATAGTCGGTTAATTGTGGAATTAAGGAGATAGAAGTGTATCTTTCTCTCATGTAAAAGAAGTCTAAGGATAGGCAGCTTAGGGCTGGCAAGGCAGATATCATTGAAGACCCAGCCTTCTTCTATATTTTTATGCTGAATTCCATGTTCTAAGATGGTTGCTGGGATCCCAGCCGTCATTACCGTATTCTAATCAGCTAGAAGGAAGAAAAGAAAGAGCATCACATTCACTATTTCAGCATCAGCCAAAACTTAGTCATATGGCCACACCTACTGCAATTAATGCTGTAAAATACAGACTTTAGTCTGCGTGTCCGTATGTGCCATTAAAGTCGGATTTCTGTTACTTAGGTGGGAAAATGAGGAAAATGGATATCAGGGAACAATTAGAAATCCCTGGAACATCTATCCAGACTTAACGCCATAGCAAATGAAGTTTCTACTTTTGTAACTCAAGAATTACTTTATTTTCTTCTATTTGTTTTTTCTCTGCCCTCAAAATGAGATTCCTGTAAAAAATTTGAAGTGGCCTTACATTTAACTCTATCAGTATGAATTTGCATATACTTGGCCTGTATCATGTTGGGTTTCTTGAACAGACATAATTTATGCTAAAATGTGGAAAAGAGTTGAAAACATGCCTAACTCTCTGCTTAAGTTTGGGTTCAGTATGTCTTCTTCTAGCTAAGCATCCAAGTCATATAGACATAGTTAAACAGGGATTTGCATATGGTCACTGTGCCTACAACCTTGAATTATATAGTCTCCAAGGATGTGAGACTGGCCTATGACCTCATAATTGCAATTTTATTTGAGAGCCATCAGCCTGATTTTGTGTGTCTCACAAGTAAATACCGTGAGCATTCTCAAACATTCCTAGATTCATGGAGTTTTATTGCTAAAAGGTACCAAGAGCCCAACTATCTTCTTTTACTGAGAAAACCCAGAGAAGTTAAGCAACTTATCTAAGGACATCCAGCTAGTTACAAAATGTACTTTGATCATTATTCCTGGCCCTATTCTCTAAACCACATAAACAGGGTATGGCCTGTGGTTGTTTAGGCCCCATCTTTAAATGAGAACATCATCACTGTGGTTCTACCATATTTCCCACTGACATTAAGAAGCAGCTTTGTTATGTTCTAACAGCCCTACATAACTTCGACAGGAGGAGAATACCAGTGTGGTAGAGAGTTACTTCTACATCTATAGGGTGAAGGGGTTTGACTGTTCTCTCTTTCATGTGTAAATGAGAGAATGGGATTTGCTTTAAGGTCAGGAGTCATTGTTTGCCAGATTCTTAGATCCCCCAAATAATAGCCCTAAGCCATTTCTTTCTGTCATCATGTATATCTGGGAACTCTGATAATTCATGTTTTTTCCCCATGTTACACAGGACAGGAAAGTTGTATATGCTTATAGAATCATCAAATTGGAAGAGACCTAGAGGATCATTATTTCTTGATTTTTTTAGACAGAAAAACTAAACCCAGAGAGATGAATTGACTTAGCCAAGATCATATTTGTCCCTTATGATTTATAGGAAGCCAAAAAGTAAAACAACACCATAGTTTGTTTTTAACAATATTAACTTACTATTTACATAATAGACTAATTGCCAGCTATAGATGAAAAAAGAAAAGCAGAGTTGCTCCAAAATCTTTTAAATTTATAATTACGTGACATGCACTAGGTTTATAAAATATTTTATTTACAGTAGAGCTTTACAAAAATAGTTTTAATAAAATTAATACAAAACCATTTTACAATATAACTTATATAACTATTTTCTCCAAAAAATGACCCTTGATTATAACACAGAAACTACATTTGTATTTGTTAAGTCACACTGTAGTATAAATATGTCTCATAATCATTTTTTATAAAGTACATGCCAATAACAATAAACAATGGACAACAAATGTTATTTTATTATTCTTTCAATGAAAAAGTCATCCCTGGCCAAAATAAAATTAACCAAAGAAAAGTAAAACAATTGTCCTTCTGTTCAATAATACAGTCCTTTTTAATTATTTGAGAGTTTATCTGACAAAGACATAGCATTAATCTGAAAGCACCATGGCATAAAGTCTGGTAACAATATCCTCAAAAGCCTTCTCCAATGTCTTCTCTCAACTGTTTATAGAATATTTTGCCAAGATAAATATTGATCTCAACTCTCCCCTTCATTAGTCTCAAGTGTTCTTAATATGCATTGAGATTTTTAGACCTTCCCAGCTGGCATATGTTTAAAATGTGAGCTTCTTTCTTTGGCTTCAAGTCGAGTTTCACAACGCTTATGAAATGTACTGGGCTCCTCCGTGGGGCTGAATCTCTGTGACTCCCCATCCAACAACATTTCCCCGGATATGACAAGACTCTGCTCCTTCCATCTCTCTTATCTCTTCATTGCCGAGAACACGATCCCAGATATTGAAGCCTGTAAGTCTTCCAGAAAAGGCTAATGTTTCATCAAAGCCACCACCCACACAGCAGCCATTCTTTTCTTGGCCAATCTGCAGGATTCCACCTTCAGGAATAATGTGATCTGAGGCCATACCGACAGCAGTAGCCACCAGTTCACCGTTTACCCACAAGGACACGCGCCCTTTCTCTGAATTCCAGGTGCTGCACAGATGGGTCCACCTTCCCAGGGAAATCACAGTATCGGCAACCAGTTTGTTCTCCTCTCCACCCACCACTAGCACTATAGACTGATAGCTGAGGTACAGCTGGATCTCATATGGATTCCTCTTTGTGCCATAAGAAAACAAGATGGTTTTGTTTAATACATCTGTGGCTTTGACCCAAATGCAGGCACTAAAAGATTCAAGCTTCATTGGTGTTGCCGGATGCACACTTCCAAAAATCTTCTTGGAACGCATTGGGAATAAAATTGCTGTTTCGCAACCTAAAGTAACAGAAAATGAGAAGAATGTGAGAGAAAAATATAAATTCATTCGGAAATGATTCTGGCATTTAGGTATTTTAACATGGGCATTTTAATGACAGCAATTGAAAATTATATGCAACATCGCATTATGACTTGAGGGTCCTCAAGTGTAATCTCTGTAGAGCAAAGAAAATGGGAATAAGGAAAGCCAATTGTTTCAGTCAATGAAGTAGCTAAATGGAGGAGAAGGTATGCTGAGAAATCAAACTGTCCAAACCCACAAAGTAATGAAAATCATGTTTTAATAACTATTTTCCCTCCTAATTAGCTTATTTTCTTTGTTACAGCTTTTTAAAAAATGTTCCGTCACTATGCATTAACTTCAAACAATGACACCCTAATTCAACTCAAGAGTCGAGAGTCAAACTTGTTCCCCTCTCCTGGATTTCACCAAGCTCTCAGAACAAAAACCTGTGAAATTCAACATACCTTGCTCACCCATTAGCCACTGTCTACATGCATTTTTAAATAAAAACTCTAGGACAGTCATGGTGTTGCTGATGCATTTTAATATACCAAATGTTCTCAGATGTTTATAAACTTTACAAAGTTTGTAGAAAACTACCTTTGAAAGCAACAATGTATACTAATGATGACTAACTCTTAGTGGATACTCACTATGTGCCAGATACTGTTCTTTTCACTTTAAATTTCATTTTATTTCTCATATCGTCCCATTGGACAGATATGAAAACTAAGGCATAGAGCACTCCACAACTTGGCTATGCTTACAGAGCTGATAAGTGGTAACACTGGGTTTGAACTTGGGCACTCTGGCTGCAGAAACCAAACTCTTAACTTACACACTGCATCGCCTCTTAACAGTAGAAGAACCCTTGGATTTGGCTAGAAGAGCTGGAATTCAGTTTGTTGTACAACTAGTAAGCTCTGCAGTTTTTGATGAACCCCTGATCTCTCCAGGCTTTACTCTTATCTATACAAGGCTCTTCTTTTCATTCTTCTAATATTCTGCATGTCTGTAAGCAACAAGTATGTGGCACTCAAGAGCTGTGCAGACCAAGGCTATGCTCAAAAACTCTTACTTTGTCCTCATGCTTATAAATACTATTTAAGCAGTAACAGAAAAACTTAAGGAAGAGTGAATTCTTCCAAGAGAAAGAAGGAGACTTTCAAACTTGGAGGTTGGGAGTTCAATAAACTCCCATCTCTGTCCGTTTCCAGATCACATGTCCTATCAAGGAGCTGGAGATGCGGAAGTGAAACCCTCTACATGTCTCTAGAAAACAATGTGCTAAAACCTTTAATAGGTGAGCTCTGCTTTATGCTAACCTCATGTATGTATGACAGACCAAATAATGAAATATTTGTTAATCTAAATTAGGACAAGCTATTCACTTTATAATGATCTAATGAAGATTTGCCATAAGATAGTTTTGAAAAAGGAAACTCCCAGAACATTTAAAGACTAACTGATGAATAGACAGAACTTGCAGGAACCAAATGTCCATGTGAAGTGTGGTAAGCTGAGTTAAAAGCATGCAAGTGGATAAGGGCTAGGCCCTGTCCAAAAAAAAACAAAAACAAAAAACAAACAACAACAGATTCAGAGAATTCTATAAAAGTAGCTATGATACTAAAGCACAAAATTAGTCCTGTTACATTTTAGTATTAACTTTTCACTGAACAATTTGAATTTTTGAAGGTTTTTTTAAATTAATTTTTAATGAGGCATTGATTCTTACTTTCAAATGAAATTGGTAGGTGCATTCTTTTTCTAGCTGTGTTAAATAAATCAAACAAAGATCATGGAACAAAAGATCACCATATGCATGGACATTTGAGATACTCTCTGTAATGTTTCAGTAAAGTAGTGTTCAAGAGGGTACCTACTACAATCTAATTAACTGATTTCCTGTTTAAATAAGCTCAGGCAGTCAGGATTGCATTCCAAAGCATTCCTTGATTGCCTCTCAGAGACCCAGCTTCCTCTGTAGGCTGCACTGGCTATGTGAGTTAATGGAGTGAAGCTGCATTTTGGCAGGTTTTTTTTTTGTGGTTTCTTTTGGGGACCAGTGATTGAGGCTCTTGCTATCTCTTTAAAATGTCAGAAACTCTCTCATGAAATGGCTTTTAACTAATAGGTTTTTCTGATTATATTATCAAAGACCAAACAAAATTAAAACCAGGTTCTTAGGAGGCCTACAACAGAATGATTAGAAATCCCATAGGAGCCAAACTGGCAGGAAACCGAGAGAGGAGAAATCAAAGCATGTACATAAATGTATTATTGGATGTAATAAAAAATTAACATTTTAGAAATCAGAAATACATCCCTTTCCTGCTCTAACAAATATGCAGATTAAGAAAATATGTTCTGTACTGATAAACAGTCCTAAAATATCTAGAAAAGACTGATATTCTGATATGGTTTCTGAATTTTAAATGAAATGTGCTCTCACACATGCCTATGATTCTTCCTCATACTCCATCTAATTGGAAATATAGAGAAGGATGGCATTGTTCGTAATTGTTTTCAGTTTCTGAGATTCTCAGGAAAAAATGCAAATTATATTTTCTTACCTAGGACACTGGTTTTCTAATATAACCCACAAATGCTGCTGCATCACAATTTTCTAGAAATTTTGACTCATAAAGGAGTGTTACTTGGCTCCAAATCTTCTCTTTATTTCTTTTAACCATCTTTAAAATGTATTATTTTGGGCCCACATGTGTTTAAAGATTCATGGAGTATTACATGGGACTTTGACAAGTTGCATCTAGTTTGAACCACCTCTCTCCTCTTTGGCCCTGATCCCCCAAATCCCCGGAGGTGGGGCCGGGGTACCAACTGGCTCCTACACTGACTGTTCCATTTCGGATCCCTCAGTGGCTGGTTTATTCTAAAGCTCGCACCCTGGGACCTTCACTTTGCCGCTAATTCCACAGACTACAGGGGCTGGAGGCCTCTCAAGAATTCCACTAACCCTTCAGGAGATCAGATTCAGCCTCAAGTCTCTTGCTCAGAACCAGCAGGGAGGAGAAGCCGACTCAGAGATTGGAAAACGTCCCTAAAAATTAGGCTGGGCCCTGAAATAGCGCGGGGAACCAGAGCTCCCCTAAAGAGAGAGGCAGGCTAAAATTAGAAGTGGAAATCCCTGACCGAGGGGAAACCAGCGGGCTAGAGAGGTCACTGTTATAACTGGCCAATAGAGCCACTGCAACGCCGCGGGGATCGGGTGTCAGAGGCCCTTACCTATTTCAAGACCACAATGGTCACGTCCACAGCTGTCTTCAGGCTTCCACAGGACTGGAGAATACGTTTTAAAGCCAATTTTCCCGCCTTGCATGGCGTGCCTGACGCCGTGGCTGTGCATGGGAGTGTGTGTGTGCGCACAGTGTGTGTCACATTAAAGCTTCCCCTGGAGGGTTGCCTGACTTGGCTGCCCGCAACCCGCACACCAAGAACAAAGCCGCAGCAGTGCCCCTGCTCCGCCGGAGTCCTTACCTGCTGGCAGCCAGCGCCGGGCCGCCCAGCCCTGCACGGCGCGGAGGTCTGCACGCGTCCGCCTCAGCTCCTCCAGCACAGCGCCCAGGGAGCTCCCCGCCTCCAGGCGCGCCAGCCTCTGGCCCGCGTCGCGGCTCGCCTGCAGCAGTTCGTCCAGCACCTGGGCCACCCCAGCCTCCGCCGGGGCCGCGAATGTGCACGGCTTCTCCAGGCTGCCGGTGAGGCGGCCCAGCTCGCCCCGGAGCCCCCGCAGCTCGCCCCGGAGGACATCGTCGGTGGCCTGCAGCAGCATGCCCTCCCTCATCTGCGAGTCCTCCAGCATGATGAAGAGCTTGTCCCACTCGGAATGCTCCCGACGGCAGTCACACGGCGTGGCTAGAGTGCAGAACACACACACATTACCGACCTTCCCAGGCCTTCCTTGGCTGTGCTTTGTAAAAAGCTGACCTCCCTCGGTGGCCCCAAGTTACGGCCCTACCCCCCTTCCCTTTAAGGACACCTCGATAAAACAGCATGTAAATATCTCCAGAATGACAGAAACCATTCATGCAAGTACACATGAAGCCGAATTCTATGAAGTTGCCGTTGGTGTCGCTCAAAACAAGCAAATATCAGCGATTTAATACTATTCAACCCATTGTGTATCTCAAAAAAATAACTTTCGGAAACCTCCCCCTTTCCTAAAGTGCTTCTCTCTTTTGCAAAGCTATAATCTTAGCTGGTTTCATTGGCTAAAAAGTATAATTTTAGACCCAAAGAGGCGGGTATGTAGTGAGAGTTAGCAGAGAAACAGTTAAAATGAACTTACGGTCCTCAGTGGGATGGAGTCCATTGTCTATTTCATTGTCCAGATTCACATACATGAGCTCATAATCATCCAAGTTCTCGGCGTGCACTGCAGACCAGAGAACACAAAGTAGAATCGCAGGCAGATGCATTGCTGGAGAGAGACAGAGTTCTTCGGCGACTTCCCACAGCTGGCAAGAGGGGACCGACCAGGCAGGAGCCTCTCCGGTGAGCGGAGTTTGAGCAGAGTGAGAGTGAGAGGCAGGAGCCCGGAGCCCTTAATAAACGCTGGGGAAAGCCTGAATGGGGATGAATGAGTAATGCCAGTGGCACTGCAGGAACCGGAGTTTCTCTGAATTTAAAGTAGTGGGGGCTGGGTGGAGGCGAGGGGGACGGAGGTTGCATGTTATAAAACCACAGAGGTTTGCACTGCAGTCAGATTAATTGGAGGAGGGTCACGGGAGAAAGAGGGAGGAAAACTGAGTTAAGACTTTGCTCCCCGAGGATTAGCTGTTGTAACGTGAATTGGTAGCACTGAGGATGAAAGGGAGGGGGGGATGGATTAGGGGGAGAAATAATTCAGCGGCACTGGGGTGTGAAAGCAAGATTATCATTTCAGCATTTTGTATGCACTTTTATTATTTCACAAGTTTTTACATATAGAAAACTTTTTCCACGTCTCTTTTGGAAGCAGTTTTACTGGTCTAAACTGTGAAAGTTACTCTCTGATTCCAAGATAAACCAATTTAATAAAAATTTCTATGTCTCTAGAAGCCAAGTTATTCTGTCTTTAATCTTTCTGGAGTTGCAGTTATACTTTTATAACCATACTTTTTAAATAAGAACACAGCAACACTGGTAAACCTAAAATGAGAAAGAGCTGCAGGAAAGGAATAAACTGATTTTAGCTATGTCTTTAATAACCTGATATTCTGTGTAGAGTATATTGTTCCACTAGGTTTAGTGTCAAAGATCATATTTTTAAAGTAAATTTAGGGATTCCTGCTTCTGCCAATATATAGAGAGCTGAAAATCCTTCCACATAAAACAACTGGAAATGTGTTCGACTTATAACAAAAAAAGAAAATTTAAATGTACAGATGAGCTGTCCCCCTCCCCCGAACCCCCATCCCCCCCACCAGACAAAGGAAATATCCAGAGGTCAAAGACAAAGAAGAAACCTAAACCAGAAGGTATGCCCAAGAACTGATGGTGATGCTAGGGCCCTTGTGGAGGGAGGGTTATCAGTTCTGTAACAATCAAGTGTGAATGACCATGTGGGAGTAAAGCTTAGGCGGGGAGGAGGGCGGAGTTAGAAATGAGACCCTCACCTAAAGTAAGACTGACTCTCAAAGAGTTACATACTGGATTTCAGTAGGCATAGCCCCACTCTGCCCTAGCACAAGAAAGTGAGAAGTAAGCATGTCTCTCTTTGATGGAACTCTAAAGAGTCCCTAAAAGTTTGTGACACACGAGTTTCAGATTCAAATGTATGCTATTTGCCACTGTAAAAATAAATTCATAATTTAAAATATTTAAACAATCCACCACAAATGACAATCATCAGAAACCCAAAAGGATTAGACAGCCTCCCCCAATATTTCGTTTATTTAAAATATCTGCTAGAAACTAGAAAATAAGTGTGTTTGAATTATTTAAGACCTATAAGAAGGAATTAGAAACCTGAAAAAAAAAGAAAAAGACTAAGTGAACTTTTTAAAGAACCAAATATAACTTTTAGAATTTTAAAAAAGTTAATTGATTTTTTTAAACCTCAAAAAATGGGTTAAATGGGAAATTAGGTGAAGCTGAAGAGAATATTAAGAAACTGGAAGAAAGAACTAAGAAAATAATCCAAAATGTACTTTTTAAGTTCATTAGTCTAAGAGCCTTTCATTATTCAGCAAGATGATAGATAAATTAATTAATTTTGCTTTGCTAGTTAAAGAATGTTTATCTTTTTAAGGACAACCACCAAAACCAAAAAGAGATAGAACATCCAAATAGAAGGAATAGAGAGAATTAAAAAACAAAAAATACTTGACCTATCCAATAGAAAGCAGTGAAGGAGGGAACAAAAACATAGAGCAAGATAAATAAAAATCGCAACATAATATAAAAATAAATCCAAATATACCAATAATCACTATAAATATTAATTAAACAAACTTTCCAGTTAAGAGACTAAGGTTGTCAGATAGGTATAGTTTTAAAATCCTCAGCTATATGTCACTTTCAAGAGCCATAAGTAAAACATTAGAATCTAGAAATACTGAAAGCAACAAATTTAAAGGGGGTCCAGGGGAAAATATACCAAATAAGTGCTATTCAAAAAAGCTAGCATAGCTATATTAATATTAGTCAAAAATAGACTTTAAGGCAAAAGAGAAAAATTGTGATAAAAGAAACATTTTACCAGGAAAATATTTCAGAATTATCTAGTAAAATATTATCTAAAAATATATACCCAAATTCATAATTATGAAGGGAGATTTTAACATACCTCTCTCATAACTAAGTTCACTTTTGTCATAATTGATCATTCAAATGCCAAAAAAAAAAAAAAAAAAAGCCCTGCTAAAAAATACAGAAACAAACCACATAATTTAAAGTTCAACTTAATGAAAAACATAGAGCATCACCCAGAAGGCTTTGTAAGAAACTTCAAGCAAACATTTAAGGAACTCATAAACTCCACTTTATCCAAACAGCTTCTGAGAATAGAGTGTGCAGGGACGGGCTAAATTCTTTTTATATGTGTAGTAAGTATGATACCAAGAAAAGATAAGGACACTATTAGAAAGGGAAATTGCAGGCCAGTCTCATTTAAGAATGTCAATGCAAAAGCTCTAAATAATTTATCAATCAAACAAACCCAGCAATATATGCATAAAAATACATCATAACCAAGTTGAATTTATTCCAATACTGCCAGATTGATTAAATGTTAGAAGATCTATTAATTTATTCCATTAACAATTTAAAGGAGAAATCATATAATCATGTCAACAGATATAGAAGTCATTGAATAAAATTCATGTTCAAACTAAGAAACAGGAACTTAAACTGACAAAATGTAAATACCAAAAATCTATAGAAACATATACATGCATAATGGTGAATCTTTAGAACATACTCTTTAAAACAGGAATAACAAGAGGATACTCGTGGACACTGGTTCTATTCATTGAAGTGTTGGAGATCCCAGCCAGTAAAGTAAGACAAAAAACAAACAAAAACAACAAAAACAACAACATAAGGAATAAGGTTCAAAAAAAATTATTCTGCGTTAATTATTCATATACAAAAAAACTTAAGAGAAGACTCTAAAGACAGATTACTAACATAAGAATTGAGCAAGTTTTGCTGGATAAAAGATCAACATGCAAAAATCTGTTGCTTTCTTAATACCAGCAGACAACTGAAAATACATTTTTTAAAAAAGCTTTCATTTACAATAGCAATGACAAATATGAGATACTTAGTAATCAATTTAATAAAAGATACATAAAGTACAATATTACAAAACCATTGAAAGATGTAAAAAAAACTACATGTATGGAAGGATATATCATGTTCTTGAGTGGACTCAGTTTCACAAAGAAGCCAATTGTCCCAAATTAGTCTATACATTCAATGTAGAAAAAATAAAATCCCAACCTAGGTTTTCAAGGAAGTTGGCTTCATTATATAAAAACTTATATAATGAAGCCAAGAAGAATTTGAAGTAGAAGGTGAAGAAATTTGCCTTATGAGATATAATGATTAATTATAAAGTTATTGTAATTAAGAAAATGTGTAATTGGTGAAGGTATGATAAATACCCCAAAACAGACCCAGACACATGGGAAACCTAATATATGAAGGAAGTATTACAAATCAGAAGGGGTACAATTGACTACTTAATAAATGGGTCTGTCTGCAACTGTTTATAAGCATGCAAATAATATATAATTAGATCTCTTCCTCACACGTAAAAAGTAAATTTCATATGAATTAAAGACAAATATAAAAACAAAATCATAATGCTTTTAGTAGAAAATATAGGAGAATTTTTTTTTACCAACTTAGGGTAGAGAGAGCTGTCTTAATAACAAATAAATAAATAAATAATAAACCATAAAGTAATTTGAAAAATGAACTAGATTAAGATTGCAACTTTAAAATTGCAACAACAAATAATTCGTATCTAGAATAAATACAAAACATCTACGAATCAATAAGAAAACACAAACATCCCAATCAAGAATAGGCAAAGGATATGAATAGCCAAATTACGGAAGAGAAAATGACCTGTAAATATATAAAAAGGGCACTCAGCCTCACAAGTATTTAAGGAAAAGAAAATCAAAACAAAAAAATGAGATCTCATCTGACACTCCATCAGATTAGAAAAAAACTGATGTCTGTCAAGACCAAATGTTAGCAAGGATGTGTAGCAACAGAAACACTTATGCTACTGATGGATGTGAAAGTTGTTATAATCTTGGTAATATGCAGAATAATGCCCCCCCCAATCCCAAAGATGTCCATATCTTAATCCACACAACCTGTGAACACTGTAGGTTTTATTGCACTGAAGCTGGAATTAAGGTTGCTATATAAGATAAGGAGAAAATCCTAGATTACCCAGATACATCCAATGTAATCATTTTGCAAAGAAATTTTGGAGCATCCAGAAACTTAATTCCCAGAGAAATACCTACTGCTTTGCTACTTAATTATGTGGTCCAGGGACCATCAGCATCACCTTAGAGCTTGTTAGAAATTCAGAATTCTCAAGCCCTTCCCTGAACCGGGTGAATCAATATCTTGTTTTAACAAGATGCCCAGGTGATTTCTAAGCACATTAAACTCAGAAACAGTCCCCTAGGGAATACGTCCTATTTATGCACAAAGAAATAGGTATAAAAATTGCAACACTATTGGTAAGATCAAGTAATAATAATAATAATAACAACAACAACAATAATAATAATAGTGTCTTTCAACCATAGAGTATATGAATAAATTATTGCATATTTATACAGTGAAATACTATATAGCTGTGAGAATAAATGGAGAGCTTCTTGGAGATAAAACTTTAACATAAAATTGAATAAGGGGAAAATATGTTGCCAGTAGATGTGTTCAACATGCTAATATTAACATAAAATTTTAAAGCATGCCAAACAACACTATAAAATGCTAATTGATACATACACATGCAATCAAAGTGTAAAAACATTCATGGAGATGATAAATCCCAACTTTAGGATGGGATTGCCTCTGAGGAGAAAAGGAAATGAGTGGGATGGGAAGTGACATGACAGAAGGTTACGTTTTGACAAAACTGGTTGGTGGGTACACCAGTGTTCCTTATACTATTGTCTGAATTTGTCTGATGGCTTGGAATATTTCATAATTAAAAAATATACTAGTTTATAAATGGATTTTATAGGATTTCTACATCAAAGTATCTTCATAAGTTTCTAACTTTAAAATAAAGTTCTTACGCATTTATTTTTGTATTATTCGATTGAAATTCAAATCAGCTGAAAATGACTAATATGAGGTTTTTCCCTTCAAGGCTCCCAAGGCCTCTGGGGAGTAATGTACCAAAAAGCCTATACCAATTTCCTATCTTCCGTTCCAACAATAGTCCCATTTATCATGACTATTTTCAGCAGTTGATCAGTCATCCATGTAACTAAACTCTATGATTTAATGTGCTCTGTATAGATCAGGATTTACATTTAAAATTCCTGATTCTTTAAGGAAAAGCTCTTAGTAAAAATAAACAGAAAACAAAGAAACAAAATAAAACAATATTTTTTCCAACAGACAAACCTTTTTTTATAAGAAAATCCTTACTATTTCCAATATCTTGCACTTTTTGGGCATCTGACTAAAATCTGTTTGAGACTAATTCTATGAACCACATGTGGAAAAAGCAAGTCTCATTATTTTTGGTCATCCAAATACATTCAATTTGATCCCAAATCAGCCCTTCATTAAATTTAGCCACTGACATTCTGAAAATGTTGGCCTTCTTTCCTTAATTCTCATATCTAAATGTCCTTTGTAAATAGGCTTGTCTCCATCATTTAATAAAGATCTACATATGTGTAATCACTACTTATTTGATTTTTTCTGTGTATGTCTGCTATATACAAAACCAAATTTAAAGTAAATAAAGGCAAGAAAATTCTTTTTCAAGAAATCTCTAGGAACCATTTCTGAGACATTTAAGTACTTGAGAAGATTTTGAGAAAAAATCCACTATAAAGTGATAGGCAGATGTTTCCCATATGCTGTTTGCAGATAAATCCCTGAAGTTTACGTAATATTTTTTCTTGAGATTTTGCCATTTTAAATCCAGTTGTCCATACATGTCATTGAAGCAAATCACATGTGACAGACAAGCTGACTCTAAACTTCTCTTGAAACAGTGCAGAAATTAGGGATTTAAATCTGCATTGCTACTTTTCTAACTATTCATAAAAGTAAGGCATAGTTTCCATATTTCAGTTGTCCAGATCATGCCTGTATCTCTCAGGAACGCGAATACATTCCTTTGCACTTTTTTGTTTTTGTTCAGTTTCATTTAGGTTCATGCTTATGACATTGCTTAGTTTTCACTTAAACAGCATCCAAATGTTCTCATCAGGAATTCTTTATTGGAATTGCTTCCTTCTCAAGGGTGTGGTCTGGTTACTGTCAAAGTTTCCTCTTTCCCCATGGTGCATTTCTCAGGAAAAATTTTCATTAGATGATAATGCTGATCGTATCATAAAATATTCCCTTTTTTGGAATCAGTTTAAATCGTGCTTTCGTGATTTTTCGGGGAAAAAAGTAGCGTAAGATTCTGTGTTATTTTCAGCAGAAGACTTGGACATCAGCTCATTATAATGTGTGAGTAAATGCAAAGGTTTTTGCATTGGCAATAATGTTATTTCTATTGCTCATAGGCTGATAAAGCCATCATTTCTTTTATTGTTTCCTCAACAGGTAACACCATGTTGTTGAGGGTATTACCTGCTGTGTATGAAAAGCAGCCTCAGCCAATTAATGGACACCTGTCAGAACTTCTGGCCCTGATGTCTCAGCTGGAACAACCAGAACAGTACCATCTTCTACGGCTTTTGCACGTAGCTGCAAAGAGAAAGCAACCAGAGGTAAAGAACACATTATAGGTGTGATGGGTCATGCAACCGGGCATGTTTTTGAGTATGTGAACAGGATGTGTGCTTCAGGTTCTCTTTTATACGTCTTCTACACGCCCATCTTTAAATGAAAGCACTCATCTACTTTTCCTAGAACATAAAAGTCAGGAGATGATGGCAGAAGTTGGGTACTGTCTTAGGTTCTCCAGAGAAACATAGCCAATAGGATGTGTGTGTGTGTGCGCGTGTGTGTGTGTGCATGTGTGTGTGTACGTATATATGTTTATAATGAATAATTGGCTAATGCGATTATGGAGGCCGAGAAGTCCCACAGTCTGTTATCTATGAGCTGAAGACCCAGGAGGGCGCAGGGTGTAGTTCTACTCTCAGTCTGAAGGCCTGAGAAACTGGAAAACTGATGATGTGAGTACTAGTCCGGAGTCTGAAAGCCTGAGAACCTGAGGGCTGATGGTGTAAGTCCCAGTCCAAGGGCAGGAGAGGGCTGAAGTCCCAGTTCAAACAGTCACACTTAGGCCCCGGATGAATGGGGTGGGCTTTAATCATTCTATTTATTTACATGCCAATCATATCTGAAAACACTCTCACAGGCACACCCAGATTAATGTTTAACCCAGTAAGGCTGAAATTAACCATCACAGGTACAGTAACAAAAATACAACAAATATGTAAACCTTTGCATAGCCATTGCAGAATGGCTTTAATGAAAGTTTAGTGTGGCCATGCAGTCCTAGGAATCTGTGGTTTCTCAGACAGAGCCAAGGGAAAGACCTACGCATGCTTTGATTTATGGGGAAATCAGCCTATATTGAGAGCAAAGGCTCATTTTTTAAATAGTAAATTAGTTGTTGTTCTTCAGATTCTAGTAAAAGATTATAATAATTAGGATGCTTGTGATTATCAGTAACATAACACCCAACCCATAGTGGTTTAAACAATAAAAGGAATTTATTAGTTAATGTAATAGGAAAAAAACCTTCAGATGAGACTCGATCCAGGGACTCAAATAATATGAACAGAACAGTTTCTCTCCATTTCTCAGATTTGATCTCTAGGTTTTGGCTTCCATTTTCGGCACACTTTCAACTTCTGGGCTCCAGACAGGTGTTAGGGGCTTTCTAGGCACTTTGCTTCCTCTATCTCCACCACTGCCACCAACATCCAAGCAAATGTTCTGACGTTCTCTAAGACACATGCTCTTCCCCGGGAGCTCCTCCTGAACCCCGAGGGTACTCAGATAGAAACTTGAGGCTGTGAGGAAGGGGAAAGTAGAAATGGGTTGTGCAGGGTGCCAACACATGTGTGCAGTGAAGATTAACAGTCAAAGTTACATCAATTATGGTTGCATCTATGCTTTATTGTCCATCAATATCTCATAATGTCAGTATCTATCCCCTGAAAAACCAGTCAGCACTAAGGTAAAGACTGGAATATTTGTATTCAACGTTCAAATTATCCAAAGAAAGGCAGGCAAGAATGGTCATATGCATAGTTAACCACAATAGACTGCAAGCTCCTTCTGGTAAGGAATTACTTTTCTTCTGTATCACAGACCTTGACATAGTATCCGATAGCTCTCAGTAAACGTTCATAAAACCAAACTGCATTAAACAGGGTGACAAGTGTTCTGCAAATAAAATAAACAGAGCGGGGGTGGGGGGAGCGGCATTTGAATTCTGCCTCGGGGGAAATAGGTCATGTGTGTCATGCAGACCCACAAGGGGAGGACTTCCGGGCCAGACCTGGAGGAATGCGTAGTTTTGTTCCAGGTGGAGCAGAGATGCGAAGGGCCTCAGGAAGTAGAGACAGGGCTGGGAGTCCTGGACACTGGAGAGCAGGCTTGAGTCCTACCCCCAGAAATGTCAATTCAGTAGATCTGGAATGGGGCTCCCAATTCTGATCTTTTACAAGTTTCCAGGTGACACTACTCCTGCTGCTTCAGGGACCACACTTTGAGTAGCAAGGCTAGCGGTTGAGCAGAGGACTGGGAACCTCTGTGTTACTTGGTGTGCATCTTCACTCTTGCCCTTAGAAGGCTGTGTTGTCATTATTTTTGCTTGTCTGTCTCTTCTAGTGCCCTGTAAACTCCTTGAGGAGCACAGAACCTGTATCTGCATATCTGTATGTACTTCCTAGTATGGCACAGGGCACATATAGAGTTTCGATAAAAAGTTGTTAAATTCAGAAATGAGTAAATGAGCAAAAGAGACCAAAAAATATGGACCCCATGAAGACCCAGGAAAAGATATGCTGTGGTCTCCAAAAGCAGAGAAGTGGCTGAACAGAGTCATGATCTAGAGAGGTAAAGGAGCCTGGGTGAGGATGACAATTTACCTTGGATTTGGCAACTCACGAGTGACCCGTGAGGGGCAGTGCCTGTGGACGTGTGATGGAGAGTAGAAGTCATCTATTGTGGATTCTGTATGGAAGGGGAGTGTAGGAAATGATCACGAGGGTGGGAGTTTAGAGGAAATAAAGAGGGCTAAAAAGAAATCTACTATGAATAAAGAGATCGAAGATGTGAGAGAAAATATTAGATAATATCAAGGTGCTAGAGGAAGTTAGAGAATGAATTGCAGAGTGCAAGTAGAGGAATTAATTTCAGAAAGGACTGAGGACGGAAAAGATGAGCAAAGCTACAGCAGAGTGTGGACGAGGCGTGGAGTCGAGGGATCACTGGATCACCTAAAAAGAGGGTCAGAATGAGGCGGGTACAGACAGGGTGGTGTATTCGTTTCCTATTGCTGCTATAACGAAGTACCACAAACTTAGCGATTCAATCAACACAAATTTATTATCTCACAATTCTGAAGATCAGAAGTCCAAAATGGGTCAGCAGGGGGAGACTCTAGAAGAGAATCTGTTCCTTTGCCTTTTCCAACTACGAGGCTGTCTGCCTCTCTTGCCTCTGCTTTTCTCATCGCATGGCATTCTCTGACCCTGACCATCCTCCCTCCCTCTTCTAAGGGCCCTTGTGATTACATCGAGGCCGCCCAGGTGATCCAGGATTATCTCACGGCTCAGTGCCTTCAAGTTAATCACATCTACAAAATCCCTGTGGCCATGTAAGGGAAGAGATTCATAGGTTTTGGGGATTAGGCTATAGACATCTTTGAGGAGTCATTACTCTGCCCACCAAAGGTAGGTGATATGGGAAATAGGGAACAGTGACTAAAAGGCCAGACTTGATTTTGTAAAGGAGACAACTGGCATTACCTTTTATCTGCAGCCTGAGAGCAAGAGCAATGCAAAAACATGTTTTGACAAGAAGAGAGAGGAGAAAGGACTTGGGTCACCCCCCCAAAAAAGGTGGGTCCAAGACTGAAGGTGGCACCAGGTGGAACCTTCAAAGCAATCCAGTCACACCCCTGGTTACAGCCCTTCTATGGCTGCCCGGAAAGGCAGACAAGGACTTAGGAGGCATTTAGAATCAGGCTCCTCATTGAACAACTCAACCGTTCCAGGGACCTGCAGGTGAGCTCTCTTTCTCAGGGCACTGAGCTTCACATACGTGCTATGTTCGCCTCTTTGAGTGTGCTTTCTTCGCCACCACCGTCCTCTCTGGGCTGACTATTCCTGGTCCTTTAGACAGCTGCTTAGATGTCACTTTCTCGCCAGGAATCTTCTCTGACTTCTTCCCCCAACCCCTGCCATAGCAAATTTCACATTGTCTCTACTTGTCTCTCTCCTTCCGGACTACCTTGGCTGTGATGCAAATGCTTGAGACATGAGGACCATTTTGTTCAAATGTGTCCCCGACATCTAGCATGGTACCAGGCATACAGAAGTC
This sequence comes from Pteropus medius, assembly GCF_902729225.1. Taxonomy (NCBI): domain Eukaryota; kingdom Metazoa; phylum Chordata; class Mammalia; order Chiroptera; family Pteropodidae; genus Pteropus; species Pteropus medius. The sequence continues at coordinate 15,439,022 of NW_024355205.1, forward strand.
ACTTTATGAATATTTATTAACATGGATAAGTTAGTATTATTAGTGCCTAAATTTACAAAGTACTTTGTCATTCACAAAGGACACTTTTTAATATCTAATATCTCACTTAAACCTCCTAATACCTCTATAATGTGTTATTTTTTTCTGGTATATTTTACACCATCAAAATAGATGCTCTGAGAGGTTAATTTGCCCCCTCTCACACAGGTAGCAAGAAATAAGTGACAGGTCCAGGACTCTGACTCCCAACTCTCTCCTCCTTAGCCTGGGGAAGTAACCAGGCTGCCTCCACTTGAGAAGGGAGCAGTGTTCTCAGCTGGTTACAGAGGGCAAGGGAGGGGGATCAAGGGACACTAACAGTAGCGAAGCTTATACCAGGTAGCAGGCACGGTGTAGGTCTTCTATAGACATTATCTCACTTATTCCCACAACAGAATTTTTATTTTATAAACAGAGAAGTTAAAGTTTGGAGAGGTCAAGAAAGTGGTCTTACCAAAGAGTGACTTGAGAAGGTGGCTTTTCATGCCCCATCCCCACCTTATCAGCCTCTCCAATTTTTTTTATGAGCAATGTCCTTGTCTCCAACTGACCGTTATGGTCATACTGCCCTCCCTAAGACTGCCATTTACAAAAAAATATGGGACTGACGCTGGCTAGATAACTTTCCCAAAGCCATACAGGTAAGGCTAGGCTACATCGTAAATCCAATTTCATTGCAGCCAGTGAGATCTTTTGACGTCAATTAACTGAAAAATTGAGGCTGTAAGGCTGTGGCTAATAAAGCAAATGGTGGTCCCAGAGGCCATAGCAGAAGATGCCAATCAGATAGCTAAGCTAGACAAGAGAAGGAGAATTGAATTGAATGAGGAAGAGAGGGTAAAAACAGATTCCAGTAGGTCTTCTAAGTGTGGAGCGTGGATTCAAGAACGAAGAAGCCTCATAGTGATGTGAACAAACCCCGCCTGTGCCAAGATCCTAACTGGTGCAAAGATGTTGTGACAGGGGAGCTGCCCAACCCTTTGTTTCCCATCAACACTTCCCTTCTTGTTAAAGCATCCCCTCCTCTTGTCATCTCTTAGTTCTTCATGAGCTCACGCTTGATTGCCGCGGTACACAGGCAGCGAGCTAGAGAAATTCCTGATTCATCTTCTCTCTCTTACATTGTTCCTTAAATAGACAGTGGGCAAGGAGAATGAGAGGAAGATAGCAAAAGCGTTTACTGAGAGAGGAAGGTAAAATACTCACAACAATCAGAAATGTGGACTGGGACTGTCAATGCGAGTCTAGTTAATTCAATTTCAGATGAAATGAGAAGCTGAATAAGGAGGTTTTTGACCTTGTGAAATTCGTATTAAAGTGGAGCTTTTTTTCTGTGTAAAAGCTCTGCCGAATCTCTGTAACTTGGAAGGAAACTGAGTGTGTTCTCCAATGAGAGCAACGTGCAGGAATGTTTCATGGTGTTTTGAATGCCCTCTTCACTACCTACCTTTTGTACCTGGTGATCACCTGGCTTTCTAGAATTGGAGGGTAAACAGCTGCCCTTTGAAAAAAAAAATTCTGTATGTATAGCTGAATAGCTCATGAGATTATGAAGGTGGCTTAGCTTCAACATCCAAACATCCGTGAGTTTCTGATGTGGCTGGCCAGGCAGGTGGGTGCCCTTCCTCCATCATGCCCTCTGGGTATCCCTTTCTCAGCAAACCAATCTTCCTGCGTGGAGACAGGCAGTTCCTGGTTGGTGATTCAAGGCTGGAACCTCCAGAGAATTCTCAGAATTCATTTATATGAAAAGGCTGTGTGGTCAATGGCCTTCTGGGGCTAAGTCTGTATTCTTGGCTGCCATGAATTATGCAGTAGTCTGGCCAACGAAAGAAACAGAATTTAGTAACACATATGAGCATACCTGTTATTATCCTCACGATATGGGCTTCTAGCCCTAACCATACAGAATTGAGTGACAGCAAGTGGCAAGTTCAGCCTTCTGTTGATTAATGTCCAGATCCAGAGGAACTACTTTTGCAGTCTGGTCCCTAGTGAAGAGAGTCATTTTCTAGTATTTCTCTCGGCAGCATAGAGCATTCCTATTCATGTACTTCATCCTACAGCACCAAACATGGCATCTGCAAGCCGACACTGCTCAGAGGTCACCTTTGGTATTTAAAATAAGAAGCCAGTTGCAGAACATTAAGAAGATAAAGTGATAAAATATATAGACTGTTCTAAAAGAGTATTTGAAGCAGAACCATAGTTTCCAGAATATGTGTTTTGTCAGTATGGTGGGAGTAAGTAGTAAATGAAAAGAGTGGCAGTTATTTTATAGATTTCTGGAGATTAGTAGAGACTGTTAATGCTAGACAAATTAACGGAAAGAAAAAATTGAGCTTGAGGACTAATTTAAGAGGGAATACATTTACACATGCATACATACACTCACTCACATACACACACACACACACACACACGAGTAGCTCTACCTTTTATTCTATATATAAGAATTTAAATGTCATTTGCTGCCAATTAAGTTATGGTGCTATGTTTTCAAATGGCCCTACTCTCAAGGTGCTCATGGTGAGATGTGACTGTAAAACTTTAGTTCAATGACAAGATGCTAAATTTGTCAGCAGACTGCTGTGGGAGCACAGAAATGGCAGTGATTAATTCTTTTCAGGAAGGACCAGAGAAGCCAGGAATAAGACCCTCCCCTGGGCTACTTGTGTTAGAGGGTTCCAGTCTGGCTCAACTCTACCTGTGCTTCCATTTTCCATCTACTGCCTCACCTAAGCAACTGGGTCACTAAGTAGCACAGTCTGGGAAACTGGGATCTTGAGATCCCTTTCCTACATATCTCCATCCTGCTTACAGGCCTTGTACCTGAGTCTATTACCCCGAGGACAGGCCATGCCAACAGTGTCGCCTCACAGGCCCAAGGGGTGACCTGGACGAGCCGTGGGCTGGCGTATCCACATATGTGCATAGGAGATTTTTTGTAGGGCAAGGCCAGGGCTAGAAAGAGAAGGGAGTGGTAAGGAATGGGGGCTAAGGGTCATTTCTCCCTGTTTCTTCAACAGAAGCCAAAAATTCTAAATTTAAATCAAGCCTCCCACTGTTATAAAGATTTGTGTGTCAGGTAGAGTGAAGGAACATTATTTTTTATATCTACTGAATATTTGGGTGTGTGGTCTGGGGGCCTCCAGGTCCTGCATGTATTAAGAGGGGTGGGAGAGAACTTTTCCCAGAAGTAGAGCTATTTGAGGTTGGCTTTGAAAGTATGAGAGTTCGCTCCATGTTCAAGCCTCTGTGGGTATTCAGTGGCATGTCGAGTCAGAGGGTTCATGGGGGAAGAGGCAGCAGATATGCCCACCAAGGAAGACCCCTGGAATGCTGTGGCGTTGGGATTCTGGCCACGTGCTATGGGAAATCTTTGAAGTCTCGACATGATCAGATGGGGTTTTAGGACAGTGACTCTGATGGCAGTGAAGAGGCTAAACAGAAGTGAGAGATATTTGAAGTTAGGAGGCCAGTTTGGAAGGTCCATGGAATGTGGTTTATTTCCTGAACCAAGGCCATGTCAGCCTGCTCTCTCTCGGCTATCTATATTGTCTGAGTGGCTACTCTGCTCTCAGCAATAACTTGGCTTTCTCTGAGCCATGAAGCAGCCCCCAATGTGGTAGCACTGAGAGACTAACCTAAGGAAATGCCCTGTGTTTGGAAAATAAAATTCTTCCTTATCTAAGAATATTCTATCTAAAGCCCAAAGCACAACTTCTCTTTCATGTGTATGATAAACTTCAAGAAATATCTATCTTTTCTATCATCATCATAATAAACTTCGGGTTATCAGGAAATGATAGCAAAAGAGTTAACTTTTCTTTAACTGGTAAAATTGGTATTTGTTTACATTAATCAAGGTGTCTCTTCTCTTTGCTCCTCTTGTGCATTCACCTCTGCCCAGGCCTATGTATTTGCCTTCAACCTTCTTTTTTGCTTTCTCTCTCCTTTTTTTTCCTCTTTCTTTCCTTTTCATTTTTTTATTTTTCTTTATGGGGCAACTGATCTACTTTTGCATGGCTTAGGGTAAGTGCATGTGGCAACTCTGCATGTGGAATTTGAATAAAACTGGCATGGCATGTCACAGATAGCTTGGTCTTTCAGAAATAGGCTATGAAGAGTAAGGACTGGGAAATGGAAGGTTATAGAATCCGACAGGAAACGTGTAAGCACTTTCCATTCCTAAAAGCCTCAGGTTAAGTATGCTGCCCTGAACCCAGAGCAGCTGGCTGTCACATCTGCCATATGTGCCAGGAACCTCTCATGGTTTCTCCTGAAGGACATACAATCACTCCCAATGCCGAAACAGCATTATTGAACTGTTCATTCATCTGTGCCATGTACCAGAAACTAGTCCAGTCCTTTCATCCGCATGTACTAGGTATGAATATAAGTTTAAATTTACAAGTAGGATAATTTTAGTTATCTCAAAACTGTCCTCTTTTATGTTAGTTGTTGTATATGACACATGACAGTAAATATGTTTAAACATTGTGTACAACTATTTAAGTACTATGGTGAAGGGCTGAGGGGTTATCCAAATGCAACCCTGTAAAATCACTCAGATTTGCCTTTCTTTGATTTGCTCCTCAAATATTTATTGACTCGTCCTCTGGTTAGGCTCTCTGCTGGCATTGTGTATACAATGGTGTACAAAATCAAAATGATTCTTGACCTCGTGGACCTTTCGATCCAGCCTACAAGAAAGACATCTAGACCAGTAATAAGAAGACAGCATAAAAAGGACCTGCCAGAGCCATTCAGGGTATTATAGCAGCTTCAGCAGGGCCATGAGACTGAGAGGAGAAGAAGGAAGTTCAAGAAGACTTTTTAAGGAAATACCAGCTAATCTGAGGCCTCAAGAATGATTGGGGTTATCCAGCAAAATGGGAGCAATAAGAAATACTGGCAGAGTGACTCACATGAGTAACATCCCAGATGCAAGAGAAAACGTAACCAGTCAAGAAAACGTTAAAAAAATTCAGCCTGGTTAAAGTGTGCTATGAGTTGTGGCCTGGATAGGGAGAGAGTAGGATAGGTGGGTGTAGGGATAAGTCTAAAAAGGTAGATGGGAGACAGTTCAGAGAAGATACATTAAGCCTCTATCTTGGGAACAGTGGCAAATTAGTGAAGTATTTTAAGCAGGGAAGGGTCGCCACTGTGGCCCCGGGTGGAGAAAGGATTAGATAGGCAAGACTGGAGGCAGAGAGAACAGTTAGGAGGTTGTTGGAATAACTCAAATGTGGTGTAATTAGATCATTGATCTCAGCTTAAATGTCCCTGCTGAGGAAGGATGTCCCTGACCTCTGGCCTAAATCAGGACCCTGGAACAGTCTCTCACAGCATCCTGTATTTCCCTATATGGAATTTATTAATACATTTAATATATGTGTTTCTGTTGTAATTATGTGTCTTACAAAATGTCTCCTCTACTAGACAGTGAATTATTCTATGAAGTCAGGAACCTGTCACACTTGTTAACAACTGTAACTCCAGCACCTAGAACTGTACTTTACAAATAGAAAGGACTCAAAAAATATTTGTGAATGGATGAGTGGACAGATGAATGAAAATAGAGGGAAGTGGACAGATCTATGGGATCCTCGGGAGGCGGAATCAATAGGACTTGATGGTTGAGGCTGCTGTTAAGGAAAAGCAGTCATCAAAAATGAGTTCCAGTTTTCTGGCTTGAGAACCAGAGTAGATAATGGTGTCGCTTATGGAGAAAGGAGACACTTGTGGCTAGAGAGGTAAGAAAAGCAGGTTTGGGGCAAGGGGCAGATTTTGAGTTCAGCGAGTTGAGCTGTGCATCAGATTCAGTTTTAATACTGGAGGCTATTCCAAGTCTACTTTACCGAAAAAGTAACAAACCAAAAAAGCAAACCAACAACAAACAAAAGAAATAAGTATAGCAGAAATACCGATGGACAAACGATTTTGTTTTATCATTCAGTTTTTCCACAGGTTATCCTTTCTAATTCTTTTATTTTAGCAGACAAAACTCATGAAATTATCAGTGTGCAACATGTCTGTAATTAACATAGTGACTTTATTCCACAAAAAGTCGCATTTTTACTTAATATGAATTATTGCATCTTTATATTAACAAAAGCATTAAAATATAGAGAGAAACAGTGTGTGGGAATATGGTAGAAATGATTTTACTTTAATAATTCTTTATGTTATTACATTTTTGTAATCAAAATAAAAAAACTGAAGAAAACATGAGAATTCTCTTCTGCCTTCTTATTTTTATTATTAAATATTTCCAAACCATATTTCTCCAATTTGAAGGCTGTGATTAAAGTCATCAAGGATCTCTTATGTACTTATATTGCCCCCTAAATCGCAGCTTTTGTGGCAGTTTAGTGGAAATATAACATTCCTCATGAGGACATAACATGTCAAAACTGGGTTTATGAATAGCAGCACCTGAGTACTGGTAAACTTCGCTCTTCAGTAGCACAGATAAAAAGGAAAAGAAACTGAAGCCTCTGTAAATTTATAGTAAATTTTAAATTCCAGACTTGAGACATTAGCTTGAGTTCCAACGAGGGTAATAATCTCAGAACGTGTTGAGTTCAGATTGAATACAAAAAATATTAAATTGACTCTGATTTGATCAATCTCCTTCCTTCTCTTTCTCCTCTCCTCCCTTCCTTTCTTCTTGTAGGTGGTTCAGAAGTGTGTTCCTTTCCTAATCGGGCATTTAAAGGACTCGGCCCATAATGACGTCATCCTAAACATCCTCATAGAGATAGCGGGCCACGAACCACTGGCCCTGAATGGTTTTCTTCCAATGCTGAAGGAAATTAGCGAGAGATTTCCCTACCTCATTGGGCAGGTGGCAAGAATCTATGGAGCCGTTGGGCATGTGGATGAAGTAAGTTTGGCTTTTTTTCCTCTCCATTTCCCTAAATTCTATTGGCACTTAATTTACTGGAGTTCTATGACCTATGAATTTGTCCTGGGACTTCTGAGAGTTCCTGTTTTTCTTTCAAACCTTTTGCCTGAACAGCAGCCTGTAGATCAAGGGCACATAGTAGCAAGGCTATGAGGAAGATTCAGGAAGTGAGAATTTTGTTATTGAAGTATCTCTCTCCTGAGGAAAGGGAAGGGTTAAAATGGAGACAGCGCTATGAGAGATTCAAGACTACTTTTTATAACAATAACCAATAAAAGGATTTCATCTCATTTCTGGTTGCAGATCGGCTTAACCCAGGAGGCCATCAGTAAGCATAGAGTGAGGTCTCAGATACTACTTGTTAATAAGAATCCATAGCTATCTTGTCAATAAGCCTGGTCTCAGTGTGTTTCCAGCCCTCTGGGTGATGTTATTTGTGAGAGTGAAGTAAACCGTTTGTGGATGTTTAAAAGTCCTGGCCTAAATATTTGCGTAATGAAATCTTTTAGCAGGGACAGCAGGATGCCGTCAGAGCTTGTGGGGATTAGGCGACTAAGAAAGAAGTTACAGAAATTCAAGTTCTGAAAGGTGTGTGCATACGTGTGTTCACACGCATACATGTCTGATGATTTTATGTTGGGATTTAGGATTTGTGTTTAAAAAATAAAAGCAAATATACAATTAAGAGAAGCATTTACTTTCACCCACTGACATATAATATAGTTTCCTATAAGATATATATAAAATTGTATGACTTTTAAAAGGGATTTCATAGTTCATCAAGCTCAACTTCCTTGATTCTACACAAGAGAAAATTAAAAGCTGGAGAGATTACGTCACTTACCCAGACTATGATCGTGTTAGTTGGTGACTCAGTTGGAATTAGATCTTGATATCCTTGACACTCTTCCGATTTTGTCTTAAAATGGACCTTTGGTTCTGCTGAAATTTGCAGAGAGCCCAGTGAACGCTAGACTTCCTCCTAGTGGAGGATCCTTCTCCTCTAGCTTCCCCAAAGAAGGTGGCACAGCTGAGCTCCTAAGCAGCCTGCACATGTCAGCATGAGGCTGGATCTTGTAAGAGGATTACTTTGGTACTGACATGCTGCTTAGTCTAATCCCTTTCTATCCACTGTTGTTGGGAATGTCGCACGCCTGACACAATGTGCCTTCTGGTAACTTTTCCATGCCATCACCTTTGCTGCCAGGAGAACCTGCTGATGGGCCCAAGTGCTTTTGCCAACTTCAGCTGACAGCTGTTTGACTAAGTCTGCTGATGCTGCTGATTTTTTTTGTGGACCAAAAAATTCAACTTCTGATGTGGGAGACACTGATAGCTTTATAAAGTGTTCCCTTCCTATACTTTAATGGTGTTCTTTGTGTCAGAAATACATTTATGATTCATTAATGTGTAGTAATGCACACTGGAAGTGATTTCCCACAGAAAATGTAACTACTTAAAAAAATTAGCCACATACAATTGTGTCACTGTAAGTTCGTCTGAATTAAGGCAAACCTGAGAGAGAATGGTCTATTAGGAGACATTTGTGTGACTCTAGGTGGGTACAGGGTGAAGAAGGGATCCGAAAAGCATGAGGAATCACTTATTTCAGAACTTGGGATATCTCTCCTCTCTCTCTTGCTCTCACTCTCTCCCCTTCAGTCTCTCATTCTCATGTGCCCATGGAGGCATCTATGTTTGAGGGAGAAAAAAAAAAATCTAGTGGTTCTGATTCAGCTCTCCAGCAGAGAACGATTCTAGATCAAACTCTTCCAAACGTATCTGGATATCAAGATTACCTGGGGAGCTTTTTTAATAATATAAGTTCTTGGGCCCCACAGAATATCTACTAAATCAAAATCTCTAGGAAAAGGATCCAGAACTCTGGATTTATGGGACCCTCTGCCAGGGTAATTCTGATGCAGCTGTTTGTGGATCAGTATTTGAGATCTCTTGACATAAAATATTTAAAGCATTCTCTCTTTTGGACTTAGAATCAGGCCTTGTCTATCCTCCATCTTGCCTTCCTCCATCAAGCCATGCTAATCAATAAAATCTCTCCCAGGCTACTGGAAACTGTAACAGTTTAGATTAGATGTAGCTGAGAGTAACATAAAAATTAAAAATAACAGTGGCTTAAACAAATATACACATCTATATCTCTTGCTCGTAAATAATTCTAGAAGGCAATTAGTCTAGAACTCTATGTTGCAGAAACCCAGGGTTGTTCTACTTTGTTGCTTTACCATTCTCGAGCATGCCAAAGAGCACATGGCTTCCATCTCGTGCTCCAAGACGGCCACTCATCTCCACATGTCAAGTCAGTATTTCAGCCAGCAGGAAGGGAAAAGGAGTAAAAGACTCTTCCAGACAGTCAGACACAACCTATGGTTTATATCCCATTGGCAAAATGAAACAAAGCCGCATGTGACCGTACCTCGCTGCAAGGGAGGCTGGAATACGTAGTCGGTATGCTGATGGCCACATGTCCAGTTAATTGAGAGAGAAGGGCAGAAAGAAAGATGGAAGACAAAGAATGTCTCTGTTGTAGCTCATCAAGTCATTTTATTTCTTGGTGTTTCTTCTCTCTCCTCAAAAAATAATGTTTTGCACAGGATTACCTCCCTTCTTGCTCTGATATTGTTTGATTCCATTATTTCCTTTCATTTAAGATCAGCCTTACAAAGTTACCTATAAATGTCAGTCAGGCTCCGTTACTCAGGAATAATGCTCCTTCTTATTTGTTTCAAATGCCTAAATATCACCATTAGAAAGTCTTTCTTTTAGCTTTAAATAATGCCAAAGCTCAGATGACCCAAGAATAAGTATGATAGTGTAAGCAACTAATAACTGCTTCATTTGAGTGAACCTGTTCAACTTTCTAAAATCTTGTGGAGCCATATTCCTAAAGACCAAAACCAATAGGCAAGATATATATGTATGTATATTTGTACCCAGCCTCTTTCCAAAAGGAAACAAGAAAATTTCCACAGTACATTTTCAGGTGGGCATGAGGGCAGAAATCTGGTATGTGATCCTGGACACCTGTGGAGGAGGAAATTGCAATAAAGAGGAAGCAGCAGGAACTTTGCCCTAAAAGGGCCCCACCATTTTCTGTTTCGGAAGCCAGATCTATGTGAGGTAAAGGGACCTGAGTATACACAAGACATAAAAATGTTCAGAGCGTTAATGGTAAGACAGTCACAGGACCCCAGTGACTGATACTATCCTGATACTATCTAAAAATTGACTTAATTTAAACATTTTCCCTTGACACCAAAGTAAAAATTTCAGATTATTCAGGGATTCCAAGTATTGGATGATTTTGTGTCTAGGATTTGAAAGATTTTGGAAGTGCAAAAACACTAATCCGGCTTTTGAGTGTCTTGCTCCAGCTTTTGAAGTGCACAATCTGTGACTAATTGGCGCCTGTTGTTGGAGCCATCCCCTGTCTTCAGCTTCCAGCAAACTGCATTATTTGATCCTTAAAAGGAAGAAGGGGGCCTCCAGGGGATATGAAGGCCAAGGAGAGCCTCAGAGGTAGAATCAGCTCAAAATCAATCACACGAGTTATTAACTGACATGCTTCACCTGTGCTCATGTGCAGACAGGTGTAAGAACTCCAGGGCCGGCTGCAGGGAACTAGACCAGTGTCTCTGTTTTTCAGATCACATCCCATCTGGGTGGGCAAACTGTTCCAACAGCTCGATAGCAGCGTCCATCTGCGTTACACTCAGGAGAGGAGAGTTGTATATATAAAACAAAAAATTAAACCCTACAGATCCTTATTTTCTGTGTCTCCCGAATTACTTCAAGGATCTTTTTTTTTTTTGGTCCAGGTTTACGTGAAATCATACTTAATAGCCATATAGTACTTTTGTATAGGAAGATATACAGTGACTCATGGGCCATTTTCAGGTATGTGCTGTATCCGGTGCATATCTATTGGATGGAGAGTGGAACTGGGAGGACCGACGGGCAGAAAAAATCACTTCTGAGGCAACTGATGAGTTGTTGCCACTGAGGTGCACCTTCCTTAGCACTGTCCAGGAAAGAACACATCATGCCAGGATTCACCCCACTCCTGTGGTGTGCTCCGTTGAACAAATGCACGCATAAGAAATATTATTTTATTAGATATGTTCTCAACATGGCAAAATTATACATGTTCTTTTGTCTTTCTCATATGAGAAGATTTCTGTGGAGACCTCTCAGATAATAGAAGAAATGACTTCTTAGGAGCTGCTAAGGGTCTATCCCCATGCATATATCCAGATAATTCACATAAAGCCCTTAGCTCAGTGCCTGACATATAGTAAGTGCTTGATACATTTCAGCTAATAACAATAACAGCAGCAGCAGCAGCAACATAATAAAAATCTGCCTAGCTGGAGAGGGCTAATGAGAGAGGAAATATGCTTCTTCCCACTCTAGTGCATCTTTTGTAGGGTTACCAGTTTTCTCCCTAAAAATACAAGCATGATCCTATTTCTTTGTATAATCTTCTGTTGGCTCATCCACTAGGATACTATCTAAACTCCTTGCTTGGCCCCAACCTCCCTCTCTAGCTTTAGCTCTTGCTGTCCAGGCTACTCCATCCCCCTACATTCTGTCTACTAGCATTTTACAGCTTAACCTGGGCACACCTTGCTCTCATATGTCATGATCTTCACAGCCTATTCTTCTGCCTGGATATTCCCCACCCCCTTCTTCTACTTATCTTTTAAGACCCAGAACAAATGTTGCCTCCTATATAATAAGTTCTTCCCAGTATCTTTAGGAAGTTAATCACCTCACCCGCCTCTCTACTCTCACTGCACTTTGGTTGTACCTCAAAAGTCATACTGACTGTGCCATGTTGTAATTTACCTGTTATGTCTATTTCTTCTCCAAGAGCCTCTGAGCTTGCAGAGAAAAGGAGTTATACCTTATCCATCTGAATTCACCTGTGGTCAAAAGAAAGAATGAGTCATCGAGAGTACTGTTAATTAAGAATTTGAAGGTTGGATTCTCATTAATCACTTTCATCCACTCAAGTCTCTAATTCTTATAGGCAAAATAATTATAACTTAAGAGAAAGGAGGAAAAAATATTAAGAGGGAGAGGACTCGTTATTTCAGAGCCCACACAATTTATCTCTGATTTCCAACAGGTGAAAGATGAGGATGAGTTTGACAGGGGACATGGGGTCAGAAAGCATGTGATGAGGCATATCCATCTATGATTCTAAAAGATCCTGGCTCCTTGGTGACATAAGAGAAAGATGACATTGTGTGTATCATGGAAGGAGGTTTTCACATATGAACCCTTAGCAGGCAGCAAACTGGTTGAAGAATATTCATTATGGACTGAGCAGTGATCACCACCTAGCATGTGTTGTTTAAGAATCCATCGCATGAATGATCTTGCTTACCATGTGGACCCCCGTACAATATAACGTGACTAAGAGTGTGGGCTCTAGAGTCAGATTGCCTTGATTTGAATCCTGACTCAGCCACTTACCAAGTGTGTGGCCTTGGGCAAGTTCCATCACCAATCTTGACTCAGTTTTCTCATCTGTAAAATGAGAATAGCAATATTGGTCACCTCACAGTTTTGTTGTGAGGATTTAAAGAGTTTAACCATGTAGAACAGTGTCTGGCAAATGGTAAACATTCAATAAATGTCAGCACTTTAATTTATTACTTCCTTTTTCGATGTGGCTCAAGGCTTTCTCACTGTTCATGTTTGGATATGGACTGAAACTTAAGCCTAACAGACAGCATTCAGGTAAATGGCTTGCCTCTTCCCCGCTTCTCCAGGGAAGGAGACTGAATGGATGGATATATGTAGGAGAAGTCAAAACAAGGCCAGACCGGAAAGGAATAAGGTACCATAGATAACTGCATGTATCATTAAAGGGTGAAGTAGAACTGGCTATATTCTTTCCTTTTTAGGAAATAACTGGTTTATGTGGGTTTTTTTGTTTGTTTTTTGTTGGTTTTTTTTGTGTTTTTTTGTTGTTTGTTTGTTTTGGCGAAATGTATTTCTGCTTTATATTTATATTGCAGAGCATTTTTCTTGAGGAGAATAAGAGTGACAAAAACAATAACAAAGCCATATTTTATAAAAAAAAATTTATAGTTTAAAATAGGCTTTGTTTTCTTGGGGGCATTGGAAGTGCATTGCCTTTTATAAAGGACGGGTGGTCTCCAGCTCCCCACCTATAAAAACGATTCAAATAAGTTTGTAGCAATTTTTTTTTTAAATTCTCTTTAACTAAACTGAAGTGGTTTAAATTAAACCCAGGCAAAATTGACTTTTCTTGTCCATGGAGAACTGAAATAGAATATTTCAATTCTAGAGGGGTTTTTTGTTTGTTTGTTTGTTTGTTTTCATTATTTTCTTCACTCATTACACTCTCTCAGCTGAGCAAGTGGTTTCGTCCCACTTGTTTGGGTGCTGGAGTTATTATAGCTCTTTTTCCTAACATGGCAAAGAGACTCTTTTAGACGTGGCTTTGAATTTATGTGTTCTGTTCATCTAGTTAAGCCTCAAGCAAATTGAAACAATTTTAGTTTAATAGTCAAATCCTCACTGGGACCTAGTCTCATTAGAAGGCACCACTGGTTAGTAGCACATACTTTGTAGCCATGTTTTCCCCCCCTATTCCAGATCTGCAAGGCAGCAGACCTATGTGGTGGAAACCGACAGATGATGCTTTGAATTGCTCTTTACAAATGATCTCATAGCAGGTGGAAGGATGCTATGGCTGGTTGTTTTCCTCAGCTGGAGACCCACAGTCTGCACCTGTGAAGAATCAAATGGCGTGCCCTCTGAGTGCAGCCGCTGCCAGGGTGGCTGTGAAATCCTGTGCCCTCTGCCTTGTTTTCCTAACTAGCTGGGATATGCTGGCCAAACACCAGGGCGTATTTTATTACATCCTTTCTGGGCTCAGAGTCATGGACACTTTTCACGTTTAGAAGTGACACACATCTTGTGCAGGTCGCGTTTCTGTAACATCCGGCAGGACTTCCACAAAATCACTTACAGGAGGAAAAGGAAAAGAATGACAAGGGCGACTGAGGACCACACGACCGTCCTCATCCTGACTGTGGAAAACATCCTGAGAAATTGGGGCTGGGTCAACGGTTTGTGCCTTTAACGTGTAAATCAAGACTAAAGAATTTGGGAGCAGTTCTACAACAGGAAGGATCTGTGACTTAAGAACCACAATTTCCCCCAAAATGGTAAAGTTAGTTAAAACTTTGATAGGCTCCATGACTTTGGCGATTTGTTTGCTCAAGCCTTAGTTGGTGCCAGTCGACTGCTACTTAATCCTGCAGAAAGAATTGTTATCAATTAGGGATGATTTTTTAATCCCCAAATTAAAATAGCTTTATTGTTTTTATATTGTAAGGTTACATGCCAATCGTAAATAATACTATAAATAAATCTCTTGCACAGAGTAAAGACAACAAAAACAGAAAATCTTTGAATATATACATAATATGCTTTCAAATAACTGCTGATATTCTATATCCTCCCTTCTTCAATGACATAGGGTTGAACTGCTAATTCTTTTTGGGTGCAAGACCAGGGCTGGAGACACTAAGAGGAGATGGGGACACTGTGATGGAAACACTGAGAGGAAAAAGACATGGTCCTTGTCCTAGAAAAACTCACAGTGAATGAGGATGACGGAGATGTATAAGCAAGTGATTCAAATTTAATTTGGTGCCTGTTACTCATGATTTCTGGACTGGATCAAGAAGGAAGCACATAACCCTGCATAGGGGAGTCGGGGAATGTGGTATAAAGTGGGCTTGTCGGATGATGGGATTATGTCATGGGAGGACGAGAAGGAATCCATGAGAGCAAGGGCAAGCAGTTGGGGAAGGACCCAGAGTCTTCTGGATATTGAAGAGTTTCAAGCGCCTGGAGTATTGAATGGCAAGGGAGAAAGATGAAGCTGGAAGGTAGACTGGGTACAGATTACAAAAACTCCTCACTGAGTAATAGACACTTCCTACCTTCTTCCTTCTCTCTCTAAACTTATTCACTGCCAGAGCCCAGGTGACCTGGGAACAGTATTTTGTTTCTCTTCATGATGGAGAAAAGTAAATGAATACTATGTACTTCCGTTCCCAAGATACCAAGCCTGGGAAAAGGACAAACAGTCTCCACAAATAGTTGCAAACATAGAGTAGTAAATAATGGTTATAAAAGTTAGATGTTGCAACAATTTTCAGCAATGTCTTGTAATTATCAACTATAATTGAGGCTAACCAAATCCACAAAGGACTCTCAGGTCCTCTGTGAGCAGGCTGAGGCCTCTGCCTGGCGGGCTTCCCAGTCAGATTGTCCCCACAGATCTGATCTTTTTTTCTTCAAAGGGGCACCATCTGACTTTCTTACAGCAAAATCCGTGAGAGAAGTGTGTGCTTGCCCCCAAGAAAAGCAGAACGTTTCTACATAGTGACTGCCCCCTTCCAGCCTTGGGCTCAAGAAATGAATGAATCCAGGACAATTGGCCATTGGCTACAGGGAGATTGAGAGGGTGAAGTAGTTGCTAATTCCAGCTCAAATCCTGCTGCTCTCTCACAAGGACAGCAGCAATGCTTGCCCACCCCCACCATCACCACCATGGCCCTCAGACTTAAATCACTTGGTATAAGTCTGCTACTTCCAACTTCCAGCACCACCATTTCTTTGCCTACGACTTTCACCAACTTCTCAAGCCATTCTGCTAACAGTCATAGCAGGATAGATGCCAGCAGTCCTCCACCAGCGATGGGGGATTTATGAGATAACGTTTCCCCAGCATTTCCAGGCGCCCTTTCTGAGCCACTTTCCTTCTCTGCCAAACTCTTCTCCTCCCGCAATGGTCTCCTGCAGTTTCCAAATAGATGATTTGCACTTAAATCATCTCAGGGTGTGTCTGTTTCTGGAGAGTCTAATCCAATGAGGAAGCATTTCCATACCTCCCCAGGCCATGACAATCTCCTCTGCTCTGACCCTTTGATAGTGTACATCTGTAACCTGGAGTTCAGCACCTGATTTTCTTCTGGTCACATTCGCTTTCATTCATTCATTCATTCATTCATTCATTCATTCATTCAGTGTATGAATACATACACTCCCAACCCACTCTAAGCATTCACAAGGAAAGAACCATGCCTTACACTTCCTCACGCTCCCTGCACCACTCATCCCGGTAATGAGCTTACATATAGCAAGTGGCCCACAGATATTTGCCAACCAGCTGTTCTGTAGAGATTGGAACTTAACCGAGCATCGGCATTTTGTACTAGTAAATGACAGCTGATAACAAGGCAGGTTGTGTTCAAGGAGGACCAGGAAAACTACAGGCAACAGGTTCCAGTCATGGGTGATGGTTACTGGTTTTCAGAGTTTATCAGTATACTTGCTGACAAATGTGTGTGGTCGCCAGACTAGCAGCATTGGGCATCACTTGGGAACTTGAATCAGAATCTACAATTTAGCAAGATCCCCAGGTGATATGTATGCACATGAAAGTGTTAGAGACACTTGTCTCAAGGACCCAGGCCCTGCAGGGTTTATCTGCTATAGAAACCCCCAGAGATTTATCAAAAAAATTTAAGCCTACATTTATTTTGTAGTGAGTTAGAGTTGGGAACTTGGTACTGGTTCACATGAACTAAGCTAAAGCTTCTAAGAAAAGATGCATCTGACAGTTGGCTGATGTGTAGTGGACTCCTGCTGATACGTTCATTACAGTTCTCAGCATTAACCAGAATGATTCTTGCCATCTATATGAATACATGTAGATAACACATTAGAAATTACACTGAGAAGGGTATCTTCACATCATTATTTTCTTCTTAAGTAATAAATCTAAAGCTTATAAAGGAATAGTTTTTGCTATTTAAGATTAATATATTCGTGACGACTAAAAAATAAGTGTTCCCAGAACAAGAATAAATGAAAATGATCTAAGTAATGTTTACTAACTTTAGTGCTATGTGGATCCCATAGAGTTTCAAATAGCTGGCCGTTCCCCAGAAAATTGGAGAACTTTCCTAACGACTTCACATTATTGAAATCTTTATGTGCTAAGTATAGTTGGTTTCAGAAATCCCTGGGTTATGCTAAGCTCTTACCATCCTCACCATTCTCTCAGGCTCGTCTACTGCCTTCCTCTGTGGAGGGCAAGCTTCCTTCAGGCAGTAGATAGCATTCTCCCTGATAGTCCTTATCTCATTCAAATGCCCCTTTCCTCATTCAAAACACTTTTCAAAGCCCATCTTCTTTATGACAGCTCCACATTCCTAAAGCTCTGTTTGTTTACCAACTTCTCCTTAAGACTGGTAGGTACAAATTAAACTGGCAGACGTCAGCACCAAGCTGATCAAGAAGGGAAGGTTTTGGTGGTGAGATGCCCAGTTGAACGAATGCACAAGGAGCCGACATGAGAATGAAACTTGATTGCGGGGAGTGTACGCTTTTGTGCTAGGGGACCGCATGGGCTTTATATATGTCAGAACAATAGTGGCGTTCTGCCACACATGTGTGATACAATAAGCTGAATCTTATTTACATAAGTGAAGCGCAGGCACCCTACTACATTAATGTAACATTCTAAATCCAGAGTCCTATCCCTAGCCGTGAGCTCGGATCACAGCCAGACATGGGACTCACAGCAGGGATAGAGGATGATGGGAGGAAATAGTAGAAGTTACAAAGATTTCCTGAAGGAAATAGACTACCTTCTTCTACCTTAGAAAGTGAGAATGACCTTGAAGGCAAGAAGCACATATGTTATGCTCCTATATAGTTGATACAGTGGAAACAGTAGATACAGTGAGGTAACCCTTCTGTCATTCTGTTGAGAAATGGCAAGATTAAATACTGGTATGATCTGAATGCCCCCCGCCATTCAAATGTTGAAACCTAACCCCCAAGGTGATGTTAGTAGCAGGTGGAGCCTTTGAAAGTAATTAGGTCATAAGGGTGGAGCCCTTATGAGATTGTGGCCTTATACAAGAGGCCCAAGAAAGCTACCTTGCCTCCCTTCCTCCAAGAAACTAAGCACCAAATCTACCAGACCATGATCTTGGACTTCCCAGCCTCCAGAGCTGTGAGAAATAAATGTTTGTTGTTTATAAGCTACCTAGTGTGTGATATTTTGTGATAGCATCCTGAATGGACTAAGAGAAACCATGAGTCCATTTAAGATCTCAATACAACTCTATCTAAAAATCCTAAAAAGTTGTTTTACTTCCGCTGTTTGCATCAAGGTAAACTCACAAATGAGCAGAAAGCAATTTGGAAAGTAATTGTTTTCTCTGTACTAGTATATTTTAAACTTTTTTTTTTGAGATGGGGAGGGGGGTCATACCTCGGCCAGACTTACCTTCAAAATGCCATCCTATTAGCTACAATTTGTTTGCATATTTTAATTTACTTATTTATTTATGTCCTACTTACTTCCAATAAGCAGTTAAGGCAGTTCACTGTGAAAATATAGTTTCTCTAGGACCGAAACAAAAACAAAAACAAAAAACTATATCAAACTCTCCTAGCTAAGGAAATCTCTAATCTCAGACAAATTTTACACTTTTGCAAACTACATTTTTCTATTTCATTATCTCCTATTAGTAATGAACTAATGCTTATCCAAAATATTTCTGTTTAACTTGTATTTTGGGAGTAATATCTTAGCTACTAAGAAAAAAATCTGGCTATTTTTTAAAAATAAGTAGGTGCAAAGAAAGATAGGCATCTTGTATTTAATTATATACTGAGTGAATTATGTAACGTAATGAAGAAATTATAAAAATTTCAGTTGTAGCTGGTGTATAATTGGACTGAGTTAAATCTTACCATATTGTTAATGAGCACGAAACACTTCTTTTTCCTGGCAAAAGGTTCAAACACGATTTCTTCCTTTCTTTTTTTCTATTTCTTTTCTTTCTTTCTGGACCCATAATAAGCATCTTTCTTCAAAATGGTTTCCATGACTGGGCCAGAAGCTCTGTGGTTACTTTTTTCTATCATTCTGTGATTACACCACATTTGCTAAACAGATATCGTGTCATTAAGGATGTGCCGCTGCTTTGAGTTCTCTAGAAATGTTTCAATGCTAAAGCCCCTACTAATCTTTCAAAAGTTTGCTTAATTGAAGCAAAAGAAATAGTGGAACCATTGTCCGGGATAATCAATGAGAGGTCATTTACATGAGGGGACCATAGTCTGGTGGGAGAAGAAATTCTGGCTCCGTATTATTCATTCTGAGTCTCTTGAGCCCACACACAAAAAAACTTACCTTTAAAAGGCTAAGTTCCCAAGCCCCCAGATTTTAGAGAGTAAATCTGAACTATAGAACTTCTAAATCTTTTATCAATCCACAAAATAACATTATGTTCGAAGTTCAAATTAGATGGACTTCTACAAGCTTACAGTCTGCAAGTATTTAGAGGTCAATGCAAAGAAAAGATGCTGGGAAATAAACTCAGCACAAATGAAGAGAGGTTTGGGTTTTCAAAGGTAAACGTAGCAACACAAAATGCTGTTTTGTGAAAAATAAATTGGAAAAATTTATATGACAGCAGACCAGTTTTCTGACCTTTAAAAAAAATCATACTAAAAACATAATTTATTTGATTATATTATTGTCTCAAATAGCAAAGTATGAAGATAAGCTATCTATCACATTCTCTAATTTCTATCTTAAATCAAAGTCAGTTTATTTCAAACATCTTTTTTTAGGAAGACATAGTAAGCTCCATATTTAAATAAAAACCATTTTTACTTTACAAATACAAAAGTTATACTTTTTTTTTTTTACAAGGGTGGGGTTTATTTTAGCAATCTGTGCCAAACGTATAAAGTTGAACTGAGTCCAGTTGATCCTTAATTTTTGCCACGTTATAAAATTTAAGGTTCATTCAAAACAAAAGATACATCCGTTTTCATCAGCTGTTTCTTGACTATTATGGGACTTATTTTTAAAAATTTGTTTTGCCTAGACAGTATTGTTTTACTTGGCATGATTTATTACTCTCACATTTGCCCACAGAAACTATGAGTTCCTGAAATCATGCAAACAGAATAAAAAATAATAAGGAAAGAAGGGGAACTTATTCCATTTACATTGGATTAAATAGTCATTTAGAATACGTAAATATATTTAAATTCTAATAGAGTTTTGCTTATTAATAAGAAGAAAAATATGTTCAATTATTCCAAGCCACAGTATAAAAAAATGAGATATGATTAGAGAATTAAAGAATGGTGGAATATGATTTTTTGGAGTGCTATTTTTAAAACAAGCTTAAAATTAGAGGTATATCTGCCTAAGAAAGACATTAACAATGTTTTTTTTTCTCTATTTATAAAAAAGAATTTCAAGGAGCTTGTCCTCTCAATGTTCTTTTAAAAAATTATTGAATCTTAGCTTTTGAATATGGCAAACTAACAATATTTAATGCCTACTTACCATGCAAGCATTTTGTATATATTTTTATACTAATATTTTAAGACTAGAAGTATTTATGCTTGTCCTTTTTGAAGATTAATATTTATTAATTATACGATTATCTTGGAATATGTGGATTACTGAATAGCTTGACCATTACTGTCTTGCCTACTCCAATAAGAGCAACTTTTTTGTGGGATTGAAAATGTTATAATAGTAGAATATTTTTACTTCAGACACAAGAAAAGATTGAAAAGATTGGGAAATGATTGTAATGAGAAAAAAAATCTAGCTATGTACAGACAATAAGCTAAAATTGGATTCAAATCACTAAGAAAATCTTAAATTGTATAGTGTTTTGACTTAATCGTGCAACCTTTTTAAAAAAGGAAACAGGCTTTCTCAGTAAATGAGCATTTTTCACTTCAGGGTAAACCTTTTGGCAGTTTATTAAAACACTGGCCCATATTTGCTTATACAGAACTGGTTTGGGGGTTTCAGACATTTCTAGAACTTCCAAACCTTTACTAATTTACAAAATAACTTACTTGGAAAAAATTAAGGATATATTGTTTCTGAGACACCTTGTTTTATTTTTTGTGATAATTCAAATATGTTTGCATTTGCATTTAGGATTTTTGACACTCAAGCAATAAGAGCTAACATCTATTTAGCTTTTCCATGTACCAGGCATTGTTCCGAATGCTTTGTTTTTAACTTACTGAATCCTCATAGCCACTCTATAAAGCAGGCACTGTTATTAACCCATTTTATAAACTGAGTCGTGGAGATAAGTAACGTGCCCAAGGTCCACAATTGGCCAGTCGCAGTGCCAGGATTCAAACTCACAAAGGATGTTCTGAGTCTACACTGTTAATTACTACCACACTACTGCCCACACCTGCTCGGACAAGAGACTCAGCTGTGAGGGTTTACATGGTACCGACACTTTTCTGATCTGTGAGGGTGGAATTTCCTCTGCGAATATTTAACCAAGAAATTCTTGCACATTTACTGTCAGTTTGAGCAACCAATACTCTTATTTGCCTTGCTAGTCTCTTACTTCCCTATTCTATATTACCTGCAGTAAAGAGAGGCTTTGGAAAGCCTCAACCGTTCCTATTTTTCAAGGGGAGATTGTAGGCAGTAGAACGATTTAGGCTATTGCTAGAAGGTGTCTCTGGATGAATGCAGAGCAGGGAGGCCTGAGTATAGCAGTGGTTGGGATGGAGAAACGTTAACACACTTTTCTGACAGACCCGCTGAATCTAACAGAAAAGCAGCGTTAACAGGTTTGTAACAACAACTCTGACTCGGTCATTGTTTGGATTTTCTAAAAAGAGTGACTATAAACTCATCAGTCAATAGAATATTTGAAATGTTATTTTAAAGTTTAATACCTCAAACTCTACACAGACAACAGAATAAGGGGTACCAAAAGTCTTCCAGTTGAACAGGACAAAGAACCAAGAATACCTACAATGAAGGTACTCAGAGGAAGGGAGAAGCGCAGGGGAGGGGTACAGAGATGCCTTCAATGGTATTGCTAAAGTTATATTTCATTACTTAAATATATTTATATACATTCTTTCATATGCAGCATATATTGCATAATGTCAAATAAATTCAAAACCACTTAACATTTACTATATGCCAAAAAGTATGCCTGGCATGGAAAACAGTAATCTTTATAATAAAACACTAGGGCCCTACCAAGTGGCTCGTTTTTTAACTCACTGATATTTCTGGTATCATCAGATCTTATTAAAAATAATATAATAACAATTGATTGCTAATATTTTTAAATATTATTTGCTTCATGCCAGGCCCTTTATAGATATTATTTCATTATTTCTTGCAACAATGTCATGAAGTATTTGTGTCAGCTAAGATGAGTTTGGTAATACCATATCCAACTAAAGCTGGCTTCAATAATGAGAATCTTTATCTCATATAACAAGAAGTCTGGAAGATGTGGTTCTAAGCTGTATTCAAAAGTTCTGCAATGTTGAAGACAAGCCTCACCATCCTCAGTATATTGACTTGTTTCCAAAAGCATGCTCCCTCATGCTTGTACGATGGCTGCCACAGATCCAGGCAGTACCTAATGTACACAGAGCAATATCTGGTTATAGAAAAGCCATATGTCTCTTTTTATTTGGGAGGAGAACCTTATCTATCAGTTACTCACCAGTTAAACAGTGAAATTATCAACAAAAAGCATAAAGATGAGAAAAATGTGGCACCAAATAGACCACCTGTGTATAGTAAGAGGGTCGAAACAAGGAGGTAGAGGTTTCCCAGGGTGAGGAACTTTCAGTGCTAAAATTGGGGAAACCCCAAGACAAATCAGAAAGAATTGG
The DNA here is from genome assembly GCF_902729225.1 of Pteropus medius. Classification (NCBI taxonomy): domain Eukaryota; kingdom Metazoa; phylum Chordata; class Mammalia; order Chiroptera; family Pteropodidae; genus Pteropus; species Pteropus medius. The sequence continues at coordinate 15,461,778 of NW_024355205.1, forward strand.
TCTCCATCCTCCAGAGTTTCTTGAAGCCAAAGAATTGGAGCGAGGGGAGGGACCAATACAAAACCTCCAACTGTCTGGAGCTAAGAGACTCGTGGAATATATATACCCCCAAGCAGTTGAGCACCTCTGGCCCCACTTAGACTTCACAGGACTCCCAAGAAAGCCTGGGATCTCCCTGGCAAAGCTTCATTGAGAAAGCGCTAACAATAAGCTCATTCGATTTTACATTTCTAATGGCCATAGTAAGTGTTTCTTTCGTGCATAGAGACTTCAGAGTTGAGCTGTGATGAAAAATAATAATTTCTTCATTATAAAATAAAAAAATAAATAACAGTAAAATAAAGCAAAAATAACAGATGCCCAATAGTAAAATATTTTCATGTAGGCAGCCAAATATATTATTTTCTCTTACTCTTTTGTAAATTGATAAAAAATAGAGGAGAGAAAAGTATAGATTTCAGGACCAAATTCACATTTCCTAAATCAGCTAATTATCAAATTTTCCGAGATTTGGGACTCTTACAGACTAGCAATTCTCAACTCTGGTTGCACATTAGAATTATCTGGGAGGTTTGAAAAAGTTCTAGGCCTAGACCCCACCCATTACGATGAAATTAAATAGGAATGGGGGTGAGAGATTACATTGTAGATGCTTAATAAAGGGCATTAGAATTATTCTAAACGCTTCTCAGCTGTTTCTAACGTGCAGCCAGGGATGAGGACCACTCACAGGAGGGTAGTGTAGAGAAAGTATCTCGGGAAGGTTCAGCAGAGAAGAGCACTGTAATCAGTTAGCGATGCTGCTGTGGGTGAAAGAGAGAGGAAGGTTGCAGCATACAAGGCACTAAACGATGTTTTTCAGCCTGGGCAAAATGGAAATATTCAAACTCTGGAATCAGGCAGATCTTGATGCAATCTTGCTGTGTCACTGTGACTATTCTCTATCTGTGTAACCTTGGTCAAGTGATTGGCTCTCTTAACATCAGTATCCTCATTCTGATACCTGTTTTGCAAGGTTGTTGTGAGGATTAAGCGAGGAAGGATATGCCAAGTACCTGGCACATCGTGGATGCTTAATAAAGGGAAACTAGCAACATCATAACCAGGCACCCGCATTTTCATTTTTGGCCACTTTCTGAGTTCCAGTCTATTATCCTGACAAAGAATACCAGAGGAGCTTTACGAGATAGAAGTAGCAGTATTTAAAAAACAAAATAACACTGATAAAAATGAATAGAATGTCCAAAGCAATTTTGCAAGCGTCCGATCTAGTTGAGGGGTCAGCAAATTACTACCTTTGAGCTAAATCCAGCCACGCCCATTCATTTACTTGTTGTCTGTAGCTGTCCTCTCACAGCAAAGCTCATATGGCCCATAAAGCCAAAAATACTTACTGTCTGGCCTTTATAGAAAAAGTTTGCAGACGCTTGACTTGAGTTCATTAATTCTCAGTGTGATCATGGACTCCTGAGGCCCTTCCAGGGAATCTGTGAGGTCAAAGCTATTTTCGCAATAACCCTCATACATCATTGACCTCATACATCACTGTGTTAACATTTGCACCGAAAGGACAAGCAATGATGGGTAAAACTGCTAGTGCTTGAGCCCACATCAAGAGAGCGGCACCAAAATGTACTCACAGCCGTACTCTTTACCACCACATACTTTCAGGGAGCGGGGCGAGGGGGATAGCCAGTTTCACCTAACTCGGGTTTTCTCAGCCTTGGCACTATTAACATTTGAGCCAGATAATTCTTGGTTGTTGGGGCTGTCCTGTACATTGTAGGGTGTTGAACAGCTTCTCTGGCCTCTACCCACTAGACTCCTACTGCTTGGTCTTCCTTCCATTCCCCAGCTGGGACAACTGAAAATATCTCCAGAAGTTTTTGTTTTGTTTTGTTTTAATTTTTCAATTTTAACTTAATATATGTTAAATATCAATAGGTATAATTCAGAGAAACAAAAACTCTTTGGGGTCTTCTATAATTTTTAGGAAAGTAAAGGGATCCTGTGACCAGAAGTTTTAAGACCTGCTGGTCTGTTTTGTATTTACAGAGTATTTATGATGTTTATATCACTAAATAAAAAACAATTAAATAAAAAGGAGAACATAACTGATAATGAACAAGAAATAGGAAGAAAAGGGAATGGAAAATTATGTGCTTGAGTGGGTTTGGGATTTTTGATGAGAGGGGCTGGGATATAACCAATGAAGACCCAGCTGTAGAGACAGAGAGGGCAGTATGACCTTGAGCAAGTTAGTCTTCTATCTGTTCCTCAGTTTCCTTCTTATAAAATGACAGTGATCACAGGACTTAACTCATAGTATTACTGGGAGAAATACATGAATAAATACATTAAAAGCATGTAGAATACGCTTGGTACTTAGATTAAGTGCTCTCTGTAGGTCAGCTATTATTATTTTAATAATAATCAACTTATGTCAGAAGGGATGAAGTCAGGCCCGCAATTAAGGCTTACAGGTGGCGCTGACCCTGTCCCCACAGAGGGATGACTGAAAGAAGAAAACTGCAGTCACTGGCCCCCAGAGACAAAATATCATGGAAATGAGAAAGAAATCAGACTAACCCCTTCTTACCCTAATATTACACTTTCTAATACAAAATTATATCTGTTACCCTTGAGAGGCACATGGATGTGCTCCAAGGTTTCAGAACAAACCATGTGAGTTTGGCTTGGTTTCGTATTTTAGTTTCAGAGCAGTTATAACTTTTCTTGTTTCTGCTCTGCGATTAATTTTTCCTTCAGCTCCATTTGGCTGCCATGAGATCATCCAGAATTAGGTTGATTTCAGCAAATACCCACACAGCCATCTTCATCTTTAAGAAAACATATGCTTTAAAGAAAGGGCATGTTAATTTTTTATGAGAAGAAGAATTAATAATGAAACCACAGGGACACTTAGATAAGCAAATGAAATGTTTGGGACACAGAAAAAAAAAAAAACTCTGCTAAAGAGGAGTCTGAATCAGAAGCTGAGGAAGTTACTTGAAATTTAAAATTACATTCTCTTCAGTAAAATGTTACATCTCCCGTGTCCCAGTTCTTACATCTTCTGACCTCCCTGTGTATCAAACAGAACAATTTTTACTGTAATTATTTTCTATGTTCCTGAGAATGTTGGGTTTAGAGTCTAAAATCTTGTTGAATTCACCTTTTCTGTGAGATCTGGCCCAACTACACTATTCAAAATTGACTCCCTCCCTGGGACTCCATGTACAGCTTTATCTCTCTTTGGGGTACAATTCTCCATCCAACACACTATGTATTTTGCACACACATTCTGTTTATTAATCTGTTCCCTCATTATCATGGCAGGAATTTTTATCTTTTTTCTTAGTGCTGTGTTCCTAGCTTCTGCAACAGTGCCTGGCACATGATAGGAACCCCACATCCAGCTTTTTTCCTTTAAATTGGGGATGGAAAATGTCCCTGTGATGCATTGCATACTGTGAGTTGACATATGGAGCCCTTGCATGAATGAAAGCATCTATGTTGTAATATATATATATATATATATATATATATATATATATATATATATTAGACTTAAGAGTATTTAAGTATCATTCTGTAACCTGGCAATTGTATGAGTCAACGTATAAAATGGGCTATCTAGAATTTGTTCCAATGGTCTTTATTTTTCATCCATCTAATATTTTTATCCTTTAATGGATAAATATCTCTTCAATTAGCTGTCAAACTGTGTACTCTACTGCCCCAAGAGATGTGTTCCAGTCAATTGTATATGGAATCTTTGAAAATCAAGTTTAGTATTAAAGAGTAGAAAACTTCACTACTTAAATCTGTCCTGTAATAAATATTTCTGTAAAGCACAGGTTCCTTTGCAACTACATGCTCTATTTGTCAGGTCGTATTTTGGCACATAAGGTTTGCTTAAATCAGTGAACAGAGACATACACATTGGGTGTAGGCTCTACAGGCTCAGTTCTGTGCCAGGAGGATGATTGATGTATGAGAAGTAGCCCCTTTAGGAGATTTGACTGGTCCATGTAACCATTAGAGAATTATAAATGAAAGGGGAATTGCAGGTCCCTTAAAGGCAGAGACCACTTCTCATTCACCTTTGTCATCTAGAGTCTAGCGCAGGCATATCATAGGATGAAATAACTATTTGTTGACTGAATAAAAACATGAGTAAACAAATGATCGAGTGCAATCGAGTACGAAATAAGACTTTTAAAAAGAATCTTTAATGTGGTGAAAATTCGGGCAGAAGAAGTCACTGGGGATGGCTTTGCAGAGGAGCCAGGACAGGAATTACATCTTGAAAGGGATTAAGGCTTCACATGTCATAATGAAAGGTAAAAGAGAATTCCTAGCTAGAAGAACAATTTCAAACTGTACATCTAGCACTTAAAAGGATTTTGAGTATCAACTTCCAATATATAGTTACTTATAATTATACATATTTTCTGTTACACTAATATTGTGAACAATTTATATATATATAAAAAATAAGACTCTAAAAGAGTTAAAGATGAAATAAGCCATATTTACTTATTAATGGTATATTATCATTTATATTGGGCACAAATCTACATTTCCAATAATGTTCTTGATAATTACAAATGTTTTTTGGATAACTCCTCATCATGTTTAAATAATGCAGTTCATGAGGAGTTATGATGGGTATAGGAGATGTCAGCTAAGCCATTTTCATGTTATTCATTCATGCCTGCATGTTTCATATTGCCCTTCATCTTCAGTTTCTTTGAAGAAACTTATTCAGTCACTTGTGAGAGTTAACTAAGATTAAAGCTAGGTAATACAATCTACTCATTCGATCAGGCACATACACCCTGGAACATGTTGAAAGGTGCTAAAAGTGAACAAATGAGTGAGCTTGTCCTGTAGAGAGGAGGTAAATTTTGGACACCAGTGTGATACATGGCATTATCTGACAGATGGATGGATGGAGGGTGCCACTGACCAGGCCCCCCTATGTAAGTGGAGTTAGGGAGTCACAGGTGTGGAGACTGGCCAGAGAAGGACACAAAGTTGGGAAAGGTAGATGTGTGGGGTAAGATCATTAATGGTGGTTGAGAGATTTGAACCTGGCAAGATAGGTTAATGAGACTATTTACATATTTATAAAAAGGAGTAACAGGAATCCTAGAAATCAGGAAAAAAAAAACTCAAAGAAGCTGATCGAGAGGCACTGTGAATGAAACATTGTTTAGCTCCAGCTAGCTGTTTTAGTAAACTCCCATAGAATTATCATCTGTTCATCATAGGGCTCTGATTTTCTTTGAAAATATGGATCTTTGTTCTTCATTGTTATTTTTTTCCCTGGCTTTATTAAGGTATAACTGACAAGTTAAATGACAACATGTTTAAAGTGTACAATCTGATGATTTCATATACATATACATTGTGAAAGGATTCTCCTCATTGAGTTAATTAACTCAATCCATCACTTGACACATTTTAGCAGATTTCAAATTACACAATATAATGTTATCTACTATAGTTACCAGGTTATACATTAGATCCTCAGACCTTCTTCATGTTATAACTGAAAGTTTATATCTTTTAACTCTCCTTATTTCTCCAATCACTTTTCAGTCTATTTGTATAAGTTTTTTGTTTGTTTGTTTGTTTGTTTGTTTTAAGATTCTACATATAAGTGATACCATGGAGTATTTTTCTTTCTCTGTCTGGCTTATTTCACTTAGCATAATGCCCTCCAGATTCATCCATGTTAATTCAAATGGCAGGATTTCCTTCTTTTTTATGGCCGAGTAATATATCATCGTATGTATATACCACATTTTCTTTAATGATTCTTCTATCATTGGACACTTAGGTTGTTTCCTTGTCTTGGCTCTTGCGAATAATGCTACAATGAACATGGGAGTACAAATATCTCTTGAAGATAATGATTTTATTTCCACTGAATATATTCCCAGAAGTGGGATTGCTGGATCATATGATAGTTCTATTTTTAATTTACTGAGGAACTTCCACACAGTTTTTCATGGTGGCTGCACTAGTTTACATTCCCATCAACAGCTGTACATTTTCTTCATTATTCTTGGCAGGAGAGAGCCAGGAGCTGCCTGCCATTCCTGGTGAGTCAGCTAGCAAACATGGAGCACTCTTTCCACCATATTCTCCTGCTGGAGATTAAGAGCATCACGGACACATTCTCCTCCATCCTGGGCCCTCAGAGCAGAGACATCTTCCGCATGAGCAACAGCTTCACTGCCATTGCCAAGCTCCTCACCCGACAACTGGAAGCCACCAAGCCCCGAAGTGGCAGGTGAGCAGGAATTCCTGTGTACTCAAGAATCTGTTGTCAACCCATGGAGGCATTGCATAGATAGCTATACTTTCTCTTGTAGGCGTGAAACTTCCCAAAGAAAGCCAAACCCACTATCTCAGCATAAAGTAGCTTCTGAATAAATGATCACACTTGCCACAATTTTTTCTAAATCTGTGAAAACCAGAATGTAACAAAAATTTTTCTGAAAAGTGTACAAAATATGGTAAAAGAATAAGAATATAGTACAAATAATGTTTTATATAATATTTTATTTATGCAACAAATATTTAACAATTGCTAACTCTGTACCAGAAACTCTACCACAAGCTAGATATATAGAGAAATAAAACATGTTCTTTGCACCCAAAAAGCTCACTTTCTAGTAGAGGAGGTAATGCTAATCACAGTGGTGTCAAGGGTTTTAGGAGCACAGAAATGGGGGTATCTATTTCTGCATGAAATGGAGAGGAGTGGGAAGCCGAGATCCGGAAACGCTTCCCTGAAGAGGTAATATTTTGAACCGAGTCTTGAGAGGCGACCGGACGCACCAGGCTGTCTTTTGGGCATCATGTGAAAGAATATGACACTGCCTGGAAACAGAAGTCATTGCGTATGACTAGGGTGTGTGTGACAAGGAGAGCAGCGTCAGGCAATGCTGATGAAGTGGTCGGCAGGGAGCAGACGACGAAGGGCCTGACGTACCTTCCTAAAGAGTCTGAATTTTACCCTGTGGTCACTGAGAAGTCACTGAGGGGTTTTGTACATGGCAGGATAGAATCTAAATTCGTGTTTCAGGAAGTTTACTCTGGTCCCAGTGCAGAAAACATCTCAGCAAAAGATAGACGGGAGTCAGGTCAAGTGAAGGAAGGACAGAGGAGTGTCCATGGGTTTTGGCCATGAGGAAGTTATTGATGATTGTGGTGAGCGAGCTGCGAGGGGTATGACTGAGCAGAAAATAGGATGCCTGGGGTTGGAGGGAGCAAGTGGACATAGTGCACAGAACTGGCCTTTTCTAGAAGTTTGTGGGAAAAATAAAGAAGACCATGCAAGATGGGGGGGAGGGGGCAGTTATTTTGATTTGTTATATTTTGAATAGGATGATACTTGGAAAGTTAGAAGTTACAAAATACTTTCAAACTCATAAACTCACTGGATCCTCATGACCTCCCCACAAGATGAGAAGGGCAGAGATCATTATTCCTATTTTACAGAAGAAGAAACGAAGGCTCAGAGATGGCTTAAATGTTTTCCCAAGTTTGCACAGTAACTAAGTATAGAGGACGGACTCAAACTTCAGATCCTATGCATTCAAAAGTATTCACTTCTGGAGTAGGCGCAGGGCCCATTTGAAACTCGCTTCAAATTTGGGGGGTTTGGGGGATAACAAAGGATGCATACTGTTTCTAGTATGGAACAAGGATTCCAAAAACATGAGAAGCCATCTTGAGAAAATAGTGAGCATTTTAGTCACAAGGGTCCACTTTATGCCCAGCACAGGGCAGAGCCTAGAGGTCCCAAGAGACAGAAAACAAAACAAAGACATAAAAGGGGTTTAATAGAAATGCATAAAATGGGCTATGGAGCTTGAGAGATGTACTAACCAACAGTGGGGAATTGAATAGTGTTCCACAGAGAAGGTGAAATTGAAGTTCATTCTCTATTTATTGAGTTGATTCCATGTGCCAGACATCTGTTTAGGTACCACAGTAAGTTGCAGAGGATGAATGAGTACCCCAGATATGGGTAGAAAAAAATACTTCAAATAGAAAGGGCACTCCTCACACGCAAAGATAAAAGAGCTTAGGAGTGTACGATCCAGACTAAGGAAAAGCAATTAGTTCTATGCGGCTGAAACAAGCACATCAGTGTAGTTGAGAGAGTAAGCTGAAAAGTTAAGTCAGAGACAGATATTCAGAGGCCTTACATGCTGTGTCAGGAAGCAAGGAGTTTGTCCTGTAAACCACATGGAGGCTAGAAAGTTTTTAATCCAGAGAATGATCACAAATCTTAGCATGGTAATTAGCAGATAGCAGGCGCTCAATAAATATTCCTTCAGCAAAGGACTGAATGAATGAAGAAGGGGCTAGTGATGTGGAGCACGGAATGGATTTGGCAGAAAGAGCAGGCGGCAAGAGAGGGCGTGGCCGGGAGGTTGTCCTTGCAGATTTAACAATAGGCTCCCTCAATTATGGTCAGTGGTGGGGAACTTAAGAAATCAAGGCAGATGATTACAGTGAGAGAGCTCAGGATTATGAGGAATTGATCACCAGTGGAAGGTGTGCTGAGGAGAATGGATGAAAACCCAGAGATATCCAACTTGAGTGATGGCATACACCTGGGAGACGATGCTGATAACCAAGAAAAGAGGTAACAGGAGGGGAGCCCACCTGAGAGGGTCTCTCAGCCCACTTTATACAGAGAATATTATCTGGCCAATATGGTTATCAAAGTCAACAATCACTATTAACCAGAGAAAGACAGATTGCAAGTGCCCTTTGCTCTCAACACCACAGTTTTGATTGAGCATATAAAAATCCGTTGGTTCAATGTATAGATGCCTATATACCAGGGTTTCTAACTTTGGTACTATTAAAATTTGGGCTAGATAATTCTTGGTTGTGGGGCTGTCCTGTGTACTATAGAATATTTACCAGCATCTCTGACCTCTACTCAATAGATGCTAGCAGCAACCCTCTTCCTCAAAAACGTCTCTGGACATTGCCAAATGGCCTCTAGTTGAGAACCACTGCTATAATACCTATTCCATTCAAAAACAGCATTTTCACAGTCCCATGACCTGCTTAGCACCAGCCCAAACACTGCAGCATCCAAGAAATCCAAGCCAGCATCAGGAAGGGATGATTTGTCATTTATATGCAAGCAAAAAGTCACAGTTGGCCAATTTTCATGATGTAGTTTCAGAAATTTTGTTTAGAGCTTTTATAGCTGGTGTTTAGGAGAGCCCTTTTGTATTCTTCACACAGCCAGCCTGCTTATATCTCCTTCCAGTGATGACTGACATGTGGATCAGATGTGACAGCTTAGGCACGTGTTCTGGCCAGCAGTTCATCCGTTCTATTTTGCCTCTACAAATGCAGCATTGAAAGAGGCTGACTGACATCTGTGAGATTATATGTGTGAAAAGGTTTATATAAAGGAAAAACATGTTATACAAGGGTATTACATTAGGCAGTCTAACAGGAAAACTGATCCTTAATGAGAAGCCCAATCCAATAAGCAATAAATAATTTCCCCATGTAAAGAACTTAGGAGACATATAGAGAGGAGGAAAAAATAAGGTCTCACTATTAAAATATGAGTCTTCATGTAGGAGAAAGTATTTGAGTTTCTCGTCCTTTTACTTTTTTCCCGGCCAAAAAGAAAGAGAAAAATTAGATATGAAGAGATCAAAGGTCGCCAGTCACCTCACATACTACCACCACTGCCATCGCCACCACCTCAACCTCTCTCGATTCAAAATACTTCACCCAGTTCAACCCTCACTGTCAATCTCCTTTGAATCGATTATAATTATTCGGTGAGAACTTCAAAATGCTGGTGTGGAGAGCCAGCCTTATGTATTAACTGCTCATCCTCCCCGGGATGGTTGCTAAGGCTTCTCCCCCAACATCTTTTCCCTGAATAGCCTTCATTGTACCATTTAGCTTCAGTAATTTTAATCTGTGCCCTCCAAAGTAGAAAGGTCGACACTTTTGTCTAACGCGTCCAGCAAAGTCTGATCCTTACAATTGGAGGGAAATGAATAAGTGAAGAGAGCTTGAAAGAAAATTAAAGATGATAAAATTCAAAACAGATGTCATCTAATTTACAAATCTGACACATAGCCCAGCAGGCCAGATTTTAGACTTCAAGCCAAAACTACAAGATTATCAAAAGAAAATCAATTAGCCTCTTAGAAAGAAGGAAAAACTAAAGCAGACAGGAGATGTCTTTGTGCCCAATGACTCTGAATTAACTGGGTGAGCTTTGTTAGATGCACCAGGTAAGCACATTTGCACTTTTCTTGTTCCTGTGTTTTAGAAAGAATGTTTATATCTAAATAATAAACCAACAGAGGCTAAAGAACAGGACAGCCAAGCAAAGCATTTGGATTTTGAAATCGATTCTGGAGAAGCGAGAGAGGGATAACAGCAATTGTGGACTGAAAAAGAGAAGATGTCAAGATAGGGGAAAAGGTTGACAGTGTTTGAAACGGTGAGCCTTACATAGTTTTCTGGGCAACCACTATCCATAGCACTGTTGGTCTGCCATGACCCAGGGGACGCTGGGGAAGGAGAAGGTGACCTCCAGCAACTGTGTGTTGACTGAGCATGCAGTGATCAGTAAACTAGAAGGTGCCTTTGCCAAATGCACGTGGTGCTAAGGAGGCTGCTCTAATCAGGCCCCATCGAGATTGGGGACAATTTGCCACAGGTGGTCTCTGTAGGAGGTTAAGCTCAGGCCCCAGTTGGGAATAGAAACTTTGAGGGATGGAAATTATGGAAAGAAAGTAGGGGGTGGGATGTAAATAGAAGAAATGAGAACACGTAGGGAGGAAAGATGGCAATAGGAAAGGGCACGAGAGGAAAGCAGAGGGAAAGGAGGAAGGGCATCTGCACAGCTCCACGTCCCAGGCCACGATGGGACTTCAAGGCCATGGCTCACAGTTGCTTCAGATCCAGTTTTTGAACCCTAGCCAAAGCCATCAAAGTCATGGGGAAAAGAGTTGCTCTTAAGGAAAGTTTTAAAACAAAGCGTGTGATTAAAGCTTTCCCAAACCTCTGGCTCACTTAAGTGGGTGGTATGTTCTTTTGTTGTTTCGGTGGTAATGGTGATAGTAGTGGTGAAATTTTGTGGTTTTTGTTTTTGTTTTTGTTTTTAAGAATCAGGCCTATGGAGGGGGGTCGTGGGAAGGAGAATGAAAGGTAAATTATAGTCAAAACCAACTAGGTAGGTGTAAATCTGAATTCGGTATAAATGGAAAGAGATTACACAGGGAGGGAAGGAAATAAACAATGTACAGGGAAGAATAAATGGAAAATATAATAAGATCATTTTCATAGGAGAATGGCTCCAGAAAATCTGCCCGCCTTAGAGTAGCCCCTGACTTTCAGTTAATCCTAAATTTCACGCAATGAACATCAGAGAAAGACTACAGGGGAGAGCCAGGGGTTTGCGTCAACGTGTGGCCTAATGTGTAGCCAAGCAATATGGCCTGCAAATACCCTTTTCAAACGGTGAGACCCCTTAACACCTGTCCTTCTGGAGTTCCCATCTTGACATCCTGGGAATCACATCAGAACCTAACCCTGGGGTCGTATACAGTCCCTAAGGGCACTGCCCAAGAGCTCGAGAGTGATGCCTCTTTGCTGAGTCCACAACAGAAATTGCAGAGACCTGGGAGCCACGTTCCTCTCTACGACTTTGCAAAGAAGACTGTGTCTGTAGGTCTGATCAAGCTCTTAATTAGCTCCTACCACATGACAAATTCCATGCTAGGGACTTTTACTATGATGTTATAGCATTTAATCTTCATGACAATAAAGTCTTTAAATATGTGCAAGGATTGCAGAAGCTTTGTGTTAAAGCATAATGAAGTAAACCTTGAGGACAGGCAAGAACGAAATGAAATTCTCTACCCAGTCCATGGCAGTACTTGGGGGGAAATGGTGTAAATACCCAGACATGAGCTCACAGAGTTTCTTTTCATTTCTTCTTTCAGTCTAGTCCAGTGGATCTCAAATTTGAATGTCGATGAGATTTATAGTGTTCACAGTTCATCATGGACCATTCAAAGGAATTTTAAAGAAATGTTAAGGGTGACTTTTGCCTTTTCCTCCCAAAAGCGGTACCCCACTGACCTTTATCATCGCTTTCTGGAATGCCTTTTTTGTGCCTCTCTTCCCATTGAAGGCTGCCCTCCTCCAAGACTCTGATGTGCTACCACTTTCTCATGATGACTTCCCTCCCCATCCCTGCCCATGGCGACATTTTCTCACCGACGTACTACCTCTCCACCCCTCCATAATCGCAGTCTTGCCCTGAAGCGTTAGGTATCTTTCTGTGCGCCCCTCTTCCCTCTGGTCTCCCCCAAACTTGAGCGAGGTAATATTCAGAGCCTTTTCTCAATGGAAAGAAAATAGTTTTAAAAATACTAACAAGAATTCCCAGTTTTTCAGGCAAGACATGTTTATACAAAGAGAAATTGATTCTTTGAGAGCAGCTGTTGGCTCAGGGAATATACACGAGGAGGTTCAGGACCATAATTAAAAACATGTGATGTTCTGGTCAGCCTTGCCCCCTGCTTAGAAAAAGCCAAATGTGATTTCGCCCCACCAAGGTAACCAGAGTTTTAATTTAAAAGAGTCTCTTTTCAATCTAGAGAGGTCTATGCTGGTCACTTGTATAAAAAGAATATCATAAGAGCCGTCTGTGGCAGTAGCCATGGCTGTCGTTATTCCTTGCGTAGGGAAGGAAGGAATGGTTTTGGTTCTTTGCCCCTCTTCTCACCGAAGAGGTTAAGTCTGACATGTGGTACCATTTATGTTCCATCTGTTGTTCATTTACTCCACCATTTGTCCTTCCTTAAAGCAGCATTTATGGTGATGTGAAGGTCTGTAAAGGTATTTCAGGAATTTCTTTATCGGCAAGAGATGTAGGTGGGAGACATCCTTATCGGCTTTGGAGACAATGAAGCAAGCCCGGGGAGTGCGAGGCCCAGAGGGGCTGATGCAGGTGTGGGCACGAGGGCCGGGGTGCAGGCAGGGCAGCCCCGCCGAGAGGTGTGAGCAGCGCAAACACAGCCTTGCCAGGGGAACCAGGCCCCTTTCCTGTAACACAGTGGTGTTCAAAACACAAGACACACCGAAAAGGAAAAGAGCTTTTCATCGAGCTCCTATGGCTTGGTTTCCCATTTCAAACAAGACCAAACACCAAAGCTTTAACCTGGAGGGAAGGAAAAAATGGGCCGAGGGAGAAGTGAGAAGGACTTGACCCCTACAGGCCTTGTGGAAAAGTGACAGCTGAGGCTGAAACAGTTCTTACTTGACCCTGATGATCTGGTATATGCTGGTTTGGTTCCCCAAACGCTCCCTCTTCTTTTTAGGTATTAATCATAATTGAACTCTGAAGTTGCTATTTGCATGACGTTTCCTGAGTTTTGAACACCTTTCCAGTTTTGGTTAAAGGGGATGCCAAAATTTATCTTTCAGATCACCGTGAAGGGTTGCTCAGTGATTAGATGTCATTTCTGTTCTGATGTCTTCCCACGGAATGCCATTCAGCGATATTAGGGTACAATAATTCGTGTGACTATCACAAAATCCATAATATGAATTACTTATTCCTGGGGTAAATTCAGATGCCACCTGAACCAAACACCTGCTGAGAGACGGTAGGGAAGGGCTGTGAAGTGGGTGAGCTCTGGAGGTGAAGTTTAATGTTGGATTTACTAGTTGACCTTCAGTAAGTTACTCAACATCTCTATGTCTCAGTTTCTCCATCTGTAGGTGGAGAGGGTAATAGGGCCTGCCCTACTGGATTATGTGAGAAATAATTCATGTAGCGGACTAGAATAGAGACTGCCTAGTACATAGAAAGCCCTCAGTAAATATTAACAGCATCAGTGCTCTGTTCAGGTGGCAAGCTAGCAGGTGATCTCGCTTAGCACGTCCATTAGACCAGAGCTACTCAAAGCGTAGCTCATGAACCAGCATCCATCTGCAAACTGTTCTTTACCAGCTTGCACCAAGGTTATTATATAGATCGAAAATAAGCGTTTAGAACTTTTATAGCAATTTAACATTGCTACAATACCCAAATGTATGATCGGTGGGCTTATACCATGTATGTCTTTGTTTTATTCATTTTATTACTCTGGTAATTTATTTTTACTGCATTTTACAAAAATAGTGGTCTGTGACACATGAAAATTAAAAAAACCAAAACGCGGATGATAGAAAAGCATTGCCTTAAATCCTCGATGCAGCTGAGCCTGGACAAATCTCAGAACTCTCTTTAATCACGATTATGTTGCTCCCTAAACTTTCCTTTGGGACCTAAAAATAAAAGAGATTTAATACATGAAAGGTCATGAACACACAACACGTCAGCCACAACTGAGATACAGCTATTGTGGAATGGCTCAGCTGAGGAAAAACAGTTCTTAATGGTATTCATATTTGCCATCAGGCCAAAGGTGGACTTTTTATTAGTTGGCAGCCTGAAGGCTGTCAACTAGACTTTGCTGGAGGTAAATGCTGAATTCTGGGTGGACTAGGAATTGAATCACAGGATTGTGTATAGAATTCCAGCCCCAGCTCAGTCATCAGTGTGTTTGACTAACTATATTCTTCTATTTCTGGGCAGTTATGTTTTTACCTATTAAAAATAGGGTAAGGTATGATATTTGGGGTGGAGCCTATCAAAAGATGTATCAGAAAGGAAAGCTTAACCATCTTCTTGCTCATCAAGCTGACGAGTGACCACGTGTTAACTTTTTTCCTCTTCAGGCCCAGTGGTTGCATTTTCATGGCAGTTACCCTCGCCTTAATCCTAACTGCCAGACCCTGTGACCTGCTTATGTTCCCAGACTATAAAATTAGCCTAGAAAAGAGGAGCATGTTTTCACAGTTCTTACCCCTGATTCATGGTGCTCTGATGACATTACTACTTTACATTTTTACAGCCCTTGATGGCTTACAAGTGCTGTTGTAACTTGTGCCACATCTAGATGGCAATTCGTTAGGATCCAGCAGCTTCTATTCAAGTTGCTGCTCATCCAGTCTGCCCATTCTAGTCTCAGGAACTTTGACTGAAGACCTGGGGGACATGTGAACCAGTATTTATCAGTGGCAAAAACTGACAAGGTAGTTTTACCTCAGAATTGGTAAAGACCTTGGAAGGCTTACGGGTGGGGAAACTACGAAGCGGGAACTGCATTCTGTTTACTACGCACCAATTCAAATAAGGTGCACGTTGTTTTAAATCTCATCTCCCTGCAGAATTAGGGAAACCCTTAGCAGCCTTTCTTGATCAAGGGAAAATGCCCCTGTTTGCTTCATCTTCTGTTATGTCATCATATGGGCAGGTGCTTCTCAAACTTGCATGTGTCAGTAGGGCAACTGGGGATTGAGTTAAGACGTACATTCTGATTTGGTAGGTCTTGGGTGAAGCCTGAGATTCTGCATCTCCAACAACCTCCAAGGTAATGCTGGTACTGCGGTCCAGTGCCTCCACTTTGAGCAGCAAGGGCAGGGGCTTTGCACTTTGTTCATCCTTTTTCCATGTCCTATTCTTCCTCATGTCAGCTGAAAGAAAAGTGAACAAATGACTGAGCATTTGCATTACAGTGATCACTTCCCTGTATCAGGGCTTTTAAACTTTTATTCTAATTGCAAGGAATTCTCTCTCTGTTTGTAATAGCTCAGAATTCATATATGCAGTACGATATTTCCATATTCCAGCTCACAAAGCAGGGAGCCTTTAGCCTATACTCTGTAGGATGCTGCCGTGGTGGTTGGGAGGACTATGTGGTCTTCTCTGGCTTTGAGCAGGAGAAGCTTATCTTCCAGGTTTGGCATCCCCTGCACAAGCCACCTTCTTTCAGTATCAAATGCCCACACTGGGCAGCAGCCACTCCCATTTTACTATTTGACTTTTTCATGCCCATTCTGTATGGACTACACAGTCAAACGTATTATCTTACATAATGCTTCCAGAGATCTGGTGATGTAGTATCGATCATCCCATTTTATATGACAATAATGAGATGTAGAGTCAGAAAGAGGTTTGCCACATTCCTAATAAACAGGATACTGGAGACATGAGCCTAGGACATTTCCCTATAAGGCCATGTTCGGTCCATACACCCACAACCATCTCCTTTTGAAACCACTTTTAAAATCTTGTGTGACTAAAATAAACTATGGAGTCATTTCATTTCAGCAAAGTTCTCTCAATGGCATGACCACATTTGGGTCCCCGTATCACAGGGCCTCTGCTGGTCTCTGCTCTTCCCCACGAAGCAGGTCTGAGGCAGAACAGAGTACCAAGAACCTAGGCTTCTCAAGCCTTGCCCTTAGTGTTCGGGTGCAGTGGTCCAGCAGTACTACTCACTGCGGTTCCAAAACAGATGATAGCACCGTGGAGCTGGGGGATCATCTCTGTCATCCTTATGATGACTAATGACCCAAGAAATTGCTGAAGAGTAAGGAATATATAGCATCCTAAGAATTTAGAGCTCCCATATGGACTCGATCCATTATGTTGTCCTACCTCTCTAACAAGCTCAACTCTGCAAGAGTACATATCCTGGACATGGGATCGTAAGCCAAGCTCGTCAAACATTAACTAATATTATTTTTCTTTGATTTAAGGAGCCAGGAAGAGAGGCTGCCAATCTCTTGACGCCTGCCAGCTTTATAGTCTCATCTCCCAGCTTAGTGAGAGCAGAGAGCTACCCAAGGGCCAATTTGTTTCCAAGGGGAGTCCCGCTCACACAGAGGGAGGTAATTAGGCCTCCCCGGCATGCCTAGAGGTATTTTTTAAAACTTTACTTTGGCAACAGAGACCAGAAATCATTCAGACTGGAAATCATCTGAGCCTCTTGTAATGTGGTGTGTTGAGTGAAAGCCAAGTTAATATTTAGGGGATTACAGAACTCTGACAAAGATTTCTGTAACATTACCTCTGGAGTTAAAAGTGACAAATAGAAAAGAAATAGCAACCCCAGCCCACTGGGCCTCACCTCCACCATCCCCCACAAGTAAAGGCACACAGGACCAGTGGCTTCACATATGGGATGCCTTTCCTTGCTCTAGAAGGAATGCAGTTTACCTCTGGAAAAGTTCTTTGTTTTTGAACAAATTCTCTCCTATCTTTTTATATTAAATTTAAAAACCAAGTGGAGAGGTGAAGGGGCAGCGAATGTTTATTTTAAACTTGAACATCTACCTACCATTTCCTGACCTTTCGACCTATTGGAACCAAAACCTTTCTTAACTTCCTGCTAGCAAAACTGCATGACAAGCCCTGGTGAATTGATGGTCAGTGACAGAAAGGGCCCTTTAGTCCATCTTGCAGCTTTGGCTGCCTTGGTGACTCTTTATTACCATGCCTTATCCTGACTCCTTGTTATATAAATCTTCAAATCATGAAAACAAGAAAGATTGTATGTAAGAGGAAGTCTTTGTGGTAAGAATCCTACTCATCGGCCTCATATCTAGAGATCATTTTTCTGGTCCAGAGCTTTATCTGATTGTTCCTTCTTCATTCTTCTTATTTGGCCTTTCACAAATCTTTTTACTCCCACTCTTGCTCCTTGCTTCTTTCCACATTCAATATTTATCAAATGACACTAACCCCAAGGACTAAGAGAAGTGACCAGTGCCTCGTGAATATCTGGTAGACCTCGGAAGGTTGGGGTCAGGGGAGAACAAGCTGGCATCAGAAATCAAGATAGTCTCAGTTCATTTATTCCACAAACACTTCAGGTACCTGTGTGTGCCAAGCACTGTGCCAGGCACAGGGGAACAAAAATGAGCAGTACAGGACCCTGTATTCCAAGCATCAGGGTTTACCCAAGAATAGGGTTTCCAGATTTAACAAATAGAAATACAGGACACCTAGTTCATTTTCAGATAAAGAACAAATAATTTTTCAGTATAAGTGTAATTACTTTAGTATAGTATAACACATTTTTAGTATATCCCATTAGAGACATGCCTATACTTAAAAAAATTTTTATCTGAAATTTAAATTTGACTGGGTGTCCTGCATTTTACCTGGCAACCTACCCCAGAGACACCTGCCCTGCCCCTCGTGGGGTCAGCAGATGTCCAAGGATAACTCTTAACTTCTTGCATGCCCAAAGTCCCCTCAGAGGGATGCTATATACGATCTGAAGGAGAAGGACGGTCTACGCCCAGCTACAAGCACCCTCGCTCACTAAGGCCACAGTGCTTACTAACTGATACCTGGTAACTGGACATGTGGCAGAGAAAGGGACCTTAGTGACTGCCCTCTCCTAAAGTCTGATACCATCACATTCTCCAGGGACATCAGTTCCCTCCAAAATGTGGAATATTGATCAGCCTGTGTCTACACCACTGATGTTTTCTCTACACATTAACACAAGGTATAGACAGGGCAGAGTAAGTTTCCAAAGGAACAATAATAATACAATTAATGACAATAACAATACAATCTAACATCTATTGACCGCCTGTTATGCGCTAGGAGCAATTTTTCATTCTAGTCCTGTCATTTCATCTTCCCAACCAGCCTATGAGTTAAATACAGTTGTGTTCTCCATACTATAGATAGAGAAATTGATATGAAGAGTACAAATAATAATTTTAAAAAAAAAGATCTCCATAAGTAAGAAAAGTAAGAAGTTATGGTTCATATATACAATGGAATATTACTCAGCCATTAAAAAAATGAAATCCTACCATTTGCAATGACATGAATGAACCTAGAGGTTATTATGCTGAGTGAAATAAGTCAGACAGATAAAGATAAATACCATATGATTTCACTTATATGCAGAATCTAAGAAACAAAAAGAACAAACTAATCAAGAACAGACTCACGAATATAGAGAATAATCTGGTCACGGCAAGAGGAGAGGGGGTTTGGGGAGCTGGGAGAATGGGGTGAAGGGTTAAAGAAGTACAAATTAGTAGTTGATAGATGGTCACAGGAATGGGGAGCACAGCACTGGGAATGCAGTCAGCATTAATGTAATGACTAGGTGGAAAGCCAGAGGAGAGAAACAGCAATTAGGGGGATCATTTTATAAACTATATAAATGTCTAACCAATGTACTGTATACTTGAAACAAAATAATAAATAAAATAAAATAAAATAAAATAAAATAAAATAAAATAAAATAAAATAAAATAAAATAAAATAAAGCAGTACCATTAAAAAATGTATTTTCTCACCCTCACCTAAATACTATGCCAGGTTTACTTTGGCCCTTAGGGGAAAGTAGCCTTATGTTTGCAAAAGTCAGGATATTTCTATAAGCTTGAGGACCTTTCCTCAAACTCTATGAAAAATGTTAAAGAAAATCAAGTAAATACGCACAAATCAACAGAATCATTAAGCCATCTTGGTGAATGGATTTCTAGGGATTATTAACCTTTGTATTTAAAAGGAAAGATTTAATACTAACTCCACATGATATGATTGATAGTGACTGTTAAATAAAAATAAAAGTAGATCTAGGCTGGCTCGTATTAGAAGGCAGGTTAGGGAAGATAAATGCAGACTTATTTTCTATAATCATTCAATGCCTTAGCATCAGTGAGCTATTTCTGCAGCTTATCTTCAGCTCTTACTCTATCTAAAGCCCTTAGAGGGGATCCAAAGTTATTCCACAAATAGCCCCTGCCTTAAAGGAGGTAATTTAAATAGCCTTTTGAGTGTTTTATACATTCTGCTATAAAAGATATTTGGAACTATTAATATCATTCATGGAAAATCTCTTTCATCCAACAATAAAATTCAGAAAGATGTTTTTTGCTTTGTAAGATGAAAGAGACACACTGATTTCCATAAAATTAACAAAACCATGAGTTTACATGGTCCATTTGAAATGCTCTTATTCTATCAATTTCAGTACAAACAGATCAGCGCATGTAAATGTTTTAGAAAATATCTGGCATGAATTTTATATGTAAGCCATGCTTTTGGAGCACTAGATAAGAATATGGTAGATGACCATGAAAACTGCTTTTTAGTCTCTAAATCCTTTCATGTATTTCTAATACAAAGTTGACTTAAACACTAATGCTTCTAAATTTCAGGCAGAATATGCTATAAAAACAATTTCAAAGACCTATGTTCATAATTGTCACTCAATAAATATTTGTTAAACGATTAATAAAAAATTATCAAGTAAAGTTTTTAGTTCTGAATAAAAAGCAGTTAGAAAGTAATGCTATTCCAAAAAGTATATATGACCAGCATCTAATACGATGGTTTTTATTCCTTTAGGAGAAAAACCAGCACTGAAATCGAATTCCCTGAGAAGCTAGAAGGACCCAAGCTCAGCATAGCTGAAAATGAAGACCATGAAACACTCCAAGTTAAGATACAGGCTTTCGAAGACAAAATAAATTCTGAGAGCAATACCCCTGGCTCTGTCGGAAGATATAGTTTGGGCCAAGTTTCCAAAGAAGAAAAAAAAGACATTAGATTTAACAGGTATAAATATTGCTAAGCTAGTTTTTTAAAGTAGCTTCATGTTTGCTATTAGTTTTGTTATCACACTCTTTGGGGTGATTATTAAGTCTCTTTTATCTATGGCCACCTAAAATGCCATCCTTTCACAAATGAAATGTCATTCACAATGCTTTCATTATCCAAACAATCTCACTTTTTTTTAAAAGGAGAATCTGAATGGAAAAAAAAAAAAAGTGTGGTTTTTTAAAAACACTTAAAATTCTATGCTAATATTGAGAATGATATTTACAAAAGCGTCTCTTGATTTCTGATGAAAAAGTTAAAGCAAAAGTAGGAAAAAATAATATAAATATGTAAGTCCACCTTTTCCCAGCCAGTTTTGCTATGTAACTGATTCCTAAATCTTTGTTTTGGGAGGTGGCCTAGATCTTCAAAGGTCTGTCTTGGCCTTAACTTGGTGGTCTGTGTTTTATCAGATCTAATTTATCAAATAGTACCAATGATCAGTTTCACACTCTACAGGAAGTAATTTTTGCCCCAGTGTTATTGTTGTTTCTTTTCCTTGTCAGTAAATGGTAGCTCAATACCTTTACTGTCTCAGCTTTCCCTTTGCTTGTGTTGTAGGTCAAAGAGTTTGGCTTTGCACACTGTGCCAACAAAGAACATAAGCTCAGATGATGGGGAAGTTGCTGAGAGTGGAGACCTACCAGCCAGCATCTCTCTTTCAGAAACAGACCCACTTCACCAAGGAAATGACAAGTCACCCTTTAAAGCAGACGCTGATGGATCACACCTGGGGAATTCTTCGGTTTCACACCCAGGTATTATACATATAGAATCAGAGAATTTGCCAGAAACAGTAAAAGAAAACTACCAGAAAGAAACTCCAGAGACAACTCCCAGTCCTGTAGAATACCAAGATAAGCTCTACTTGCACTTAAAGGAAAACCTCAGTCAAGTGAAAGCATATGCTGTGGAAATCGGAAAGAAGATCCCAGTTCCCGATCAATGCACCATTGAAGGTAAGTGCTCTGAACTCCCCAAACTTGCGAAACTTCAGACATCGCTTAAAAAAAAAAAAATGCCCAAATGATATAAATTGCCAAGCTGTTTTCTTGATCGCTTGCAAAATAGATCATTTTGAAAACATCTTTACATTATTTTAATTGTTTTCTTATTCCATTGAGGTCAGCCATCTCTTTGATTCCCATTTGAACGTACTTAGGTGCTTTATTCCACCAAATCTGATTTTTTTAAACCTTAAGATATCTTGCTCCTGGTTCTCTGACACTAGTGTTTGAGGAAATCCTGGAAAGGGATCTGTGGCCTCCGAAACAGGCTCTGGGGTAGGAGTTCAGCCAGAGGCATTTTTCCATCCATCTAATCATGCAAGGAAGCCATGCACAACATTGAGCTCCAAGAGATTTTTTTCCGCATTCATTCAGCGATCACTTATAAAGCTGCTACTGTGTGCCCGGTGCTGTGCAATCTATTCAGCTTTGTATGAGATTCATCTATGGCCCAGACACAATCCTTGACTTCCTGGAGATTAGAATATAGAAAGAAAAGAGCGAAACCATAATCAGGATGTGATACAGGTCAGGAGACAGTGAGAGTTTGAGCTAGTCAGAAAACAAAGGACAAAATAAGAAAAGGATGTCAGGGGCTGAGATTTCCGTTGGATTCGCATTTTAAGGAGGTGCCCCAAAAGCTCGGTAAAATGTTAAGCTATGACGGGATCAGTAGCAATCTCTTGCTGAGCCATGTTGAAGATGAGGCAAAATAAGTAAGTAGTAATACTGATCATATCTTTAGTTTCAGTTTTGATATTTCGTTCATCGTGGACTTTTTGCATTTTGATTTTTTAAAATATTATTTATCTTGAGTATTAAATTTTCCGATGCTTCCTTACATTTTGCACCCTAGTCCTGGTTCTGGGAAAGATGATGGGTTTGAGGCACAGGTATTAAACATGGCAGAGTGCCCTGTGCAGGCTCACCTTTCTCGTAGTGGGTTAAACGAGTTTGAATGACCCGAAGGCATTGTCAGACCAATTATGTCTTTCTTACGGTCATTCTCAGGTAGCAACCATGTTCTTCCATTGAGATGTAGATGAAGGTCCTAGCCCTCTCCTTGGACATGACGTCTTTTCATAGGCTGCAAGCCTCACTGAAAAAGCTGAGCAGCTCATCTTCCAGAAGGAAACACAGCTGAAGGATAGGGAATCCAATCCATATTCACCACCTACTATCATCCCCTTGTTTAGAAACTGGGAGAGTTTTTCCTACTTTACTGTCTGTTCTGTCTCTCACTCCAAGTCAGAAGAAATAGTCTCATGATAACAAAGGGAAAGGGAAGATTTGAAGATTTGATAATATGATTATTTAGCATGTCTGTATAGAATCTGATGTTTTCAAAGGTGTTTACATTAATTTATTTATTAGCCTTCCTTAAACTTTTTTTAGCCGAGGCAACTCTTGGTTGACCTCACAAATTGCAAGGACCTTGTCAGCTTACAATCCCTGATTTTTTATTTTTTACGCCTATAGCACCTGGTCTTCCTAGGTGGTCTCCCATCCAAGTACTAACCAGGCCCAACCCTGCTTAGGTTCCATGATCAGACGGGATCGGGCTTGTTCAGGGCAGCATGGCCATAGTTAAAACTTTTTTTAAATAGTAACAGTAAAAGTGATATTACTCATAGTCAATATAAGTTTTGGATAATTGAGTATACAAGAACTTGAGAATAGCTAAAATCAATAAAACTCGACTAATACAAATTCTTTACAATTGCCCATTTCATTAATAATCGATGTATTTAATACACAGATTAGAGAATTTAAATAAGAGAGGTTAAGTGAGTTTCCCAGTTTGACAAAGAAAGTCTGTAGCAAATATAAAGTTAGCTACATTTTTATCTACTAGAACAGTTTCTGCTTTTTGTCGGGTTTTTTGTTTGTTTGTTTGTTTTAAGTTTAGCCTAAAGCATTAAAGATATGCTATATAGTAAGTTATAATCTTGTGAAAATGTGAAGAAGTCCTGCAGAATTACTTCAAGCATCTAGTTGTCAAAAATACATGCTATTTCTTATTGCCTTGAATTATTTTGAGAGTTTGAGAGTTAACTAGGTGAGTTGGTGATTTTTTCAAAATATTAAATCTATCATCTTTACTGGAAAAAAAAAAAGTATTTTCTCTTCATGTTACCTACCAGGAATGACCTAAAACTGAATATGTATTTTTTTTAAGTTGACACTTTGGAATTCATTCATACTTTTGTAATTTCCTGGATGTTTCTGGGAAATTCCTTGCACAGATATGTGTGTGAGGGATAGAAGATTTATATGACTCACTGTAAATACATCCACCAAGAAAGGCCTCATGCTGACTGCAGGGGACACATTGTTATTATTTCAGAGATGGTGTAAACCATTCAGCAAAATGCCAGCAGTCATCTGGCTGACACAAGTTTGCTTGTTCCGATGAGTTCATTCGGCTCAACAATATCGCGTTTCTTTCCTTAAAAATTTACTGAAGAAAAAATTAGGCTTAGAAATCATGTTATGTTTAATGGGTTGTTGGTATTTGGTCTTTCTTGCTAAATTACACAAAGTAATTAAGAAACAAAGGGAAGAAATGTAAAAAAGACTTCCACAACATTAAAGTTAAAAAAGACAGATAGCCAGCAGGGAACAAAAAAAAACAAAATGTTAGTAATAATTTTAGACTGATGTTATAAGGTCCATTTATAAAAATATGACAAAACCTTTTAAAGAAGTTCTTTTGGTATTGGTTTGAATCATATGCAAAAAATTCATATTCAACTTTCTTATTTTGACGTCACTTTCATGTGGTTCAACATTTCAGTAATAAACTTTGTTGAAGGAACAAGTACCTAACTAGTCACTATATAGAGAATTTAGTATGTGGTGAATCAAGGTCACAAATAGCTTTTTTATTCCCAGTCAGCTATTTTATTATTATTGCATGATATTGATCACAGTGGGGACAGACAATGGGGTATAAAGAAAGAGATCAGCACAAACCTATCATCATGTCTGGGAAAATTGTCAAATGCCAGGTCTTATTGAGGTTGGGTCAACAGTGTCATTTTAGGTATGAAAGAGCCTGTTATTCCTAAGTCAGTAATTCTCTCCTGGGCCTTAGAGATTTCTGGCACTGGTGCAGGTTTGCCAACCACTGCAAATTATGTATTCATATGCAGAGTGATGGTCTAACATCACTGCCTGATAATATTTACATACAAGACCAATGGAATTTAGTTCATCTGCCAAAAGGCATGTTAAAAATCTGAATCACTGGTATTCATTTATGTGAACAAAAATGATTAGAGGTTTAAAAAAAATGCATGATATTGAAATACATCCTTAAAAATCTGGCCCATCACTGGAGTTCCATAAAGGATGATATAAAAGCTTATAAGAAACCATCAATGCTGCTTTGGTTAGCTTTGAAGTATTTCCTGATTGGGTGAAAATACATCCCATCTGTAGAAAATATCAGCAAGCCTGACTTGCAGAAAGATAATTTTAAAGCCAGTAATATCCCTTTTTCTAATAGACCCACATGAGTTGATTTTTCTTGACTTGAACGGATAGGAGAATATACAAAAATAAAATAAAATAAAATTTATTGTAACTATCAAGAAGCAGGTGCTTTTTTTCATAATTAATTACAAATGAAGCTTCCTTTTTGAAATTTTGCTTGTGGTCAAGTCTAGCCTCATGTTGAGATGACAGAGCGGGCAAACGCAACAGTAGTCCTGACCTCTGTCCGCTCAGTTGGTCTGATCTGGGGAATGATAATGATAATACTCATCCACTGAATGGTTCTGGTGGAGGTTTTTAAAAATAGATTAGTTTTATTTCTTTTTAAAAATAGATTAGTTTCCTTCTGGGACTAGCATCATTTATCCATGGGGAGAGTTGTAAGATTTGGAGGCAGACAAAAATCCTAACGCTTTTTCTCACAATTCAAGAGGGAAAAACAGCCAATAGAAAGATGTTACAATTTTTCTGAAGCCTCATTTTACTGAAGTGATCCCTTCGGCCCCCTCTTTAACACTTGTTAGGAAAAACTTTTCCAGAGAATTTTTCTTGGTACTTTGGAATTTATCTTGGATAACCTTACTCTCCAGTTCCCTTTTCTCCAAAGAGTGGATTTAAGTCAAAAGCAGATAGATATAATGGCAGTTAGTTTCTCCCCTTTACTTTCTCTTGCCACCTATATCCTGGTTCCGGTCAGTTGCAATGGCCCATGAGAAACATCCAGATAATAAGGCTAAAGGGAGATCTATAGACCCCCCTCCAAATTTCTCTACTAACACCAGGTTACTGTTCATCCCCAGCCAAGAGGAGTTTCAAAGCCCAGGCAGACAATCGCATCACCAGTAAGGACATTATGCACTTAAATCCACAATGTAACATGTTGCAAAGTCTCACTAGAGGACATCAAATAACTTTATTTCTCATTAATTATATTTTCAAAAGCTCCTCCTTCTTAAAAAAAAGTTTAATTTTCTTTGACTGTTCAAATAACTAGAGAAAAAATGCTCTAACCATGCTATTGGACAAAGGGATACGTTGCTTCTCTGCAACTTGGTTTATCTAATGTTTATCTATGAATAAAATGTATGTTCATCCCACTAGGAAACAGCTCAAAGTAAGACTAGTAAGCACATGTACACTCTAGGGCAATTTTGTATAAAAATCCAGGGGAAATTATCTGCCTGCAGATGAATTGAGTTGTCCATGCCCTTTGAAATGGTCAGTTTCCCTAATATAGTGTCCACCTTGAGTATGTCCCTAGTAAGTTTAAAGGGACTTTGCTAATAAATAAACAGAAGCAAAAGTAAATACATAAATGGAGCAAAAATGCACAGGAGTACATTTTTGGGTGAGTATATCTCGCCTAAAGGTGCCACATTAACAGGAGAAGGAGACAAGGAAGAAGCGGTTTAGGAGCAGAAGTAATTTGCTGTGACATATTTCATATTTTTAAATATTTTCTTCTAAATGTATTATTTTTAAAATAGAAGATTATATGGCATTATACTCATATATATAGGAGTATTTTTAGCTATTTTTAGAGGAGCTGGTACTCAGAGACTATCATCAGTCATCCGTTGTTGTTGTTTGGAGACTGTCTTCACTCCAAGGATACAGTGCTGTACAAAATGCTTCTGAGCCACTGATGGTCCCCAGCAGAAGACTACATTCAGATCCGGCTTGCCACAAACCGAATTTCAAGAAAGTGAATGTTATTTTCCCATTTACTTCTTTTGTGAAACTGGCAGTATATGCCCTGTAGGGAGAAAAAAAAATGGTCCCTGGATATTATCAAATCTCATTTAAAGCCTGAGCAAATCCATATTTCTGAGCAATGTTGGTGATGAAGAGCTAGCTGGTAGCCAGGAAACGAAAAAGAGATTATATGACTGAGAAAAGGGTTTTGTTGTGACAGAGGAAAAGGAAAAACAAAAACAACCAGAAAAAAAGGTAATTTCTTCATTTGCTCCACAAGAAACATCAAACTCTAGATGACAAAGTATTTTTAACTATTTTTCCCGAAACACAGGCAATTACATAGTTGGCAATCAGGGGTCCAGATATTTGATAATTTAGCAGGCACTTATTGGTGTTATGGTCCATTTTCAGAGAGGAGCATGTTTATAAACTGCAAATGAGTCTATCTAAAGCAGACAGAGCCTCGTGTTGTGTTGGCAGACTCAGTTGGAGTGAGTGAAAACAAGTTAAATAAAGGATACCGAATTCCTGGATTTTCTCTGTCCACATTGTTGCCCTGGCCACATTAGAGACAAGTAAGAAATTACAAAATGCAAATTGAAAAAAGAGTTTCAGTGGACTTTAATTTGTTTTCTTTTTAAAAATTAAGCTTATTGAGGTAACATTGGTTAATACTATTATATAATCTTCAAGTGTACATTATAATTTGACATCTGTATATTCTATTGTGTGTTTACCACCCAAATCAGTGGACTTTAAAAAAATAAATCGTTTTACAGAAAATCATCATTTTTCAGATAAAATATTCACATCAGTTATCCAACAGCCATTAAAATATTATGCCACCATTAAAACAAGCCACAAATGTGGGAAATGTAATACCACTGCAGAAACTCTGAGTGCGATTCTGCTTGTCACATCAAACCTCCTAATTTCTAAGCAGGCTTTCCAGATTGGCTTCTTTCACTAGTAATATGGATTTAAGGTTCTTTCATGTCTCTACATAACTTGGTAGCTAATTTCCTTTTAGCTCTGAATAATATAACATTGTATGGATGCATCCACCACTGTGGTATTGCACAGAAGAGGGTCATCACTGCCATAAAAGTTCTCTGTGCTGTGCCTGTTCATCCTGACTATTCATTTTTCATTTATTCATTTGTTTTACAAATATTTCTGAGTGTCTGCTACATGCCAGCATTATTCTAGGAACTTGAGAAACATCGGTGAATGAAACAGGTAAATGTCCTTGCCTTCACAGAGGCTGTTCTAGAGGGAAAAGGCATAACATAAACAATAGAAATGATAAATGAGTAAAGTATGTAGGATATTGGAAAGTGTTAACGCTATGATAAAAGGGAAAATAGAGCTGGCTAAGAAGAACCAGGACAGGGGAAAGAATATATATTCTTTTGGGGATGGGAGTTGAGGAAAAGGGGAGTGGGAAGGAGAAACTTGCATATTTTGAAATATACCTCTCTGCAAGGTTTAGAAATTTTTTAACAAGAGTATTTGGCTTCAGTAATAGAGAGAGATGCTGGTAACTTGACCCAAGTGATAACTCCAGACTCTCCAGCATCCTGTCTAACCAGAGTCTGTAGAATGGGGATTCAGTCCCAACTCTGCTGTTGGGCAGTTTTCAATTGCTAAAACAGGTCACTTCATCTCCTTGTGCCACCACTTCCTCCCCCTTATGCTAAGAGTGTATTACAGGGTCATGGATGTTCAACATGTCTCCTTAAAGAGCTTCAGAGGCCCCTTCAAAGGGCCCCAGACCTCCTCCCCACACTACCCTGCAAACAGAGCAGCTCTGAGTTGTCTGGGTTTACACACTGGCCTTCCCGATAGATTCCTGTTTAAACCAAGAATTCTATGGCTTAAAGAAACTTGAAAAACACTCAGGTGGATCATTTTTGAGGTCCTTTTAAAGGTCCTTTATGCTCTAAGTTAATTATTTCTAACTGCCTTATGTCTGAGCCAACAAAATGTGAAACGTTTGTTTTTTTGGCTGAGTTCTTTTACCAGCCTCAACTTTATTGCTAATTTTATAACTCCAATATAAAGTTTAAAAAAAAAAAAAACACTGCTTTTGTATATTAATTTCCTGTCCTTTCTCTAGACTTCTGTATTTATCAATTTATTTCAGTTTGTTGGGGAAAAAAATGGCCAAATTGTTCAATATTTTTGAGGATTGTCTCACTTTCTGCCCAAATATATTAATATCTATCGAAGAGCCAATTATGATCAGCAAATTAATGCATTGTGCCTACCCTGGCTGGTCTATTCTTATTCAAATTGTTTTATTTACCTTACTTAATGGAAACCAATCTTACTTCAAATTGTGTATGAGCACCTATAAAATATATGAAACAAAAAGACAAGTCACTGAATGTAAGGGAGAAAAAACAAACAGAAATAAAATAAATCCAGTAGTTGAGTTATTTTTCAGATATTTATACCTGAAAATTCTCACAATTGTTAAATGTGGTTTGCAGATTTACTTCTGAGCACCCTCGTGAAAATCCAGTCTCCATAAATATAAGGATGATAATTTATGAGAGAAAAATAAAAGCCGTTTATTTGGTTGATGACTGCTGTACTCACTGAAGCTAGTTCATCAAAAAAAAAAAAAAAAGGGTGTTGATGTTATGCAACAAACATGTAACCACTAAATATAACAATAGAGCAGTGGTTCTCAACCAAGGGCAATTTTGTCCCGGGGTTGGGGACTTTTGGTAATGTCTAGAGACATAGTTGGTTACTATAACACAGAGAAGAGAGGCAGGTGCTATTGGCATCTAGTGGATACTGCTAAACATCTCATAATGAAGAGAAGAGCCCTCCAAAATATCAGTTATGGTTGAGAAACCCTGCAACAGATCCTTGTTTCTCAAAATGTGGTCCAGGGAGCAGCAGCATTGATATCACCTGAGTACCTGTTAGAAATTCAGATTCTTAGGCCCATCCTGGGCCTGCTGAATCAGCATCTATAGTTTAACAAGATCCTTCAGGTGATTCATGTGTACATTAATAGTAGAAGCACTACTATTATAGGAATGAGACATTCTAGCATGTCCCAATAGTAAAGAAAAGAATTTTCTTTTTTATACTGAATTTGTAGTTTAATTAACTGACTCAATTTAATCCTCACCTCGTAATTGAAGAGATGAGCTGTTTTTTTTCTCACAGACACTCAAAGATACCAAACTCAGTTATCTGGACTGTTTGTGATACTCAATTTGCGGTTCCCATTGTCCTTAGATTCATCTCATAGGAAAAGATAAATTGGCTTCAAAGACAGGAAATTCTACTTGATATGTGTTTGAATTTTTAGTGTGTAACCTTCTAACTTTTTATAAACATGGTAGTTTTAACAGCTTTAAAAGACCTACAAGTATCAAATATGTTTCAATTATGTTTAGCCACATTGTGTAAATGAATTTGCAACATATGGATTACATTACCCTTAAAATATGCAGAGAATTAAAATTAAGCAAAAAATATGTTTTCCTATATTTTGAACCCAAAACATTGAAAGGTGGGTTGAAACGAGTATCTATATCTGAATTCACCTATCATTGATATTTAAAGATTAACCTAATTGGCCCTCGTTTCTTTTAAAAGGAACTGAATTCATTGTATTTGGGGCCATCTTTTCTCTACTGAATCTACATGATTTCTTCTAAGTTCTTTTAAAAAGAACCTTGAAAATATTTAAATAAAAACTATCTTTTCCAGTAAATGTGGACAGTTAAGACTTCCTACATCCCTATCATGTCTTTCAACTGAATTTTTATTTTATAGTCATACCAGTTTACCATTCAATTATACACTGGGTTTTTTCTTTCATTTGTTTTTTTAGCAAAGGCTTTGAACTCTTATAAACAATTGAATCTACAGAAAAAAAATCAAGATGAGCATAGACATCCTTTGTGTTCTTACAACATTGATATTATACAATCTCTCTGTAATTCCAATGTCAAATGTATATTAAACACTTAAGATGTTTGTTAATGTTTCCAAAAATTTTGTCATGTTAAATTTTGCATTCTCTGAACTATTGTATATTTTTAATTTATGTGCAACAGTAAGAAGAATATTCTGTCCTTATAAAATTCAGTAACTATATAAATTAAAGGGTTTATTTGAGAATTTAAAGCACTAAAACATGAGAAAATCTCCAAAGCAAAGAATAAAGCAATAGCATATTGCCATTCTTGATTTGTTAGAATGTTATCTGTGAATACCCTTAATGTAAATTCTAGTGCCATAATGAATAAAGGAACCCATCTAAGTTTAAATTAGAAACTGATTTTTCAAATAGTTGGGGTTTAAAAAATTCCCAAAAGCTTTTAGTCAAGCATTGCTATTGTTAACTTTTGAACTCATGTACATTTTAAAGAAATGTAATTCACATGTTTCAAATTCATTTTCACTTTACCCATAGCGATATGGTTTGGCAAACTCTTCTGATCCCCATAAGGCGTTTTACTGATAATGGAATACTCATCAAAAAATGACCTTTGCTGGCATTAAGAGACCTGTACCAGAATGCTATAATGATGGCCCTACTGACTTTTGAAGAAAATCAGTCTTTTTCTGATTTTAGTCACACTCTTTTCCTTCACCTCAGATACGATTAGAAACAAAACAAAACCTAACTGACATGGAATCATGCAATCAGCTGGTTATGCGTAAGATTTGTACAAGGAGATGTGGATAGGCTTCTCAACTCATTCACATTAGGTAAGGGCGAGCTTGGTACCATCCCCAAGATGAAGCAGTGATGGGAGTTAGGGACCATAAAGAGTCTGAGAGGAATCTCTCTTCTCTTTTTCAATTTAAAGTCTATACCTCTACCACCTTGTTGGGCAGGAGCCTTATTTAATCTCTATTGGAAATGCATTCCTGTGTGTTCTCACTCTTTCTTCCTTGCCTCAGGACAGAAGGGGCTGAAGTTCTCCAGACAGATAAGGGTCTGGAGACACAAGAACTCAAAAGGCAGAATGTGGGGGTGGGGTGTGCCCACTGAATAGGCCAGTATCATAAGAGCAATCATAGCAGGCAGCTGCCTTTGCACCCACTTGCCCTGGGCTGGACACTGACATCCCAGGAGGAAGAACAGGGGAGACATCTTTGGTGTCCAGTTAACTAGAGCAGAGAAATCCATGCCACAGTGAGTCTGGCCAGAGTCAGCCCTGGCAGGCAGCTTAGGCCTTCCCAAGTCACAGGTCACTGCCTCATCAGACTAACGACCTTCCCAAAATACTTCTTTGTGCCATAGAAAGGGGCTTCTTGGAGCCCTTCACTCTCCTCATATGAAGTTCCCCACTGGGCAAGTAGAAGCCCAGGGCACCAAATATGGTCTCCTCAGCTCCTGGGGCCCTCGACCAGGCCCAGGGTGGGACAAGAGTGTTGGGTTTGGATTCCCAGAGACAGAGTTAGAGGGAGCATCCTGACCACAGCAACTAAGACAAACGCAGTCAGCACCGAGGCTCTGAGCTGGTATCCCTGAGACATCTCTGCTCTCTGCAGGCCCTGTACCTTCTCTATCCCCAGTGCCTGGCACCGTGCCGAGCACAAAGCAAGTGCTCAACACACACAGTTGAATGAATGAATGGACAAACAAACCAACAAATGATGAGTAAGGAGCAGGCTTGCCCAGAACCTGACCTAGTAGACGGTGTGTATTCCACGAATGTGTGACTGATCTGCATCCTTCTGTCAAGTGGACTTGAATATTGCATGTGACCTTTCATTTATGGTTAGGCTGACAGCCTTTATTTAATTAGAAAAAGAAAAATTAATTGTCTTCTTATTTCTTCTTATTTTCAACATAAAAAGTTGAAAACCCACAGAAACTACCACAAATAAAGAAATTATATCTTGAAACATTAAAAATGAGACAAAATCGTTAATCATTATCTGGGAATACGTGCATGGGATTTTTCAAAACATTTGATATACTGAAGAAAATACTGAATTAGTGGAAATTGGTAAGTGCTAGTTCTTTTTCAGTAAAGGAGCTTCATCATAGTTATTCATAAACTTGGAGGAGAAGTGAGAGTGAGGAAGTTGGGTGGGTGGTCAGGATCAGCCAGGGTGGAAGCCAGAAGTGGCTCTTCTACAATAATGGACAATTCATTGCATATTCAAGAATTAAATGAGACAAGCATCTCCCCAAAATATTACTTCTAATATTACTTCTAAGAGCTTTTCATAATTGTAACCTGAAATTCAATCAGTATCCACGTCGTAGGCTTCAGCTACTAAGGACATTAATTGCATATGGATTTTTTTTATCTGTAGGAGAATATGGGGTGGGTGACGAGGGCACAATATAACTTTCCAGAACCCCCACCTCCCATATCTAGGAAAAACATGGGCTGAGGGTGGACGAGACAAAAACTTCTCCTCCCCAGGACAGTTCCAAAGGCTGTGTCACCTGTGGGGAGAATGATCTTATTCTCCAAACTCAAAATGGAACATGGAAGCTGGAGGAAAAAAACCCAAAGCTAAGTGCCAATTTATTTATATCCAATGGCTTTCAGACACGATTCTTAGATTCTGAGTATTTTATGTCTCTATAGCTGGTATTGCCTGAAATCACTTTATATACAAAACAAACTTAGCTCAGCACTTATCCCTCAGAAGGCTAGCCCACTGTGATAAAAACTTGATGGCAGCTGACAGAGTAATTGAATTTATCAACTAACACAGCCCAATGTTAATACATTTCCCAGTGGAAAAATTTTCCTCGTGAAGTTAAAATTTTTTTTTTACAATTATGAAAGTATGACGTTCACAGTAAAATTTGAAAAATAGAGAAAAGAATAAAGAAAATTATCCTTGATTTTACCTTTTTACCACTTTAGAAATTTTATGTATTTCCTTCCAGGACTTTTCCTATGTTGAAAAATATTTTGACCTTTTAGGAAAGGGATGTTTTTCCAAGATACTTCACTTTTTAATCATGACGATGAAATTTGAGTTTGAAAAATGTGGACTAGTTTAGAAGTACAATTTAAGGACTTAAGCCAGTAGTATGAAATTATAGCTGCCTTTTATTACCGAGTATTAGCAGAATAATATTCTAAATGGAATATTTTTGTCGAAGCACTGGAAACAACAAATCTGCCAGTCAATTAACATTAATTTAATATGTGAAGAGTTGCCAGATTTCCCTCTGTGAGTCACATTTATCTAACAGCTATATTGGATACAAGATATTGAATTTGGATCAGTAACTTTCTTTAAAAGGATATCCTTTTGCCATATCTTGATAAAATATTTTTTTCCTGCCCATGGCATTTACTTTGACACCAAGATTAAATGTAATAATTCCAAAAATATTAACATTCTTCAAATAAGTTTTAAATACAGACAAATATTTATCTCAAGTCCTGCAATATTAATCGTTGTTATCAGCTTATATTCTAGACCAGAGGTTGGCAAACTTTTTCTGTAAAAGCCCAGATAGTAAATATATTTGGACAGAGATAGGCCATGCAGTCTCTGTTTCAACTACTCAATTCTGTCATTGTAGTGTAAAAGCATCCATAGTAATACATAAATGGATGGGCATGACTGTATTCCAGTACAACTTTATTTACACAAACAAGCGGTGAGTCAGACTATGCCCATAGCCGTAGTTTATCAAGCCTTGTTCTAGACAGTTTTTACCGACTGCCACATTCACCTAGAGTTTTATATTAGATGGTATTTAAGGATTTCTGACACCTTCTAACTAACTCTCTCTCTCTCTCTCTCTCTCTCTCTCTCTCTCTCTCTCTCTCTCTCTCTCTACTCTCTCCTCTCCCTCTTCCTCTCCTTCCTTCCCTCCCCACTCCCCCACTTACACACAAGACGTCCAATAAATATGGCTAGTCAGACGCATGTTTATCTCCACTACCACTGAAATTTCACTTAAATGATAATAAAAGAATTAAAAGGTATAAGCTTATCAGAATGGAGAAGACAGAGAACGTCAACAAAATGTTTGGAAGTATAAAGGAGATGCGAACCTGGCGGTAAACAGTGACTGGGTAAAACCATTTGTGGTCCAAGAAAGGCACCACGTGAGAAGGATTTTGTACAGTTCTGCTGAGATCTAGTTACCTGATGTTGGAGGGCCCTCAAACTGCTGCTCAGGGAAGCTGGGTCCTAACCTGACCAGCCACTGTCTGAGCTGCCACACTTAGCTAATTTGTAAAACTCCAGTAAGTGAATGGGGTGGGGGTGGGGACCTGACTCTAACTAAACATTTTGGCATTCAATGAGCTTTTGTGCCAACAAGAATTAGCAGTTTAACACCCAGTGCTTTTGCTGCTATTGAGCTATTCTGAAACCCTTTCCCTCCAGTGTTCTAAGATCCAAGGGAACATTTGCTCATATTTGCATTGTTACCCCCATTGATGAGATTCTATATAGAATCTCAAGAAGTACAAAATCAGAAGCCAAAGAATGGCAGAAAGAAGGCTTCTGGGATGCTGATTTGCATGTCTGGGCCTCTGTCCACAGAAGGAGAGAGGCTGGTAGCTATGGTGCCGGGTGGGCTGTTTGGGCATTTCACCCCATGGCCTCGTGTGAGTCCAGTAGACAAAGTCAGCGTGTTAGGAAGCTATGCGCTCTGTTGTGACAGATGCACACTTCAAGGGTCACTGAGGTCATATAGAGCAGGCTTCACTAACTCTGAGCCAATAACTCCCACCTCTTTTTCCCAGCAGAGTATTTGAAAAATTGAAGAGAAAAAAAAAAAAAATGCAAAGTTGACTGATTTTTTTGAGACAGACTCTTTGTGTGCTCTGCTCTCTCTTTTGTCCCAAAGCAGACGCTAGTTATATTCAGGTCCTGTGTGCTCTACTCAGTCGGGAAAAGCGTCGGACTCCTTGGGTTGGGGCCGCCACTGTCGCCTTGTTGTTTTCTCTCTGATTTGACTTCCTTTCCTCATAATAAATCTTCCTGGCTACTCTCTTCTTGATGTTCTGTCTCCTGTCCTCAGTTCATTGTATTTGCATTTCCTTATCCCATACATATTCCTTTTGGCCTTTAAATTTGGTCTACTCTGTTTGAGGATGTCAAAGTAAAAACACCTCCTAATATCCCACACTCACAGAGTTTGGGCTTTTCAACAGCATCTTCTCAGAGAGTGTTTCACTGGGCATAGAGCATCACAATATCAATATCAATAAGGGTGATTAAGGGAGATGGCTGGCTACTGATTTTCAGTTTTGACAGAAAGTAAGATTAAAATAAAATCAAATTAAGCAGTCCCCTCCCCTGCCCCATGTGGATTAGGAAAAGAATGAAACTTTTCTTTCAGGGACCATGAACCTCTCCTGGGTGTGGAGCATTATCTCTGCCACCATTCCCCACTAGATGCTGTCTGCTCATAGTGGAATCGGGTTCTCAAGCCTCCTGGATTTTACGTAAATGTGGATACCTACGGCACCTGTGTGCCCAGGATCTCCTGCGAAGACATCTGCAGGCATCTTGTAATTGATTAACCTTGGATTTATGCTAAGTGGGAGTTGTATTTGGGTAAAGGCCGACTCGGCAAGACCAGAGAGAGGTCAATAGTGGGCATTTGCCAAGTTGGTCCTGCAGGAAGAGCTTTGGCCATCTCACCTAGTTCAAGCAGGGAGGAGGAGTTATAATCTTAGGAAGGAAATAAAATTAACCCTACCACCTTTTGTTACACTCTTTATTATTATTTTATTCTCGGAACACAGTGTAGTCACATGATTTCCTATAAATCACTGAGCCTAATACGAGTTGCTTTGTGTGAATGTGAAGCTGGGAGACCTTTTGCCAGTCATCCTTCTATGTATGCTGGAGAAATAGACTAGCCTCGCTGCCAGAAATAGTTTTTGAAGTTCTATTCCAAGAGTTGCCAATGGGTCTTAGTGGTCACCCTGGCTAAGTTGGCTTGGACGTCATCTATTATGGTCAAGATTTATACAGATTTAAAAAGAAAAACATAGGCTACCAGGTGTGGTGAGGTCTCTGAGGACTATGTATATTGCCCCATTGCCTAGGTTCCTTCCCACCACAGGGCTCAAACCTGGATGGCTTTATCCTCACCTCTCACCTTACTCACTCCTGCCTGTTCTTTAGGTCTGAGCACAGACATCGTGTCCTCAGAACAGCCCTCTCTGACCCCCACCCCATTCTAAATTAGCAGTTCTCATATTGTTTCGGCAGGGGCGGAGGGGGGCATTCTCCTGTTTGTTTTTTTTCCTTCATAGCACTTATCACATTTGTATTTTTATATATTATTCTTTATTGTTTGTCTCCCCTGTTAAACCAAACAGGTAGCACGTCTTTTATTTTCTACTGCATATCCGATGTCTATCCTGTAGGAACTCAGTAAATGGTGTTGAATGAAAGAACTTTAAAGTCTATGTCTATGTTATATTAAATCCTTTTAATAATTTTTGTTTTACTGCTTAGAAAAAGCAGATTTTTATAAGGGGCTCTGTTTGCCCAATTTAACCTTTGTATGTCTGGATATTTTTTTATTTTATTTTTTATTTTATGTTTTGATTACCTTCTTCCCTTACCCTTTAAAAACAAACAAACAAGAAAATAGGGAATTACTTGTAAATTATTGAACAAATTATATATATATATATGTATATCTATATATATATACATATATATATGTATATCTATATATATATAATGAATACTAGAAATAGACCATCATTTGGTTTCTGTTATTGGTTTGTCTTTGTATCAGTTCCGTTATTGAGAGGCTATAAATAGATGGTGACTATTATTTGTATTTGGATATGGCTTATCCTTCTGGTTTCAGGTTCCAGTAATTTCCCACACAGACTTGCTCTTTCTAAATGGGTCAACTTATTCTTTGTAAGAATAGCTAACTTTATAAGAATCTTTATGGTGCTTATGAATATTTATTGACTAAAAGAATAACCGAATAAATTACTTTATAGAATCCTGACGAAAAGCCGGCAGTCTAGTTATCATTGTCCTCATTTTATGGACAAAAAATTTCAAGAAGTCAAATAGCCTGTCCAAGGTAATATAGCCAATAGGTGGCAGAGTCAGAATTTGACCCTTGATTCATAGCCTTGTCACTGCCTGTCTATCCCACACTGCCTTTATGAGTGTGCCATTTTCATCCCCACATCCATGTTTTCGATCATCTATAGCTCTTCTAGGTGCCTTCTGCTCCATTTATCTAGATCTACCATTCATCAAGTTTAGGTCAAGTCTTACTTCCTCTAGATCAAGTCTCACATCCTCAGTGATTCTAGTTACCACTCATCTCGCACTTAACCTTGGATTGCTATTTTGTTATGTTCATGTGTTCCTAATATTTCTTTTTAAATTGTGAGACTCTCAACCAGTCTTTTTATAGTTTCAGTACCCAGCCCAATGCCCCAGACTTGATAAATCCCCAAAATATTTGTTAATGATGATGACGATATTAGATGTTTCCGTGGTGCGGGA
This sequence comes from Pteropus medius, assembly GCF_902729225.1. Lineage (NCBI taxonomy): Eukaryota > Metazoa > Chordata > Mammalia > Chiroptera > Pteropodidae > Pteropus > Pteropus medius. The sequence continues at coordinate 15,500,025 of NW_024355205.1, forward strand.
TAACAAATGAAATCAAGCTTCTTCAAGCTTTACAACTATCCATATTGTTATAGCAACAGCATCAATGAAAAGTAACCTGTATCATCTTTCAAAATTTATGCTCTAAGAGTACGGTTCATATGAAAATACCCTCCTCAGAGGTTTTTAACTCATACTCGTAGTCTGCAGTATTGAATTTCCCTTAAGACTAAAATTATGTTCTAAAATTAGCTTCCAACTTCATGGTAGATCCTCAGAACTGGCTGCATGAAATTAGTTGCTTTCTATTCGGTGAAACCTCAATTTAGTGGTAGTGAATGAAACAAGATGCTCCCTAGTTTTCCAACGTCTGACACATGATTATGAAATCAGCTTAGAACAGATCTCCAGTGGATATCCTGGAAAGTCAGGTTTGGTTAGAAGTTGCTAAAGGCCACTTCTTGCAAGAGCTTCAAAGAAGTTGAGACAGCTGATACATACTGCGTGGAGGTCCTGTGCATAGTCAAACCTTTTGATAAAAATATATCCCTCTCCCAAGAGTGTTCTCTTGAGGCTGTTGGCTAGTGGCTGGACCAGAAGGTCTTCATTCAGAACTGACAACTAGAGAGAGCAATGAGATACACGATTCACATATAGATAATCTTAGACCCTTCCCTCTTTGCTCAGGGGGAAAAATGTAAACAGACTCATTTTAGTGGAGTTTAATAATAAAATTTCCTAAAATTTTCTGTACCCTAAATCTGGTTGCTGTTATGCATTTTGCAGAATTGTAAAGTAATTGGTAGCACATGGAATGGTACCTGCAGGGGATCGCGGCATGCCTCCTTGGTTTGCCTCTGTACAACTTTTAATAAATCTCTGCTTGGTAGAGCCAAATGTTTATTTATAACACATGGGCTTCCCCTGACAGTGTGACCACAAAGTGACTCTGTATCATTGCCAGAAATCAACTACATTAGCATCATGCAGAAACATACATATTTGTATAAATATATATATATACATATGTATGTATTTGATTTAAAATTCATAGAAATTCTAAAATTAATTTTGCATTCGCAAATCGTGCTAGCTCCTAAAAAAGTGTCCCAAATTTATTTCTGATTATATTGATACTGACTACTTTGTATCCTTACTGTTTGGACATCTAGCTTGTATTTGGCAGCCATCAAGAGTGTGTGATAGGAAAAAGTTGACTTCTTCCAGATGAACTTCCCTTGAAGATTTTGTGATTGACTGAGTCTTCGCATTTCTCTTTTGGGAGCTGAGTCGGACTCATCACTGCTATTGCAGGGCTCATTCTTTCTAGTGATGACCAAAAGTTCACTGGAGAAGTAATAAAATATCAATATAGTCATTTAAAAATAAGTTCAATTTTAAATTAGTGTCATAATGTATGTTTTGGTTATACTTATTTGGAGGAGAGTATTGGCTAAATTCCTGGAAATATTAGAAACAACATTGGAATTAACACAAAAATATGAACAGTGTTACTCACAATAACCCTTCTCTGTAATTATAAGTTCTCAGTCACCCTATCACAAATGATCGTTATTTGAATGTCATTAGTAAGGGTTGCTCCTCACTGTCTGTGCAATCAGGGGACCAGGAAAGTGACTACAGATGTCACTATCCAGGTACATCTCCTCCACAATTAATACGATGGTTTTATTTTTAAATTTGGACATTATAAGGACATGGAAATAATTGTTTAAATATATATGACCATTTCTCAACAAGTTAAGCATAGAATTACCTTATGGCTCAGCAATTCCATTCCTGGGTATAAACCCGAAAGAATTGAAAACAAGTGTTCAAACAATAATATGTACATAAATGTTCATAGAAGCTCTATTCACAAAAACCAAAAGGTAGAAACAACCCACATGTCCATCAATGAATGAATAGATAAATGAAATGTAGCATATCTAACAATGGGATATTATTCACTCATCAAAAGAAATGAAGTAACAATACGTGCTACAACGTGGATGAACCTTGAAAACATTATGGTAAATGAAAGAAGCCAGACACAAAAGGCCACATGTTATATGAAATATCCAGAATAGGCAACTCCGTAGGAGCAAAATGCAGATTTGTGGTTGTCAGCGGCTGGAGGGAAGGGAATGTAACCGCTTAATGGGTATGGGTTTCCATTTGGAGTAGTGAAGTTATGGAACTAGGTAGAGGTGATGGTTGCACAACATCATGAATGTACTTAATGCCACCAAATTGTACACTTAAAAATGGTTTAAATGGTAAATTTTATGTTGTGTATGTTATAATAAAAACATATGACCACACATCCTATGACAAACTCCACACTTAATAAGCATCGAGTACTCCATAAATAAACATTATAAGCATAATTATAAGCATGGTTCTGGGTGAAGCCTTCTGGGCTACTAGAAGCAGCAAGCACTATGTGCTAAGTACCATTTTAAATGCTTTACTCTACCCTGAGTAAAACATTGTTATTCCTAAATTATAAGCGCAAAAACTGAAATATAGATAAAAATCTGCCCCAAATTGGCAGATAGATGGTAGACCTGAGATTTAATGCCCGGTTGTCCAGGAGCAGAATCTGTACTGTTAGCTGCTGTGCTGTAGGCTGAGCCCACCTTGCCCTGTGATAATGAAGTTGACCTGCTGATGGAAGCATGTTCTCAGGTTCTTAGAACAATGTTGATGAAGTTTCAGGTTTTTAAAGAACAGGCTATTTTTATTCAAATCGGCAAAGTACAGGCATATATTTTGAGTGCCTTTATTATTGATTTGCCTAGTCGCCTTTGACATACATATGCCATGAATGAGCCACAAGAAGTACAGTTCTCTTTCAGTGCAAATTCACTATGCTCTATAAGCTACTGACTGTGGTCAGAGACATCTTGTGCTCTCTGCAGTCTTCTCCTGTTGGAACAAGAGTTACGGGCAGTTTCTCAAATGTATCTCTCCCTCTCCGTCTTTCATTCCTGGGGCTAGACTTAGCTAAATGAGAATTGGTGGAATGACAAAGCAGGGTCTTGGCCATGAGATATGCAGGCAGTTGAGAGAAGAAAAACTATCATAAGCCCAGAGAATGGGAGTAAGATGTCATGGATGAGAAAAAATTAACTAGAATAGGAGGTCAGCCTCCTCCATGGATCTCCATACATCTCAAGTCACACTGTCCAAGGAGTGTGGCAACTTGTGTTGGATGGGCAGGTCCTCTGCATTGGCTATTCCAGAAGGGCACCATTTACACTATGGCCTATGGGAATGACACCTGCTGGACTCATGCAGTGGGAAGCCTATGTGGCTATAAGCAGTGGCCCTGCAGAAAAGGCCTAAAGTCATGTCTAAAAGGACACTGTTTACAGGGCACCCAGAGCTCTTGGACAGATGCAATTCTTGGCAGCAAATGAATGCCAAAGGCATGTTTCCAGCATGTCCATTCAAGTGGCCACAGGGAGATCCATGAATAGGGCCAGTCTCCACATGGGAGGGCTCTGGTAGCAGCGAGGCAAGATTCAGAGCCAGCTTTCATTCCAAATAGGAGATGGGAAGGGTCCCACTAGTAGGAGAAAGTGAGAACTAATGGCTTGCTGTTCATGTATCTCCATCTCTGTTCATCCCAACCCAGGCTACCTCCAGCCCAGTGGTGACAGAGCTCCTGGTTAACCTCCAGGTCTGCCCTTTTTGGTTCTGGAGGTGGCTCAGTCAAAGCCTGCCATGGGAGATTGTTGCTCTTGATGGGTGGCAAGGGCTAGCATAGGCAAAGGTGGGTTCTGTGGTATTTGTTCTTGGAGCACATGGCCATCTTAGGAAAGACTCCTCAACCCTTATCTCACCTGCTCTTTTTGCTGCCATTCTTTCAATCCAGGAGACCAGGCCAGGACTCGGTAATAACTGTTTCCTTATATATTTTCATGCAGAATAATACCAAATATGGTGTAACTGGTTGCTCAGATAATTGTGAATTCGTGAATGTGGAAAGTTCTCTCCTGAGGACACCAGCCCAATGGTTTTGTGCTAAGAGAGTTCCTTTGAGCGAGTTGCTATCACGACATATAGATAGGTATTAAATATCTCAATCATTTTTAAGCAGGCTCTTGCAGAGGGGTCATAAGCACTTCCTGTATTATGGGTCATAAATACATCTTGACTTTCTGATTCTCAGATTCCTCTTCACCAGAGAGGGCTTTCAGTAAAGCAGAAAAATTAACAATAAAGGCCTTACCAAGGCAGATACATTTTCTTTAATTTTAAAATGAAGCCATTATGATCTAAATACATGGGGGATATTGAATCGTGAGCTTCGCCATGCTTTCAAGTGCGTTTGAATCTCAAGATTTTAAAGAACACAATAGTTTTCTGAGCTGGTTCCACTGCAATCCTGTCTTATAGAGAGAGTCCCTTTTAACTGGCACCTGGCATCAGATTTCCCACACAAGGCAAATATTTGAGATGCCAGAGTTTCTGGGGGGCAGTAGGCCACTACTGTAGCCTCTGTTGAATGAATGTTGATTGTAGTCTCACCCCAAAGTTCATGCTACAGCATGGACCACTGGGAAATAAATAATTGAGGCAAGAATGATAATTCCACTCTATTAACTCTGATGTTAGTTCTTTAATAGATCTTTCTGTCTTCCTCTATGGGACAAAATATATAAACAGCTGTTTCAAATTTACAACTAGAAGGTTGAGTTTCTAGAAGCTGAATAACATTATTATTCTGTTTTATGATATAACTTTGGGCAGCAATAAGAAAATGAAGGTAGAAATAGTAAACCAGAAAGAGTAAAAAGTTGGCTCTCTTTAATGTTAATTATGATGATTAATGTCATCATCTCTGGATTGTAGGTTACCTAAGAATGAAACAAGTTACACTTGAATACAACTTGAAAGAAACAATGGATAAAACTAAAGCTTTCAAAGATATATTGACCTCCGTCATGTGTAACATTCATTTATAGAAAAATAATTTTAAGATTATGATATATGCTTCTACTATAGACTTTCTAGTCTCCAAAGCTAACTTGACAGAGGCAATTTATTTCTTTGACTTATTTCCCTGATTGCTATACTTCCAGTTCAGGTGGTTCCCACTGAATAACAGTAATACCGAGAGCTGGGATTTCATGGGTCACTCACATGGGTTTTCATCAAGAGAAGTTTGAGTATGAATGGGAATGTGCCACATAACTCATCCAATTGTACTATAATGATCAAAACTGCAATCAAAAGCAAAACAAACTATCAACAAAGCCCTAAATACTGTGTAAATGAAAGTGACATGTAATTTATAATAGAATTTACATAATTAAAAATACTTGGCTATAAATTAAACCACTCTTTGGCATCAACTGTTAGAAATTGCTATTTAATTTAAGCATAATACATTACTTAACATCTTCTGTTTCCTTGTGGTGGAAAAGCATTGTGCCTGGGCGTGGGAGGAAGGGAGGGGTGTCTTCTTCCTTAAAAGATAATGTCCTTTGTCTGATCACCCTCTCCCAGCTGACACACACAGGTGAAGTCCAGGATGGTGTAACTTAACATCCAGGCACTGTGCACATGAGCAGGTCCATAGCTCTACCTGGCCAATCTGACCTCACCTCACACTCACTGAGCTGTGGTCCCCTCTGAGGCCTGGCTTGGACTGTTCTCTCTATAGTCCACTCTGCAGACCTCCCTCACCCCTGTAGTGATTTCTCAGAAAAAAACTGTTCAGCAAGAATCTCAGTTTCTTCTTCCTCCTTTCCACTCCATAACAGAGGCAAGGCTGAACCTCAGACCTCCTGTGCCTGGCTCTATGATCTTTAACTAAATTGGCTGCCCTGTACTGGTACCTGGGAATGGATCTCCTTCCTGAAGATCATCATTGCCCTCAGTGTTATCACAGCTTGTCTAATATGCTCCCCCTTTCCCAGGCTGAAGTCCAAGGATGGGCAAATCGGGACCCACTTCTAATGGTTTCACACTTGTCTCTCTCTACTCCACAATCGTCCCTGAGCTGAAAAGTCTTCCCTTTTACGTCTTCTATGTTATGCTCTTCTCCCTACCAACCTTGGAACCGACTTGGCTGTCATCCTCTCCGCACCACAGATCTATGATGTAAATCTTTCATGTTCAGGGATTGATAATCTAAAAGGAGATGAGGAAATTTAGAATATCCTTCCTCAAGACAAAAGTTTTGCTTGCAAGCCTATTGCCATGCTGCATAATCCAACTTTGGCAGTTAAATTCTATCTTACCTTTTTACTCCTAAAACTGTCTAATGCCCACCCTATCACTCCTGTGCCCACCCAACTGCCAGGTCAGCAGAGGCTCAAGTGCATTAGAGCGAAGGTTATGAACCCAGGAAGGCAAAAGAGAAAAATATATTTAAAACCATAAACGTTAGCCCCATTCCATGGTAGTTAAGTGAGACATTATTTAAATCACCTGATTGAAGCAATATCAATTTTTTCTCTTTATATGATTTTTACTTTTAAAATTATACAGGTAACACATGAATATAAACCCTTAAAGAGAGAATTATAATAATACAGAAATATATAGAATAAAAATCGTATGCTCCCCATACCCAATCTCACTTCTCAACCCAGAATAATCACTGTCAGTGATCGATTTAGAGCCTTACAAATTTTTCTTCTATACACTTATATAAATATATGTGTTAGTATACCAATACAGAATTTTGACATTTTTTTCAAAATCAGGGCCAAAGACTAGGATGTTATACACCTATGGGTTTGTACATTCCTGAGTATACAATTTCCAAATTTCCCTTTGCTTCTCTGAATTTTATTTGTTTAATAAAGCAATCACTTGCAAAAGAACTTTATTTCATTTTTCTGATGATTCAGAACAAAAGCATTTGTCATGCTTGTTTGACAACTGGCTGGGATTTTTGCCACAGTTGGGAAAACGAGCATAGTACTTTTTGCTCTGGGTGAGATGCTGTACACATGGGCGTGTGACATGGCCAGTGGCCAACCAGCTGCTGAGAAGGGACCATGTATTTCTCAATCAATAATGTTGTAAATAGTGCTTAGTGAAAACGAGATGAAGTATTCTTTCTCATCGCTTTCCTGTTCTAGTTTCTTCATCAAATGAGAAATTTGTTAGTTTTTCCTCAAGCACACATCAGTTCAACAACTCACATTTCTGGGAACCTACTACAAAAACAAGCCCTGAAAATATCAAGATGATTAAAGCAATGTCTACTCTTTAAAAATTATTTGATATCATTTCAGTCATTTCAGAAATTCATCTTCACTTCTGAGAATCGAATTATTTTTTACATTGGAATGTCTTTTCTATTTTCTACATCAAAGTTGTGAGATTATTATTCTGTTCAAAATTCTAAACTTTAATTTGGGAGTGACAGAGAGTACAGCTTTAGTCTAAGACAAAAATATATTTTGCAAATCATATGTAATTAAAGCTTAATAAGTGGTCCGCACTGGCTTGTGATGCCTTCTTCCATTTTTTTTTTTCAGGTAAAATCAAAAGTATATTAAAGTGGTAAGTTAGTTCTACATTTTTCCCCAAAATTATAATCTATGTTGAGTTCAAAAACACGTTTTGTTTTGTTTTGTTACCTACTTTGGAAAATTACTAGTTTCATTTCTTTCTACTTTTTTCTGTCAATTTAGGATATTTATTCATTCTGGGTCAGTATTTTGAATTCCATGTCTTTGAAATACATCAAAAGAGAATTAAATGGAAGATGGAAGAAATGCCTTCTGTGGTTCCTGTCTGACTAATGTCAAGCAGGAAGAGGAATTCTGTTCTAACAGACCCTGTTGCCATCTGTCCTGTATTGAGTGCTGAGACCAAGTGCTGGTAACCTTGGGAAAACATCCAACCCACTTTGAGCAGTCATCACAGACACTAGAGTCCCTCTATAGCCCCTCATCAAATCATAAAATTTCAGAGCTAAAAAAATACACTCTGGTGTGGCAGTTCCTCAAAAAAGTAATTACCATATGAGCTGGCAATCCCACTTCTGGGTTTACACCCAAAGGAATTGAGGTCAGGGCCTCAAAGACATCTTTGCACACCCATGTTCACAGCAATATTATTCACAGTAGCCAAAGGTGGAAACGACCCAAACATTCATCAGCAGATGAATGGACAAACAAAATGTGGCATATACATACAATAGAAAATTATTCAGTCTTAAAGAGGAATGAAATTCTCATGAACCCTGTAACATAAATGAACCTTGAAGACATGCTGAATGAAATAAGCCAGACACGGAAGAATAAATATTGTATTGTTCTACTTACATAAGATACTTAGAGTGGTCAAATTCATAGATAGAAAATAGATTAGTGGTTGCTAGGGACTGGGAGGGAGAGAGAATTGGAGAGTTATACTTTAATAGGCACAGAGTTTCAGCTGGGGAAGACGAAAAAGTTCTGGAGATGGATGGTGACGATGATTGTACAACAATGTAAATGTACTTAATGCTACTGAATTGTATTCCGTAAATGGTTAAAATTCATGTTATATTTATTTTACCACACTAAAAAATCCTTACCCTCGTGCAGCTTACAAGCAAGTAAAAATGTAAAATTTTTTAAAGTACATGCTAGATCAGTTTTTGGCCTACCCCATTTTATAGATAAGAAGCAAGAGGACAGAGAGAAAAGATGAATCTACCAACAAAGGCCTTGGTTGTCTGACTTCCGGGCCAAGGATTTTTCTACTGAACTATACTTCCTTTTTTGAGATACTTCTATTACCTCTATTTTCTGAGCCTTTCAATAATATATTGGAAGGAGAATAGGCTGGATTCAAATTCCAGCTTATTTGCTTCCTGGAAGTTTGAAATTGCAATTTTCTTTTTGGTAAAATGGGGATAACGAAACCTGCTTTATAACAGTTCAATGTAATTTGTTACACTGACACCGATGTACAACATAGGAAGTTGATGAAAATTAGCTCCCTTCCTGCTAGCCCCTCGAATGCCTTCTTTGAATTTGTTGCTTATTTATAAATTCTATTCATTGAATACTTATATTCAATGAATTATATTTATTGAATACTTTCAACCTAACAATTTCAGCAAAATATTCCCGTGTTTTGAGTTTTTGTAAATCATTCTAGAAATACAGTTTGGAGAAGAATGGCTCAGTTGAAAAACCTGGGAAACAAGCCAAATATTTGACCCTTATTTAGCTGGATGAGAACTTTCACAGTGTAAATTTGATAAAAAATTCAAAACAAGAGCTTACTTATTTCTTTTTCCAAAACATAAAGCCAATTATTTGATATTTCTACTAGCTATTAAAAAACCAAAGCCATATTCTATTTTTATTCTATTTTAGTTCTTAAAAAGCACTGATCTCTAAATAAAAAGTATATAATGGCCTATTCTCCCAAGAATGGTGTGTTTCCCAGATATAATATAGACAATTGGAAAAACAGACGCACTTATCAACAAATAGCAGAGCATCATTAAAGGTACCACCCAGCCCTCCTTTTAACTCATTCCACAGCCTTCTCCAGCTCTAAGGAACTCTGAGCCTAGTCATTTTGATTATTTCCTCTGGGTTCAGAACCCTCTCCTACTTCCTCCTATTTTATTTAAGAATAAAAGAAACCAATTATTCCCATTTTACACAGGTCCATAAAGAACTTCTCTTTGTAGGTTTTCCAAGGCTCTTTAGACTCATGAAAAGATTTGTCCTACCCCCAGGTTAGTGAATTTTGTTGACTATATAGTAATTGCATAAAAAGTAATGCCTTAAGTTACAATTCTAGGGCTGGACAATGTATGTGGTCTTATTAAAGATATAGGCAATTTATTTTGAATTGTCTATCCTGTCCCTGCAGAAATAATAGGTAGCTCAGCTGGGGAGGCAGGTTCAAATCCATTAGACATTGTTGATCAAATGTACTCTTGGTATAATATGATGAAAATGGCATTTTACCTGTGGTCTTCCTCCCCAAAACTTGAAGTCTTAGTCTAATCGTGAGAAAAACAGACACGTTCCAACTGAGGGACATTCTACAAAATATCTAACAAAAATACTTCTCAAAACTATCAAGGTCATCAAAAACAGAGAAGGTCTGAGAAATTGTCAAGCCAAGAGGTGCCTAAGGATACATAATGAATAAATGTCATGTGGTATCCTGAATGACTTCATGGAACAGAAAAAGGACACTAAACACTAAGTACAAACTAAAAAAATCTGAGTAAACTGTGGACTTAAGTTCATTATAATGTATAAATATTGGTTCATTACTGGTCATTAATACTAACTTACAATGTTAATATTAGGGGAAACTGAGTGTATACTATACAAGAACTCTCTACACTATATTCATAATTTTTCTGTTAATTTAAAAATGTTCTAAAATAAAAGTTTGTTTAAATATACTAACAATATTTTAATATAGTATAGGGAATGTAGGGCAGGAATAAAGACATATGAACTGTGGGAGAAAAGTGACAGAGGAAAAAAAAATTCCAAAATGATTCTTAAAGATCTTCACTCAAAAGGAAGACCAAATGTTTTTGTATTTTGTATCATGTCTTTAAATTTATCCATGTGTATTATGTATATATTTTGGGCATTCGGTTTACAATATATATTCTATAAGTATTGTGGCTCATGTTAACTTCTGTCTTTATAAAGACCAAACCAAATCCTTTGAATTTTAGAAAAATAAGCCACAATCTACCAAAAGTAAAGGAATAACAATCAGATTCAGTGGATTATGGGAAAAATTATATATTTAGCAAAGCATGACCTCCTCTCCAACATAAGTCTAGAAAAATAAATAAGCCTTTGGGCATCAATTGATGAGTAAAACATTTCTTAATGAGCCAGATACACTAAAATCACTACCTGGAATTACACTGAACATTCATGCCTTGTGTAATTTTTTTCCAAGATGCTTCCTACACCTAAAATGCCTGTCTCCCTCACATTTTTTTCTAAGTTCAAAGTCTTGATCATCTTTCATGGTTCACCTCAAACATCTCCTCCCTAGTGAGAACAAACTGCTCATTTCTCTGAGTGGTCATAATAGTGTGTTTCTCCGTCATCTCATGGACTTAAAACAATTTTTCATAGATGTTGTTTATAGATGTTTATAAACAACGTTTTTTATAGCTGTTGTTTATAGCTGTTTCTCCCATTTGGCTATAAGAGTCTCAAGATTAGGGTCCATATCATAACCACTCTTCCTCTCCACATAGTGTCTGACATTCATTCATTTGTTCAACAACCATTTACCACATGTCTACCATTCAATATCATTGAATGAACAGGAGGAGGAAAATTACAGAGAAAAACGAACAACTAAATGTTAATGTTGTGGGGAAAACTTTCCAAGCAAGGGAAGCCTTGAAAATAATGAGTAGAAAAAATATTGATACAGGTCAGCCTTACTGAAAGCATTAACAAAACTTTCTATCACAGCACTGATTTATTTTTCCAGCCAGTGTATATGCTTCTAAGTTAGAGGTCTCTCTTCTACCACTTTGCCCCTTTTATGCACTCTGGGACCCCTGCAGTTTGTGTGTAGAAAGCTAGTAGGCCCCGGGTGAGTAAAATAAATCCAAATGACGTTCATTTTCAAAAGAAAACATGAATGAGCAGCAAGAATTTAGGGCAAGGAAATAGACAAAACCTGTTTTTTCGGGGCAGAGGCCTGAAATCCGACTTGCGACTCTCAGGTCCCTGCATGGGTTCTTAGAAAAGAATTTTGTTTCCTTTCGAAACTTTCTGCTAAAGCAAAACATGTTGCTGTCTCAATGTATACATATATTAGATTTATTGCAAATACTGTTTTTGTGTGTGTGCTTTTATGGTAGACTTGGTTTGCTATTTCTCTAGCATAGATTAATTTAAATTCCATTTTTCAGAGCATCAGTGCCCAAAATATACTTCTAACTACCATTGTCAAACAATTTCTCATAAGGCCATTTTAAGCTGATAGTGTGCTCTGTTCTATTCTGGGGTCTTTCCAACCTTCAAGCACTCTTTACATCTTATGATCCATTCACCCCCAGAATGTAGAAATAATTTCTGATTTTATATGCAGATACTGAATGCCCAACCCCAATCTTTTTTTAATTCCCCAAACAATTAATTTCATGAGAACTAGTTCTCTCTCATACCAATATTTCAGAATCACAGGAAACTGTTAATATTATTAAGATTTCAGTATATATTTCTAAATGGCCCTATGACTTTATTGTTCTGTTTCCAGTGCCTTCGCCTCTAATCTGTCACTGGCCAGTCTCCCTTAACTCTTCCGAACTCTTCCTGAAAAACCTGTTATGCCTTCACACCTGATCCCCGATGGTGCACAGAGAAGCCTCCTCACCTTCCAAAGGAATCCAACGCATCCTCGTAGGTAGGGACTGACTCTGGCACCTTATTAGGGTCCCCATTGACTTTTAACAAAGTCTATTACATTTCATTTTTAATACTAGGGCACAGTGAATCTATTAAATTTCAAAATATTCCACTTAAAATGTCAGATTAATTCTGAAACAATAAATCCCCCCATGAACTGTTAATTTGACTACAGATTTTAAAATTTTCAGTATGGTATATCCCCAGTGTCTAAAGCATTCCAACATGGTTATCAGCTCAGCTGAGTTCAAATCCTGGCTCTGCCACAGATTAGGCAGGCTTGAGCAATTTTTTTTCTGAACCCCTGAGCATTATTCATCTGTCCAGATACTCTCTGTGGAACATCTATTGTGTGTCACATGCCAAGGTCATAGGGTGAACAAGGCAGTGAGAGTGATCCACTAAGCTGACCCTCAAATGGGCTAAGTTTCCTCATCTTTAAAATAGAAATAATAAGCCCCGTCTTGTAGGATCGTAAATGTTGAATGGCTCCTCCAACATATGGCTTCTCACTACCTTTGCTATCTGCTGCCACCTCCACCATCCCCTACTTTCTTGTCTCTGAAGGACAATATTAACTAAGCTTCTCTGCTGAAGCTCTTCAAGATAAAATGACCTTTTGGAACCAGACCAGGACAGTTCATAGGAAGCTACACTTCTGGACAGAAGTATTCTGGAGGCTGTCAGTGTGGGTCCTGCACAACCAAGAGAACAGTGCCCCTGATTCATGGACACCATCCACTGCCCAGGAAAAGCCTGGGTTTCCTTGATCTGGTTGCTTATTCTTTCTAGGTTATCATTTCAAGGTGCCCAAATCAGATAGAAATCAGATATCACATGATATCTCCTTCTTTATTGGAAAGAAGTTTTTTTTCTTCCATGTGAGTCACTTGGAGATTCCTCATGCATTGTTAATTAAAACAAGAGAAAGATGGATAAAATATAGCTTGTTTAAAGCATTTGTATTTAAATCTACATTCTATGAATTGAGTCCACTCCCAAATACACAGTTGTTTGAAGTTATTTGTTGACAAACTGAAAACTAAGTATGCATTTCTAAAGGTGTTTGTGTGTTGAAGAATAAAATGTAACTCTAGGAAGAATCTAATGTTTAATGCTATGTGTATTTGTTTATAGACTCTGTTAAAAGTTGTGTAGCCAAGTTGTTCTTCACCTGCTCCTTGAAGGGTCATTACTGCCTATACAGTAAATCCAGTTTTATTCTCATCAGCCAAGAACCTCAGCTGTGGATCCAGATCATGTTTCTATTTCAGCAGGTGCGTATAATTCGTGTTCATCATGGCTCCTTAATGAGTCAGTGGGCTATGCATTTATAATCATTTTTACTGAATTATTCTTTGACCAAAGTGGATATGTAGATAACAGCAATATATATACATTTCATTACTAATTTTTAAATAAGGATTTTCTATATTTTAGGATAGTTTCCTTATAAAAGGCCCTGGATTACTAATCAGGAAGCCAAACCTATTAATATCTTGATATCCTTACTTTTAAAAAAGAAGAACAAAAGGGAAAATGCTTTTGGTTAAACAATGGCAACAACGACAAATCCCAGCTGATATGGAGGAATAACTTCCCTTGTGTAGAGGGAGCCTTTATTTACAGTCTTTCAATCTCCAGTTAATTTTTGTGTCAACATATTCTTTTCAACTTTGTTAAAAAACTAGAATGCTACCTTTCCCATGGAATATATGTACAGGTAAAATTGCATAAAGAGGAACTTTGAACTTAACAATGAAAATTTGATGCAAAGATTTTAGCATCAAAAGAGATTCTTATTTGGAAATACTTACCTTGACTGCATTAAACTTTCATAAAAATTTTGAATATAGATTATAAAATGTTAGCAGTAGAAGGGATCTTAGATATTATTTTTATAGATAAGAAAATTAGAGGGCTGAACTCAGGCCACCTGACTCCTGGTCCAGTGGCCTTTTCCCTGTTGCCTTTGTGTTGAAAAATAAAAATGCAGGTGGGTGCAGGAAGGAAGGAGGCAGAAAAAACAGAATGCAAATGTTTTAAAATGGTTAAAAATTAGGCCAAGTGATAAGATAGTTTACTTACTTCTATTAATAAAACATTTCTATAATAGCCTCTACAAAAGTCACCAACCAGATAGTTATATTTCTTTCTAAAGGCAGATTAATGCTGAATATATCGTAATCATAGATGTAACTATAGTAATTAAGAAATAGACTACATAGAGATGTTTTAAGACTATCATCTTTTCCTGTATTAAATTTCTTAAGAAGACTTATTAACACCTCATAGAGAACAACTCACATTTTGATGTGAATCAAATTGTACTGGAATATAAAAAATAGCATTGCTCTTTCTTCATTTTCTTGAAATGAAGACCTATTTTTCTTCTACTTTACTTATATTTTTCAAATAGTTTTCATTGGTGATTTTGTATTTGGCTTCATCTTTGCCTTTCTTCTTAACAGTTGTCAGTTTTCTGAAAACAAACCAAGAAAACATGCTTTTATTTTTGTTCCTGGGTCTCATTTTATTTACCTAGTCTGATCCTTTGCCTTTCTTTTAGGCAAAATGGCCAAAAAGCATCTGTCTATGTTGCTTTTTCTTCTTTTCCACACCTTTGATATTGAGTGGTCTGGATGAGCCCGGACTTCACAATATCAATAAAAGATTTTAATAAAAATCAATTCTTTGACTTGATGATTACAAGCCTAGTTCTAGCCTTATATGGTGGGCCAGACTGTTTCTCTTCTAGAATTTAACACATTTGTGGAGCTCTTAAATTCACTGATTCCAGTCTAAATGCTCCTCTTTGGACTGATAATTAATTAAACCCAGTTCTGCTCCTCTTTAAATGAAAAAATCATGTACTATTTAAGTTTCTGATAATAATTAAGAAATTTCCAGTTATGTCTACATTATGGTTGCATAATCAATTTATCTGTTACTGGCTCTTAGCTTTTTTAATCTGTGGGCCACTTACACAGGCTATAAAATTCTCCACCTTTCCCCACTCAGTATAAGAAACAGATAATCTTGATGATAATAATGAGATCTTTACTGGAAGAAAATTTACTGATTTTTATTTACTAAATAGAAACTTTATATACACAAACACCCTAGAGAGCCTCATAAGTTAATGCTTGAATGTCATTGACATAGAAAATAGGATTTTATAAGCCAATATCATTATTTTATTATACATAAAGTATAATACGTGTGGCATTATATGTATATAAATAATATTTCATGCCCTTAGTTGATGTTCTGTATATTTTTATAAAATGGTGCCCTTGTATTGAAACCTTCTCACATTTATAGGTATAACATCACAACATGTAAGTGACTATTAAAAACATAATTGATGAGTAAATATACAAACACAATCTAAATCTTTCTTTGAAATTTTTATTTTCATTAGTTTTAATGAAATATATATAAACGTGATTTTTTTTTTACACTAACAATCTTATTATATAAAACTTAGAGTATCTTAAAGCTCTTGGAATATTCATCCATTTTACATTTTAGGATTAAAAATGTTTTTGTTTCCTCGCATGCCCACTCACACTGTTCATTTTTGAGTAGTTGCATAACAAACAATTAGTTATTTAATTTCTAGTCTTCATCATCTATTCTGATATTTGTACTTTAGCTTTAACTTTATACCTTAATTTTCAGATCTTTGTAAAAATAAATATGAATATTTATATTAACCATTTTCCAGTTTGGAAACATGCTTGGGAAATGACTGAGATACATACTACATTACAAAGCTTAGGCATATTTATAGAGATCAATAGCAACTGCCTTGAAAATCCTATTCAACAATTTTAATTTTCTGTTAAAAATGAAAAACCTAAAATGTATTATATGTTTGATCTTCAAGATAGATTTCTTTGTTGTTTTATTTAAATTTAAATCATGTTAAAGATCAAACCAAACCAAATAGTGCCTTGTAGTCAATCAACCAATATTGTTGAGATCAGAAAAAAAGTGTTGTTTTTCTCATTAATTCCTTTTCAGAGCCTATTTCCGGAGCCCCTGTCCATACAAAGTCGTTCTGTGCAATTTCTCAGATCTCTGTGGGAGAAGACACAGGCAGAGGGTGCTCACAGCTTTGAAACGGCCATGATGGAGTCCACATTTCTGCAGCAGAAGGTAAATGCTTATTTCCTTGGACACGTTATTTTAAACTAAGATTCAAGATTATCTTGAAACAGTTTGCCTTTTTCTCAATAGCTCAATGTTTTCCTTCTTTATCTTCTTTTATCATTATCAAAAAAACACTTAATAAGTAATGATTTTCAGGTGGTGCTACAGTGGACTAAAGACAAAGTGCTATCAGCAGACAAGGTCATTAATGGTCTGTTGTGACTTTGTTAAATTAACATTTGTTAAGTGGTGCACGGAGTGCAGAGGGTGAGCCCAAGTTCTATAAAGACCACAAGAGAAATCAAAATAGAGTTGATTACTCACAGGTCCTAGAGGAAATACACAACAGGCCTGAGGGGACATGCGAGGGGGTCCAGGCAAGGTGCAGACAGAGAGAGAGGCAGGACCTGGGGCACATGCCTGTATTTGGGTCTGTGGATAAAGTGCTTTGTGGTTCCCAAGCTAAGAAGGCCAGATTAGTCAATTTAAACCAAAAATGAACAGGACTTTGGTGAGCCCCATGGAGCCTTCTCTAAGGGACACACAAGGGGAAGGGCCTGGGAAGCAGGAGAGACTTCATTACAAGGGCAGTTGGGGAAGTCATATCGGAAACTTAACATTTGCTTATGACTCTGCAGGCTATTATCTACGGCATTCACTCGCATTGGGGGGCTGGTGTCAGTTTAAGACCCCCATAGGTGACTTGGCCAAACAAAATGAATGCCAAGGCAGGAATATCATGGAGTAGCTTAGCTAAATTCTCGACACTTCCATTTGAAGCTCACACGGTGACTTGATACAGCCCACTCGGAGCCCACAAAAACTACACTCAGAGCTACTCAAAAACTACATGCATGGTATAGAATAGAAAATGTTTGAGAAATGAAGAACATGACTCTAGAATTGAAAGGGAAAGAGCATCAGGGAATTGGCCTGCAGGTTCTTGAGTGCTTTTCATTTCTTCCCTCCATACTTCCTTCTTCTCATCCCTTTGTCCTCTGCAATTACCACAAAGCAAGAAAATGAAGACAAGGTGGGCCAGAGGAGAGAGAGGGCAGAGGGCAGGGTGGGGGGAGGGGGGTGAGGGAAAGAGAGAGAGAGCATGCGCTAGCTCTGCTGATGCAGGCAAGTATGATTTGAGACACAGAGCATTTTAAAAGTGTGGAAATAGGGGCATAGCTCTCAGAACAAGGTTGGCTGAGACCTCCTGAGCAGGCCCCTCAACTAGGAGAAGACCAGAATGTGGAAATATCCCCATCCAGTCTATAGAGTGAAATGGAAAGAGAATGTACACTGATGTAGTCAGATTTGCATATGAGGAAAGCCACAGACCTGGGTATGGAAAGAATGATTAGAGGAAACCAGACTGGAGACAGGAAGACTATCAGAAAGCTCTTACTATCATCAGGTAAGAAATGAAGGCTGGAAGTAAAGCTGGAAGTTGTAGGAAGAGGATGGATTCAAGAGCTACGAAAGAAGTAGAATCAGCAGGACCTGGTACCTGATAAGGAAAATGAAAGAACCAAGGATGACACTACGTGCATTGTATGGGCAGATTGATGATGGTGCCAGCCTGAAGAAGACAGACCACAAAGGGAGCTGATGTAGAGAAAGAAGATAAAGCATTTTGGTTTATATATTTGAGTCTGACTTGTTTGTGTAGGTAACCAGGTGGTGATGGTAGTTGGAATGCCATTATGGACCTCGGGAAGAAGACTATAACTGGAGATAAGAATTTGGGTGACATTAAGGTAGTACTTAACGTCATGACAGTAGATTCGATCACTCAGGGAGAATATGTGTAGTGAGGACAGAGATGGTTATTGATATCTCCTTAGCAAATAACAACTTCTCTAAGCCCTTCCCATACTCAAAGATCCTGATTATTATTTTTCTTCAAGAAAACCCAGGATTAAGCATTAGATGCTTACTGAGCAAATCAGAGGTTCTAAGAGTATATGATCATGGTCTCCATCCTTGTTTTACTATAGAGAAGGAGAACAAACATACTAATATTAAATAAAATCAAAGTACAAACAAGTAGCAAATTCATCAAAAACTTTTACTGCGAAGCTAACTCAATACCTTTTAAGTGCTGAAGGATTGTAAAGGGATGAGAAATGGGTGTGATTAATCAGTTTATTTAGAGTGAGACATTGAGGACACATTCAACTATTGCGTCATTATTTGCTAGCTTTGGTTTAAGAATTAGACGTGCTGTATTAAAGAGCAAAGGAAATGCCACAATTGCATCAATGCAAAGTAGAAGGGGATTCTTTGCATATTTCATTCAAATTTTAAACTGTTGCATCACGTTTAAAGACAATGCCTCAAATTCTTATAAATTTTGTATTATAAACTGTATTTTAAGTAGAGGCAACTAGTAGATTAAAACTTGGCAGGCAGCGTCAAGTCCTAAGAGATTTTTTTTAAAAAGTTGGCAAACCTGTACACTTATTTCTTCTGTTTTATACCAATAAATGTTCCTCTAGGGAAAAATTAACTGTAAACCAAACTGTTTCAAAATTTTTAAAGTTTCATAATTTGGTTTATGCCTGGATAATAGAAAAAACTTTGATCTATAGAATATACATTATGTGACAATGTTATCTGCCTCGGTATTTCTCAATCAAATTGATTGTCTTCTATTTTTTATAAAGTGTTCTGCACACTAAATTCAAAATAGCTGTGAAAAAGGTCCAAAGACTGCTTTATTTTTACCGTATGAACAGTGTATACATACACCAGTGTTTTTAAAGTGATGAGCACATGTTTATCTGCTGCTGTGACCGAGTTAACACTGAAGCCAAGTGGTTCAGGATTCGGCAAAGAAGGAAGAAACTCCTTAGATAATTCCTGAGTCTGTAGAATGTAAAGCGCTGGAGGGCTTGTTATTGTGGTTGCTTTTTGTAGTATCTTGGAATTTTAGAACTGAAAATCAACAGCAAGATATCTATTAACTTGCAAAAGGCCTGAAGGCAGGGATTGCACCACACACTTTGCATAGGGAAGAAACAATCTTTTGTTTTGTGAAAAACTAAAGTTTTGTGTTCATGATGTCAGATAACCTACCTATCTTAACTCACACCTACCAGAGTAGTCAAGCATGTTGACTCTGAAGCCAGATTACCTGGGTTTAAAATCTGGCTCTGCCACTTTCCAATTCTGAGGCCTTTGAGTCTGTGCTGCAGTTTCTTTACAAAGTGGATAAATATCAGTAGCTACCTCATAGAGCTGTTTGAGGATTTAATAAGTTAATACATAGAGAGCTCTGAAAACAATAACCACCATTGTGATTTCTCAATAAATGTTAGCTAATACTCTGCTCTGAGCCAGTGTTTCTCTCTCGTTCTCTCTCTGTCTCTCTCTCCTCCTCATCCTCTCCCTCCTGTCTTCCTTTTTTCTCTCTCTCTCCTCTTACCTCCTTCCATCCCTCAAGAAAATTCAAATCTGTCTCAGATGCATTAAGAGAGGTTCAGAGTAGAGATAGAAAGATGAACCTGAAGGACAACCTGAAAGATGAACCTGAAGGATTGTACTTTTCTGATTTGATCAGACCAACATTACCAGAAAACACTCTCCAAATGTCAAGGAATTTGCAGTATAAAATTCAAGTTATAATTTGCGAACTATTTACTATTCTCACACAGGAGTAGAAATGTGAAAATCCTTATGAAATGTAATGTTATAATTTTTTTAAGTTATAAAAATATAAGAAAATTTTAATATAAATATAATGTATCAGTTCAATAATTCAAATAAAAATATTATCATCTCTAAGTATTTAAATGGCATTTGAAAAAATTCAACATCTGCTTTTAATAACCAAACATTTTGTATAAAAACTTTATTAATGTCTGTCTCTCTAATAAGACTGGTTTTCTGCGAGAATATATGTTTGTCATTGTACACTCAGCACCCAGAGCATCACCTAGCATATAATAGCACTCGGTGACATGTGTTGACTGAATAAAATGAATGAGCATAGTTAATAACTAAAAATGGAAAGATGTATCCTTAGCATGATAAATATTTGTCTTATAAGAAAAATTATACTTAGGGGTGAATTATTGGAGATGTTTTTATTACATGCAGAAATAAAACTAGAATACCCATTATAATCTTTTTTATTTAGTATTGTTCTAAAGCATTAGCCAACATAAGAATGTCAGTTCCATGAGAGCAGGGACCTTGTCTGTTTTGTTCCTACAGAATCTTGGGTGTCTAAAGAACATGCCTGGCTTATAGTAGGTGTTAAAATAATAGTAATATGTTAAATAAATAGAATACAAGACAGAAGTAAGGATTATACTACTTGAAAGAAGGAAATAAAATCAACGTTACTGAGATATTCTGAGAATCAAAAAAACTATTAGAATTAATAATATTATCATCATCATCATAATTAACTTTTACTGGGCATTTAGAATATGCCAGTCATTCCACTGTGCATTTAATATCAATTATTTCACTTAATTCCAACAACAACCCTGTGAGATAGATAATATTATTATTCACATTTTACAAAGAGCAAACTAAGTGACTTTAATTTTCTCAAAGTCACAGAGCAATAGAGAGAAATGAGGCTTGAAAAAACATAGTGACATATCAGATTCCTGGCTGGGAATAATGAACATTGCAAAGGTGTTAATACTTCGAAGTCAAATAACATTAACTAAGCTCCAATTTAAATTCTAGCAGAATGATTTTTGATACTTTATGAAATGATGGTAAAACATAAGCAAAAGAATAAACAGGTGAGACTAGTTTTTAAATTTGGGGGGAAAAAAATAAGAGAACTTCCCTAAATATTAACACATGCTATAATCATTAAATCATTCCACTTTTATGGCAAGGATTAACATGCAGATAAATGGAACAGACTACATAGTCCAGAAACTGACTCAATTATGTACATATAATCAATTAATATTTATATAATTATAATATTTATATCAATTAATATATATAATTGTTTAACTACATATAAAACAAGTTAAAGCCTTAAAAAAAACTAGATTAGTCAAGCAAGATGAACTAGCTCTAGAGCTCTGCTGTGAAACGTCCTACCTATACTCAATGATAATGTATTGTACACATGGAAATTTGTTAAGGTAACTTTTATGTTGTGTTCTCACCAGAATAAAATAAAATTTCAAAGAAGTAAATGTTTTTAAACTAGAAAAAAATAAACTAGTCATGAAAATCCTAGAGTTAATTTTATATGTATAAAAAAAGTACAGGCATTTTCTATAGTTAGAAATTAGACAAAATGCCTGCTATATATCACCCTCAATATTTTAACATTTTATTGCAGTACCCAATGCAGAAAGTCAAGAAAAGCAAATAAGAGACATGAAGATTGAAAGAAAAGAAACAGGAGAGGGGGAGAGAGAAATTATTTACAAACAATAAAATTATTTATATGAATATTCAAGAGAATCTAACCTTTAGAACTTTTAAGGGGGATTGATGAAGTTAATCATAACTTTGATATATGATCAACATATAAAATCAATAGTAAACCTAAACATGAGTATTAACTATTAGAAAATGCAACAAAAATATACCATTTATGATAGCAACAAAAATTATAAGGAATCTAGGAATAAATGTAAGAAAAGATGAGAAATTCTTTAATGAAGAAAAATTTCTAAATATTAATTAAAACATTTTTTAAACCTGAATTAATGTAAAGATATGCCTTTCTCATAGCTAGGAATACTCATTATCACACAACTGAAAATTTCTTCCAAATTAAAATATAAATACGATTTCATTTTTAATCATAATAGCAACAGAATTTCTTCATGGAATTTAACAACTAATTGTAGAATAACCAAAACAATTCTGAAAAAGAACATAGAAGAGAAAAGTTTTCTAATATGGAAAGAAAACTTATTCTAAAGCTATGATAAGATGAAAGCATAATTATTGCTACAGGGATAAATTAATGCTAAAGAATAAAGAGTCCAGAGTTAGCCTCAAGCGTATATAGATGCTTGGTTGATGAAAAGGGGGGATTTCAAATCAGTGAGGAGAAAATAAAATATTTTTAAATAGTATGGGGACATGTGACTTTCCTCATACTATTAAAGGTAAAATTAGATAACTCCCGGACACTATATAGCTAAATTAAGTCCAGATAGATTAGAGGTCTAAATGTAATCAATGAAACTTTACAACTAGAGGGAAATATCAAAGGTTGTCTTTATAACCAACTTTAGGCTAAGAACTTCTTAAGACATAAGTGAATAGAAATCATGAAAAAAATATGAATAGATTTGACCGCATGAAAACTTCCAATTTTTGTATGACAAAACACACCGTAACAAAGTTAAAATCAAGTACAAACTATGAGAAAGTATTTGAAATATATATAACCCACGCAAAAATCTCCTACAAATCAGCAAGGAAGAGACAAACGACCTATGAGAAAACTCAGCAAAGAGTATGAACAGAAAAGTCAATGAACAGGAGATTCGAATGACCAAAAAATGTAAGATATTTAGACTCACTAAAAATCATTGAAATAACTGATTTAAATTTTTAAAAATAATGCACCATTTTATAACAATCAGACTGTCAAGAATAAAGAATTATGACAATACAAGTTTTGGCAAAACCATGAAAAAATGAGAATGTTTATACACAACAGATGAGAATAAAACAGGTTTACCTGCTTAGGAAAAAGCATTTGAGAAAAAAATATATAATAATTAAATTAGACTCAAATATAAAAAATATATAAATACATGTATTTAATATATTAAATTAGACAGCTAGCTGACAGTCAACATGGGTGAGTAATTAGCTTTCCAGAAGTCTTAATTTCACTTAAAGCTTATTTGAAAAATGCTTACAGAGGGGAGGGGACTTTGGGGGCTGGGAGAAAGGGGTGAAGGGTTAAAGAAGTTCAAATTAGTAGTTGATAGATGGTCACAGGGATGGGGAGCACAGCATAGGGAATGCAGTTAACAGTAACTTAATGGCTAGATGGAGAGCCAGAGGAGAGAAAGAGCAATTAGGAGGATCATTTTATAAACTATATAAATGTCTAACCAATGTATTGTATACTTGAAACTAATAATAAAAATAAATAAGTAAAATTTTTAAAAACTGCCTAAGCATCCCTGGATAAGAATTCCCCTATCTAGTTAGTGAACAGATTCACTACCACATATATTTATCTCTGCTTTGTGAGAACATTTACATTCTCTCTTAGTAGAACTTAAGCATTTTATCAGAAAAGCTCATTTCTTTTCACGAGGAGGTTTTGTATTATAACATACAAAAATGTTCTGTCCTAGACAAGGTTTAAGACAAATTTCCCTTTACAACCTTTTTAAAATAGCAATCTGGTAATAGCTGATTATATTATAAATTCATCATACCTTATTAATTTGCGATTCCATTTCTAGGTAAAACACTCACATACCTGTACAAGGAGACATGTACAGGTGTTAACTGAGCATTGTTTGCATCAAAAAATCAGGATCAATGCAAAGGGCATCAGTAGAAGAATGAAGAAAAACGTTATGGTACAGTCATTCTGTACAGTCAGTGAAAGGGAATTCATTAGACCTATATGTAGCAATAGGGGATAAATCTTGAAAAACATAATATTGAGTTTTAATAAGCAAGTTACAAGAGTATGACATGAATAGTATGATAGCTTGCATAAATTTTTAAAATACACTAGGCAGTACTATGCATTATTTATGAGTACATATACTTGTGATAAAAATGTAAAACCATATTTAGAAGCACACCAAATTCAGGATGGCATCACCTCTGGACAACAAGGAAATGGGAAAGGAGGGAGGGAAGCATTCCTGGGAAGGAGATTAAGATCTTAATTTCATCTGTAACTTTATTTCTTTTTTAAAATCAGAAGCAAAATAGGAGTATTTGATAAGTTCAGCCAGCAAGTACATGGGTATTCATTATATTATACTTTGTATGTGATTTTCTTTTTCTTTTTTTAATTTAATTAAACCTATAAGTAATGCCTAAGAGTAGAGGATTGAGAGTTTTGACTACATAAAAAAAAAGTTTATAAAAAGCAAAAATTGTCCACATAATAACAAAATAAAAATACATGGAACAAGTATAAATGACAAAGTTTAATATCTAAGGTACTATAAGTTCATGGAAATCAATAATCAATGGGCCAAGGACATGAACAAATGAGACTTTAATTTCGGAAAAAGTGTTCAGCCTTATTAGTAGTCAAGATATAAAAGTTGAAATTAAAATAATATGACCCTTTTTAATTCATTTTTTTAAAAGACAATAATCAGTGCTGGCTAGAGTAAGGGCATTTAGACACTCTCACACATTTCTACTTGAAGTGTAAATTATTTCAACATTTCTAAAAAACAATTTAGCGATGCAAGTCAAGGGTCTTAAAAATATTCCTATCGTTTAACACAATGATTCCGCTTCTAGGAATTCATTCTAAAGAAATAATCTGAAATATGTACAAAACTTAAGATATACATACCAAAAAAGTATTGTGGAGTGATTTGTAAATAGCCTCAATGTCTAAAGATGGGAGAATAAGAGTATTATATATAGATATATAGATATAAATATAGAGATAGAGATATATCCAGAGATGGGAGAATTAAAATAATATATATATTTATTCATATGGAAGAGTATTAAACCTAATCATGTTTATGAGAAATGTTTAATGACATGAAATAATACTTAAGTTAAATACCACATTGCAGAATAGAAAATTATTTATATAAAGATTATTTGGAGGATTGCTCATTAAAACAACAGAAAGGAAATATACCAAAATGTTAGCAATGGTAAGCTCTAGTTGATGGAACTAGCATTTTCTAAATTTTCTCTACGTATGTATTTCTTTTATAATGAAAGAAAAATATATTACATAAGTACCACTTTTAGTTATATTGCTTTATTTAAGTAAATGTAAATGAGTAGCTTACTTAAATAAAGAAAATTCCATTTTAAGATAATCAATTTTCACTATAAAATAAGAATGTTAGAAAGAAAGTAGAAAATCCACTGATATATTTCATAAATGAGGAGAATGGCGTCTGTGGAGTAACTAGAGATACAATTGGTAATTCCATTCCAGTACATGTGCGCCCAGCCCTTGAGAAAATGAGGTGCTATGACCATGGGAAGACCAGACACCTGACAAAGTTGTCTGGAGGATTCATAAAGACTAGAATTTAACAGAGAAATCTCCTTCATTGACACACATGCTCCAGTTCCCAAAGCATGGAGAAATTCCATATGCCATAGAAATGAGGTCTCAAAACTATGCCAATTATGGAAACAAAACAAAACAAAAAAAAAAAATTAAATTTGCTGCCGAAATAAAATGTGCCCCATCTGGCTAACATTTGGAGATTTGTTTTCAGTCCACTTTGCTACAAACACACTTGACAGTTCCCAGGGTAACTGGCAGGAGTGTCAAAGCATAAATAAAACTAAAGCACCAATTCTGGGTAGAACAAAAGGAAACCTCCTGATGCTCCCAAGGCTTAGATCTAGTGTTTTGAGTTACACTGTTAATACAGTGCTTGAATAAATAAATGTATAAGAAAGGAAATAAGGAATGGGCTTATTATATATAAGCTGTTAACTATTCAAATTCTTACGATAAATTTAAGTCTACACATGTGATATGAGTGACAAGTGTTATCGACCAGCCTCACGGGAGAGCAGTATGAAACGCGGTGTTTGAGAGAGGTTAGCTTTGTTGAACCTCCTTTTCAGAGCAAGCTAGATGGGAATGAAGTAGATGGGAATTAGGTTCGGAATTTAGAAGCCTAGAATGGGGTAAGGGCTCCTGGGCTACGAGCTCGGAACATCTGATAGGCAGTATCTAAGAAGCAAAGGTGAGGAAAAGAGAAAAAAAGAAGATATGAATAATAGTCTATCCGAAGAAGCCAGGCCACGGGGTAAATCCAGTGATTAAGGGGGAAACTCCATGAAAATGCAAATCACGATAGGAAACTAGAGGCAAGGGGGTTCAGAGGGCAGATTGAAGGTGGGATTTGGGTGCAGATCGAAAGGTCTGAGAATCTCCTTGCGCAGAGGGAGCTAGCTAGTTGGGAGAATAATGGGCATTAAAATACAGAGTCTGGGGTTTTTAAAGAACGAGGAAAATGGTTCCATGTAAAGAGGATGACATCAGCAGTAACATGGCAGAGACAAAAGATCACAGTGAAGTCATGGTACATCTGACTCAAAGTTCATTCATTCAGTTAAAAATATTTGGAGGAATGCCTGCAGCAGGCCAAGCAATGTGCAGGGACCAGACATAAGCAATAATGCCCTGCCCAGATGGAGGCAGCAATATACAAGTAAACAAATACGCAACTCCACCATGATAGAGACTATAAAAATATAAAATGCCGAAGGAAGTAATGAAGGAGAGAAGCATTTGTTGGATGGTCAAGGAAGGCTTCTCTGAGGTGGTGTCTGATGAGTTTTCCTGACAAAGAGAATGTTTTATACAAAGGCCTCGACAGCAAAAAAACAGAAAGAGAGAAGGAATAAGAAAAGCGAGGCAATGCCTTGGCATGTTAGAGCATTCTCCTCCGAATTTAAATCCCACATCCCACCAGAAAAAAAAATTCTGAGCAAGCATCCTCAATGTTTATATTTATTTACTTATAAATTATATATGTGTGTTGTTATACTCATGATTTCCATTATAAGACATTCAAAAATAGAAATGTTAAAGGATGAGATGAAAAATAAAGTGAAACTCCTAAGACCGTCTTCTTCCTATATCACTGTGGATGGTCATGCCCCGCAGGAGTGAACTCACTCCCCTTCTGCAGCACTGGAAGAAGGGAAAGGATAAGTGTAAAGCACAGTGAACAAGAAGGCAAGTTGAGCATTCGTCTGGAGGAACTTACCCCTGGCCTTGTAAGCCATGACAGATTTTATTAGATTTCATTGCAGTCTATAGGAAGTCACCGAAGAGTTTCGAGCAGCAGACGTTACCCAGTTTATTTTCAAAAGATCACTCAGTCTGCTGTGTGGAGACGACATCAGATGGGGCCAGAGCAGAATCGGGGAGATGCCAAAGCAGACGACTGCTAATCCAGATGAGAGTAGAGAGTAGTCTAAACCGGGGTGGTCCTGATAGGGATAACACGTTCAATATAAATTTTGGAGGTAAAAAGGACATAGCAAGCTAATGGGTGGGGTGTAAAGGTGAATGAGGGAGGCTTTTGAACATCTTAAGTGTAAAATGCCTGTGAGATGTTCTAGCAGGCAAATGTGAAGCAGTTTATAAATGAGGGCCTCGTCAGCACAGAGATGATGAACGGCTTGGGAAGATTACAGAGAGGAAACGGACTCAGGTCAGGATCGAATCCAGAGAGCAGCCAAGAGACAAAAGAAACCCAGAAAATATAGAAGTGACAGATCTTAAGATAATGTCCAAGAAAAAGAGAGAAGTGGATGGGCAGCCAGATCAAGGAAGGTAGTACAGAAAGGAGTCCATCATTTGGGCAACGCGGAAAGAGCAGTTTTAAGGTCAAGGTTCAACCAGGAGTAGGTGAGGAAATGTGAAGGAAAGAATGAGGAAGGAGATGTGATGTATGCAGACAGCTCTTGTGAACGTTTGGTGCTGAATGAGTTGGTAATGGAGGGAGTATGGGGATGGTTTAACGCCGAAGCCCCCAGAACAATAGATGGCAACAGAGAGAGTGAGAATGATAAGCAGATAAGAGGAAAAGTCATTGCATGCAGACTCAGATTTGACGGTGGAAAGATGAGTAAGTTCTTTTTGATAGTATTTTAACTGTTTCAGTGAAATAAGAGGTGAGGCCATCAGCTGAAAATTGGCTGGGGAAAGAAGGAATGGAATGTGGGAGGTTTGAGGAAAGAGAAAGTCTGAAATTAAATTCTCAGTGAAAGGAGCCGTGAACTTACTGGAGAAATATAGCAGGACCGTCAGGCAATAAGGAATATTCATTTGGGATCTGAGATGACAGATTTCAAGTAAAATGGAAATATGGTTTTATCCAGCAGTGATCAGCTGTTCAAGTGCTAAAATGGGCTTTTTTTTTTTTGGTTAAGTGATAATGAGATAGTGAGTTTTCAAAGTAAGGGAGATATGTGTTTGAAAAGATAGAGAGTAAAGATGCAGACCAAAAGAAAAGATTTAAAATGCTGAAGGAGAAGAGTCTACACTTAGAAAACCTGATTTGAGAAATAGAAATATGGTCTTTAGAGCCCAGAAAAAAAACAAAGTTATTTTCTGAAAGAAAAAGATGATGGATTTGT
This sequence comes from Pteropus medius, assembly GCF_902729225.1. Lineage (NCBI taxonomy): Eukaryota > Metazoa > Chordata > Mammalia > Chiroptera > Pteropodidae > Pteropus > Pteropus medius. The sequence continues at coordinate 15,528,821 of NW_024355205.1, forward strand.
GCTGAGCCTCTCTTCACAAGAGCCCTCTGCTTCTCCTCCTGGACCCAACGCATGCGCTGCTATTCCCCTTGGAAACAAGGACACAGGCTCATTGGTCACACTGCTGGCCAAGGCTAAGGCAGACAGACAACGGAGCAAGGAGAGCGAGGCTAACTGTGACCACCGCCGCGCTTACATCAGGCTCTGTGCGTAAGGCTTGCAATGCTAGGTAGCACTGGGAGAGTATTAACTTTTGCACGAGATGAATTTTTATCTCTGTTTATGTATTATCAGTGGGCTTGCACTCCTCCATCATAACCATGTAATAGTTCCTCTGGGATTAACATAATTAAGGTAAGAGGAAAGGCTCAAAGGTGAAGAGTCCTTGAGAACTGACATGTCTTCTGGAGACTTTTACAAGCATGACTTTTATAAATGCCTTGGGACCACTGAGTTTGGAAGTCCAGCCAAATTCTAAATGTTGCCTCCCTAAATAATGTCTCTACATTTATTTGGATTCATTTTTTCCCTTAAGAACTATACATTATAACAATCTACGGGGCCCTACATTTAATTCCATACACACAACTCATTATATCGAGTGATTGCACATGATTTTGTAAACACATTGAATCTAAGTGACAGTTACATTTACTATTAAATAATTAGAAAGTATTGCCCTTATACTTGTCTAATTGATACACACTGTTAATATCTCCCTAACCACCATTATCATATACTGTATTTATGTTATACACAGCTTTTATAAAGAAATGAAAATTAGAATAAGAAATATTTTCTTGGTTTATTTAAATCTTGGTTTATCATATGTATTATATTTCCTTTATGTTACACAAACTAAACTGTCCTATAATGAAGCATGTCAATTTTACTACTGTAGTGAACATTCCTTCGCAGTCAACCAGATGTTCTGCATCAGTCAAGGAAATTAAAAAAAAAAAAAAAAAACTTTTGAAAATAGTTAACGAAATAACTCTATTCCTAGGGGGACAGAGGTATGCAGTACCTCTGAAATGTCTATTCTAATCCAATAGTGGTTTAGGTTCTTTTCTTAAATAATCAGTGCATGAACAAAATCTTTTTCTTTTTCCCTTGGTGCAATGATGAATATTGTGTGAATACTTACAAACGCTGGGCACTAAACTATTAGCATAAACAGCACCTCTTTTCAAGCAAAGTGAAAGTGTAGTCCTTAGAAGTTCACAATCTGGGTCTGAATCCTGGCTCTTCCACTTACCAATTCTTTTATTTAATTCTCTCAGCCTCATCTTCTTTACCTGCACAGTGCAGAAAATGCTAGTACCCATTGTGCAGGGATGTTATGCGATATAATACTGGTGCAGGGATGTTATGAGATATAATACTGGTACAGCCACTATGGAAAACAGTATGGAGGTTCCTCAGAAAACTAAGAACTGATCTACCATATGATCCAGCAATCCTTCTACTGGGTATTTACCCCAAAGACTTGAAAACCCATATCAGAAAAGATATTTGCACACCGATGTTCATAGCAGCATTATTCATAGTGGTTGGGACATGGAAGCAACCAAAGTGTCCTACGATAGATGATTGGATAAAGAAGATGTGGTACATATATACAATGGAATATTACTCAGCCATAGAAGAGATGAAATACTGCCATTTGCGACAACCTGGATGGACCTTGAGATAATCATGCTAAGTGAAATAAGCCAGACTGAAAAAGTTGAAAATCACATGATATCACTCATATGTGGGATATAAACCTAAAATAAACAAATGAACAGGACAAACAGGGACTCAGGGACACGGACAATGGACTAGTAGTTACCAGAGGGTGGGGTGGGGGGGAAGAAGGGAAGAGGTAGACAGGGTAAAGGCGGTCAAATATAGGGGGTTAGGGGAGGGTGAAGTGGGTAAAGGAGATCAAGTATATGGTAGCTGAAGGAAACTGGACTCTGGTGGTACTCACACAGTAGAATATATAGATGTCAAATTATAATGTACACCCGAAATTATATAATTGTATTAACTAATGTTACCCCAATAAACTTAAAAAAAAAGGACATAATATATGTCTTCTCCAACTGAATAATAGTTTTCCTAGTTAAAAGCTGGGTTTCACTAAAGTAATGAAACTTTTTCCTGTGTGGCTCATGGATATATTCTAAAAACAATTTCAAAAGAAACTTCTAAAAATGTTTTGAGCAGAGGCTATATCACTAAAATTCAAGTTTAACATTCATTTCAGAATATAAATTCTGGGTTTTTCATCTAAAAGATTATAGCAACTTAAATATCTCAATAGTAGACTTATCAAGAAAGAGAACAGTGGCACTATTTGCTTTTATTTTTAGAACCCTGAAAGTTGCATGTAGGTCAGCCAACTTTGAGTTCTAAGGATATATTATCCTCTTTCCCTTAGGGTTTATAGACTATGGAGTGATCTTTACTTTTTTGAAATCGGTAAATACACATTTCCTAGAGTCTAATTATTTTCTATACATTTTTGCATTTTATAGAATTTTTGGTATCATTCTGGGTTCCTGTTGAAGACCAGTCTGAGGGAAAGGGGCCTTTTCGAAAAGTCCTCTGTTAAATGCAGTCCACAGAATCATTTGATTCCTCATTCCAGGGTCTCAAATTAATTGTTCAGTTCCTCTTGTAGCCAACCCAAACTGTTCATTTCTTCATGAACATTCACTAAAACTAATGAGAAGCCTTAGAACAGCCCCTAACTCTAGTGCTGGTCTGGCTGAGTAGTTCCCAGACCTTAGCACATGCAGCAGTCACTGGAGAGCTTGTTTAAATGCAAGCTTCCGGGGCTTCCGTGAATTTTGCAAATGGTACTTGCTGGGGTCGGCCTGGGACTCTGCATCTTTGACAAGCGATCATGTGATTCTGTGGCAGGGGGTGTCAGAGAGTACTCACAGAAACATCAGAAGAGAGGCAAAGGCAGCTGGATCCAGTCGACTTGGCTTGAGTTACATCTCCACCACCAGTGTTCTGGGAATCTGGGCAAAGCCGGTTGACCTCACTGTAGTTTGATTTCTTCATCTATAAACTAGGAACTAATCCATCTGCCCTATAGGGTTGCTAGGAAGGATAAATGAGATGATACATTTAAACATCCAGCAGAGCACTTGGCACGGAGTAAGTGTCCCAAACAGCACCAATAAAACTATTCATAAATTTCGAGGCTCTGGTTAAAGTACCTGTTTAGTTTTCTCTTTTCTGGATTTGTAACAATTTAGGTATCTCTGTGACTCTGCTCTAAAGTTTTTCCATTTTCACCTCCTTAGTAAGAACTGAATGAATACAATGGTATGTGTCTTATCAGGACCCAGGTACCTTATTATAATCTCATGTGTGTGTCTAATTAGCCCCTAAATGGGCGCACCTCATCACACCCTTTAATTTCAGCATCTCATTAGAGTGATCCATTTGCCCACCTTGTTACTTCCCATTCCTTCACCAACGTCTCTTTCTTCCTGCTCCTCCTTTCGGTCCTCACATCTTCTTATGCCCATTTCTTTATTCATAGTATTAAATCCTTCCTTTTATGCTTGTCATTATTCCCTCCTTTCTGCACAGCTCATTATGTCCTTCCATCTGTGAACCTCATTATGCCATTCCATTTTTATCTCATTACATCCTCATCATGTACATATTATTAGCTCCACCATGCATGCATAGCACTGCATTCTCTCTCTCTGCTCTTATCACAACCTGCCCTTTCTACCCTCCTTATTTTATGCTTCCATTTATAAATCACATTACATCCCCCCTAAATGCTTTTATCATTACACCCATCCATTTATGCATCTCATTACACCATTACCCATGCACATTTCTATGTGCATTTCTATTTGTACGTCTCATTATGGCCCCATCAACCATGCACATGTCATTATTCTCCTTTCAAATGTTCACGTTACATTAAATCCTGCTATGTTTGCATCTCATTACATCCAATATTCCTAGGTTTGACAACAAACTAACAAAAACAGACAGATAATATGTTACTTGCTTTTAGAAATGAAATATGTTTCTTAGGCACCTAACATCAGTGTTTCTTAAACAAGTCATTCATTTCAGAAAGTCTTACATATTTATCTAGCTGAGACAAAAAAAAGAAGCACTACATTTTATATTCATAAAAAGGAGCTTCTTATTTTGTTTTGTTCAAATCATCACCATTATCACTACTTTGTATTATTTCTCTACAGTTAGTATAATTATCCATGAATAGATTTGCAGCAAAAACTCTCTGAAGGAGACAGCTTAGGGATTGCTGTCATTTTACAGATTGAGGAGTGCATTTAAAGCACTGAGAAATTAAGGTATTTCCTGAGAACTGCTAGTGAACGACAGTAGCAGGGCGCAAACTCAGATCCTCTGGCTCCGAAACCTGACTTCTTTACGCCATACCACTCTGCAGAAAAAAAGTCTTATTTCTAAGTGTCACTTCTGTCATTTAACCCATTCTGTAACACTTCCCTAAAATAAAACTTGGTATCAGCATGCTTTATTTTGGCTTGTTTTGTTTTCCAAAACAAAATAATAGAACATATTTTAAACACTTCGCATTTCATGCTTATCTCTTTGTCTCCCAGTTTGAAGACCTAGATTAAAAGAAGCCTTAATATGGAGCTCCCCTGGCCCCAAACAGGAATATGTACAAAAATCAGAGAAAGACATGGTCCTTTAATGACTTTCACCCCAAAGCCAGCCTCACACAGGCAAATAATGGGACTCCTCTACAAAGAAGCCCCCAAAGAGACTAACCCCTGCCTGTCCCTTTGCTTCACTGAACTGTGTTCTCTGCCTCATTTTTATTTTTTATTAAATTATGAAATAGCCCATAAATTCAGAAAAGCACAGAAAGATGATTCCTGTTTCCACCACAAGATAGAAGAGATGCTTGTATTTCTTCCATATTTACTATAAATATCTCTCTTTACGAAAAGAAACTGTTGCTAATACTTCCTCAAGGTTGGTGTGTATTATTTCCATGAATGTTTTTGTATTGTTGTTTAAAAATTTTACATATGTGTTATCATATTTTATGTATCTTTTGCAATATGCTTTCTGTGCTTAACATTATCTTTTTAAAAAATAGCTGTTCATACACATAGAGTTAGTGCATTCGTTTTAGCGTCTGGAAATTTTTCCTTTGTGTAAATAGATCATAGTTCACTTTATTTCTCTACTGAGGGATAGTTCAACTTACTACTTCTGCCTTGATCACTATTACTGCACAAGTGCTTACTGCTGTAGAGTCAGTTTGATCACCTCTGTAACTGCTCCAAGTAGTAAAAACGTCAACAAAATAACAGTTCTTAAAGTAAAACTAGACCCTGGCCAAATGTTGGTATGCACTAATGTATTAAAATCATTGTACCTAAAAAGAGTGGTCTGATTCTCAAAACCTGGAATGCTTCTCATGACAGCGATAAAGATGGAGAAAACTACAATGGTTTCTACAGAAGTGTGGTTGATTTTTCCCACGGTTTAAGAAGCAACAGTTTAAGAAGTCGCTGGAGACTGTTGCAAGCCCCTGATGCAATCAGACCGATATGTCTGTAGTCACCCAAAGAATGGCCTGCTTCAGACATGGGAAAGGGTGGTTGGGTGGTAGTTCTTCCAGAAGCTTCAGAGCCTGGATAGGCCTTCCGTTGTGATGTGGAAAAGGAATTCTTCATACTGTGCTTGTGGGAATATAAATTAGACAGCCATTTTGGAAAGCAATTTATCAGAACCTGGTGAAGTTAAGGATATTCATAATGTTAAATTTTTAATGTCTCATGAAAGCAAGATTTCTGGAGCAGAGCGAGTTATTATTATTGACAGCAAATAACCTCACCAGTTTCCCTTTGCTTCAGTTGCCTAAGGCAACACAATGAGAAGCAGACATCATTGTACACATGCAAGGGTCTGTTCTGTAGTTAAGGAACCCTGAAAATATGAATCTAGATATTTAAATAGGGGAAGGACAGCTGCTCCCTCTCATTTGAAAGGAGAGACAAATCTTTGCTCCTTGAGAAGGACCCTGGTTTCCTACTCTTACCCTTTGGTATGTAAATAAATCTCTCCAGAAGGCAGATGAGACTGTGTCTCCAGCTGACAACCCAGGGATACTTCCAAATCTTAGGTCTCATCCCTACCTTGAAAAATAAACACATAACTTCCAGGAAGAGAAATCTCTCTAGATGGTCTCTCACTTTCTAATTAACCCTATAAACTAACTTCTAAAGCTTGTTCTTCTAACCCAGGTTTCAAGTTGCTGTAAAATTTGCTCAGAAAACCCAAACTGTGCAGAAACTTAAAAAGATTTCATCCATAGTCTTACACATGCCTATGATTCAGCAATTCCACTCCTGCATGATCATCCCCCAAAATTCTTGCTCATGTCCACAAGGGAACATGCATGAGGCTATTCCTGTCACATGGTTCATGTAAGTGCAAAGGTGAATGCACACTGGGTGTCTGTCCCTAGCAGAATGGTTAGATAAAATGTAGTGAGGTGCATGCACACTATGAAGTCACTTTGCAGCAGTAGAGGCGACAAACTAAATACACATGACAACATGTAGAGATCTTTTGTAAAGAAGAAATACAAAGTGGTCTATGGCAAAATATCACTTATGAAAATGAAAAAATACACTAAACATTGCTACATGTATTTCAAGATATGTATCAGTTCAAAGGCACATATCAAACTCAAAAGAGTGAGAACTGACTTAAGAGGAAGTAGAAAGAACAGTCTAGGAATGAGAGTGGTATCAGGGATAAAAGGGAAAAATAAGACTTTGTCCCCAGCAAATAATCCCCGTAGCCAAGGAGAATGGTTATCTCCCTAAATGATTTCCAAAGGAAGAAAAAGAAAGCCCTCCAATGAGCTCTTTCCACATCAGACTCTCTGCGGTCTAGAACCACATAGTAGTACAGAGTTGTACTAGATGCTCAGTACATGGTTGTTCAATGCAGGTGGCAACCATCGATTAGGAAAGGAAAAAATCACTGCAATTCTTTGCTTTCCAATATGAAAGGAGGTCATGTGAATGCTGGCTTGCATCGCCAACAGTTACGGTGATTATATTTTACTAATGTCACCGCTGTAGAAACGTCAGTTTTCTTGATATTTTGAACCTCGGTAGTCTTTTGTCCTTACTTTCACTCTGATAAAAAATAATTTGTTGGTTTTTATGGGCTGAATTTTTTAACTGGATTCGTAAAGAAATTAATTATGAGTTTATCAAACATGTATGAAGCTTCGCCCAATTTGCCACTTTTATTTTCTGCTCGATCCATATGCTTATATTAGCTTTATTTAAACTCTTGTGTTTATTGCCAACATTCTGTAATCGAATTATTTCTTCATGATCCTTAGATGAATGTAAAAATTTGACTTTTTGAACCAAAGCAAATATTCTATCATATTTGTTGGTTCTTAAATAAAAGAGTTCTTCAGAACTTCTCTCTGAAATGAATCAAACAAAAATGAACGCTTTCTTCCAGACACTCGGAGCCAGACCCACAGTCAGAAACTGCCGTGGCATGCCAAAAAGCAATTCATTTCTTTCCAACACACTGAGACTCAAAGGATAGGAAGACAGTCAAGTCTATTTCATGATCTCTAATGATAGTGAGAAGCTTGCCACATTGACCTCATATATTCATGTGTACCTAGAGTTCTCTTACTGATTTGGGATAGAAAAAGGAGAGACGGTACAACATAGTGCATGTGTGACATCCATGTTGAATAATGAAACACACTATGAGTTTTTCCAGATCGGCACCCTCGCTGCCTCTGCTTAGAGTCTGTCTCCCACCTGTTGCTCACCTCCCTTTCACTCATCCCTGCCTTCTGCCAAGTTTCAGAGAAGGCCCAACAAGTTCAGTTTTCACACTTCATCTCTCCCTTCTATATTGCACTATTTGGAAGAGTAACATCTCTGATTTTCAAAAATGGAATTTTTGCTCTTGCAACCAGATTATGTATTTTGTCATGTGAAACCTATTGTGGAAAGGCATGAATATATGCCCATAAGGACTGACGAAGTCCTTAAATACCAATTAAGAGAGACAGATCAGCCATCCCCACATCTGTTCCTAAGGGTGTAGGATCAATTTCTCAGTCAGTGCACATCAGAATAACTTGGGAAGCTTGTTTAGAAATTCAGACTCCGAGGCCTGAACACAAACATATAGGGTTAGGCTTCTAAGAGTGGAACCTGTATCCGATGTAAGCTTAATATAAACTTAACAAATTTCCCCAGGATTCCTGATGCTGACTGGTGATCTGGAAAAGCTAAGAGTCTTGAGAACATGCAGTCAACATGCTATATTGATGGAGTCAGGCAAACATTCTTCAGTTACTAACATTTTATTCTAAAAACTTATTTTATAAAATTAAGTAAAGTGAATTCCTATAATACACATAAAGATGCAGGTATATATTTTTAAAAATAAAAGTGTCCCAAAAAGGCTTTACGGTCACAGTTGAATAGACATGAAAATTGAAAACACTAAATGCTACTGTTGACATAAATTAGAGATAAAATCTATACATCCCAATTAGTAGAAATTTATAAAAATTTATTGAACATCTACTATGGTAAAGTGCTAGACTAAGTATTGTCAGAAGCTACAAAATAATATAGAAGTCATTCTTCTTGCTAAGGAACTTTAATCCAGTTGGAGGCCAAAAGAGTCACAGTAAAAGAATCTTAATAAGAATCACAACCAAACACAAATAAAGGTGTATTTCAGATTCCTTCTGTAAGGGAAACTGTGGACCCAATGAATTACCTTTTTGCTTCCTTGGAATACAGGACTATGTCACTGCCTTCATCTATTTATCCTTAGTTCCTGACACCAGATGCTGTAAAGACTAAGTTCTATGAATTGAATTCAATAGTAAACTTTTTCAGAAATTGAAATAAATTTAAAAATTAAATTATAGCATAATATTATTTAGTGTCTTTTGCTAGTTTATTCATTCAACAAACAGTGTCTCTCACAAGGCACTACACCTATACAATGTAGGAAAATATAAATAATATAAAGATGAACAGTAGAGAAATGAATCATTAATTTTCTTTCCTTAATAAGTTGATTTCACACCCTGGACCTCCTAGAGTTAGAATAGGTGCACTAGAAATAGCTATAAGGATATAAAGCCTTACTCTTATTTGAAAATATTGGGGATCATTTAAAAAAAAAAAAAAAAAACAACTCTTGTTTACGTTTCCAAAAAACATATTTGAACTATGTGCCTACAGTTGATCCTATTAACCATAGGCACACAGCACATGAGGCAATCAATCCTGTTTTGTATCTGTGCAAAAATATCTTTAGAACAGAATTATAATGTGCCAGAACCCAAAGTTCTTCCAGATGTATGCTCTCACTGATTTCTGGAAAATTGCTTCCCAGGACCCTCTCACAGTACACAGACCACATTATAAAATCCAGAGGCCACTTTGCACTTTTATGGAATCCATAGCGTTGACTCATGCTGTCATTGTCATTAAAATGATGTTGTAAATATCCTCTCATCTTTCCATGCTGCCTGGCTTATTTTTCCCCTAAGAGGCTTTGCACGGGACTTTTTATATAATTTTCCAAATTCCTGCTCCCATTAATGATTTTTTCTAAAACTGGAGTAACACTCATTTCCTCAGCTGTTTAAAAACATCAATTTCTCTTCAGGGGCCTCTATCCCTTTTGAATTAGATGATGTTTATCAGAAAAATCCTTCTTAGTGTATGCTTACTATGATTACATGTTTTTTCTTTAAATCAACAGAAATAATTTGGATTTCAGTATTCTTCAAGTTTTATTGAGGCCTAATCTGAAGCATACTTGGACAAATGTGACACTCTAAGCAGAATTATTATTTTCATTGAGAAATGGCCAATGGGATAACATTCCCTTCTTCATGGCACAATCTCAGTATTGATTTTTATTGCTGTATAACAAATTACTGCAAACCTAGCAGCTTAAAACAACACATATTTTGTATCTGTTTCCTTGAGTCAGGAGTCTGCTTGTGACTTAGCTGAGTCCTTTGCTCAAGGTCTCATAAAGCTGCAATTGAGATATTGGCTGGGCTGTGTTCTCATTTGGAGGCTCGAATGAGAAGGGTCTGCTTCTCTTACTGGTTGGATCTCTTACTGGTTGTTGGCTGAAGGCTGCCTTCAGGTCCTAGAGACCACCCACAGTTCCCTGCCATGTGGCCCTGTCCACGGGGAGTTCACAACATGGCAGCTTGCTTCTTCAAGCAGGAGAACCTCTCTATACATCTAGCAAGACGGGTCCTCTGCATGTGTGTAATAACATAATCATGAGATTGATATCCTATCACATTTGCCATATTCTTGGTTAGAAGCAAGTCACGGATCCCTCCCACACTTAAGGGGAGGGGATTATACAAAGGGATGAACACCAGGAGATGGGAATTATTGGGAGGGGTCACCCAAGAGTCTGTCCACTCCAATCCCATTGAACTAAACGGAACTGTACTTAGATATAAATGATTTTTATTATCCTTCTAGAGTCTAGTTGTCTTAAAGGAAGTTTATAATTCTCTAAATGAGTCAATCTTAGTTCTCCTGTCTTAAAAAAATATAAGAAAAAAGAAAGAAAGAAATCATAAAGCAATTCTTAAGCAAGGCCTGGGGAAGCTACAAGACCCAGGAGGGTAAAGAAGATCAGTGGGCGAGAGAAATAATGACCTCAAGCACATTAAGAGGTTAAACATTCCAAAAATTTAGGTATCACTGGTTGTTGGTTTGTGTTTGCTTGTTTTGTGATTTATTTTGCTTTGATTTTCCACCAACATTTAGAACTCCATGTGTTTCATCCATCTCTATTAAAGTTGTCTGTTATTGCCAACTTCAACAGTTCATAGAACTACCATCCATCTTCTTCACTCCATTCCCTTTGCTCGACACCTAAATCCTCTGAAGAAGGAAGCCTGCTTTTGACTTCAGAACCTGAACACTGGGATGGAGCTTGCCATCTGTCTTAAACTTTTTAAGTAACTTTTTGCCAAGACAAATGTGGATTATAGGCAACAACCTGGGACATTTCTGGTCTCCGAACAGGAAAAATAAGTAACCCTTAAGTACTATCTTAAGTACTTTGTTTGCTGGCAGTGTTCGTGGTGAATGAAAATTTGATCCTTAATTGTGTGGGAAATAGGGAAGTGATCTGCATGCCAATGGCCAAGTGCAGACTTCAGAGACTTAGCAGTTTTGAAGCTGATATTTATGAACATCTGCTTTCTCCCATAAATTTTAATACAGATTTCATCCTTTGAAACCTACAGAACTCCCAGGTGCTTCTTTGGTCTGTCTTGGGAACTTGTTTTTAAAAAATTATTTTCAAGTCTCCTTTTTCACGCTGAACACATTAGAAATCACTTTTGTTGAAACAACATGCTGTATATACAGTGTCTATTGGAATGCCTAAAATATGGTATTAAATGCTACCAACAAAATGCTGTATTCAGCTCATCGAGCCTCCAAAATGTCCACTCCGATAACACGAGCCATAATAGTCTAAAATAAAGAATGTTTCAAAAGTATTTCTAGTCTACAGCCATGCCACCCTGAACAAGCCCAATCCTGTCTGATCTTGGAAGCTAAGCAGGTTCAGGCCCAGTTAGTACTTGGATGGGAGACCACCTATCTAGGAAGACCAGGTGCTGTAGGCATGGGGGAAAAAAAAAAAAGTAAGGGATTGTAAACTGACAAGGTCCTTGAAATCTGTGAGGTCAACCAAGGGTTGTCTCACCTAAAACAAAAGAAAGAAAAGTATTTCTAGTGCCAGTTCATGCCTTTCATTATTCCACATGTATTTATTTAATGCTTGCTTATGTGACAAGCACTTTTAGGTGCTGAGGTGACAACAGACAAGAATACAAAAGACAAAACCCCTGACCTCATGGTATTTATGTTCCAGTGAGTATAAATGTTCTCTAAAAAGAATTCCCTTAAAATTCTCATAATATGTTCATATAGTTCATCAATAAACTTTGCACTGGGCTTGTAAGCCAATGATGTTAATCCACTCCTGATGCTGGACTAGACTCTGAGGATACAACTATGAACAACATAGATATGTTTCTGCCCTCAAGGAGCTTAGGATCTAGCATACTTCTCACCTCCATCAAAAATGTAGACCTAGAAAACCAGAACTTTGGGATAGCATGTGGGTAGCCACTTGACCATTCTCTATTTTAGATCCACCATAAACAGTGCAAATAGTGCCTCCATCCCTTGGCTCTTGGACACACTATTACTATGGGTAGAAGATATGAGTGTGTGGGCCAGAGGAAGGGAAATAAAATCACAGAGCTACAGAGGACAAACACATAAGTCAGCTGGGCATGTGCAGAGCTAGCAAAGACATTAAATGCCTCTTAGGAAAGCAACCTTTTAAGACTGCAGTTCTGGCCACCCTGTAGTAGAGGATACAAGTCATTTACATAATAGGAAAGCCTCGGGAGGACAGTAGAGCTATTTAATTTGGTTAAGCGAATAGTTTTCCATCCATTTACAGTGTAATGAAACCTCTCTCCTCTGCCTCTTAAATAGGAACACATTGGCAAGATGCCGCAGGGCACTTAAAACATGGGCAGTCTTCTTGGAGTGTCAATTCTACTCAACCATTTGGAGGAGACAAAGTTAATTAATTTACTGATAAGTAATTTAAGACATTCTTTTCCATTAAAATCAATACAGCCATATTATGGAACAGAATGCAAAATTTGCATACGCTTTTAAGATAAAACATACAACTAACACAATGATAGAGCTGAGTGCTGAAGGATTAAGCCCTCCCCCATATTTTTCATCAGCCCCCTGTAAAACCAACCTAATAAAAATAATTTTTTGATATGGATCATTGATTCTCAATTTTATGTAAAATGTATGCAAATGACAAATCTCCCAGTGGCATTCCTTTCTACCATGCTGCCACTTAGATATCCCTACTTTTAGAGATTCTGGAGCTGCCACCAGATGCAAGAAAATTCTGGGCCACTTCAGGCTCTGACCCCTCACCCTCCACCCTGCTGCCCAGCCCTGGGGCCCATGCTCACTGCCTCTGCATTAAAGAGCACTCCCTTGGAAGAGTTTGAGGTGCTGCTCTTTTCCACGGTGAGGCAAGAGGGATCTTCTCAATACTCTGTCCTCATCCTTAGCACAGAGATTAAGCATTGGCCATCCTGCTTCTACAACCCCCTTCCCAGTCTCAGAATGCTATGTAGCAGGCAGATAGATCATTGTGTTCCTTGTGCTTTGTATTCCTGAAACAGGATCTGGACCAGGTACAGCTCCATCTGGAAGAAGTGAGGTTCTTTGATGTGTTTGGCTTCAGTGAAGCAGCAGGCGCGTGGCAATGCTTCATGTGCAACAACCCTGAAAAAGCAACCGGTGAGAGATATCTCCCTTACCGCTCAGAATCATGTGTGTCCCTGGGCTTAACAAGGATCTAGGAGCCCTGCTCTTCTAGTTGGCCTTCTTCTTGCATAAACATTGTCAGTCGTGATGATGCACAGAGGTGTGCCTGATCACCTCTGCTTCGTGCTGAGAGAGGTATCTCACCAAAGTGGGGGTGAGAAAAAGACATGATGTTGAATGGGAGAGAAACGTAAACCAGAAATGAGCAAGAGAAAAAATACCTTACATATAGAAGGTTAAGAAAGCAGTACTGACTATTTTGCCCTGGAACCATTCTTCATTTCAATCCAAATGACCCTGAGGGTTAGAGAAAAAGAAGCATTGTGTCCAAAGCCTCAAAGAAATAAGACCGCACATAATGTTATCTCCTAGTCATTCATCCCTCACACCTTTGCTTTATGATTACATTGTGTAAGAAGCAAAGACACAGGGTAAGGAATTATTTGAAGAATAACTTCATAACTAGTTAGTCATCCTTCCCCTTCCTTTCTGCTGCCCAAGGAATTTAGTCTGCTGACCTTGATTAAAAAGAATAATTGTTAGTGACTATGAGCTAAGCTCTGTACTAAACATGTCAGATATCTCATCTAACCTTCACAATAACCTTATGAGGTTATTTCTAATATTATCTCTGTTTTACTGATGGACAAATTGAAGCACAGAGCAATTTGATAACTGCCAAAGTCACACAGGTAGTAAGTTAACAGTGGCAGGATTGGCATGCAATCTGCCTCCAGAGCCCACGCTCTTAACTGTTTCACCCTTCTGCCTCCTGGTTATACAGGCCCCAGTCTGACTAGCGGAAATTGGTTGGTAATAAGCCTATGTTCAAAATTTTATGCTGTCCGTGGACACAGGATATGTCACCAGTACTTCGCCATTGGAGAGGACACAGAGCTCTCAGCACTGTCACTGCTCAGGAACTGCAGTTTGGACCAAGAGAGCTGTGTTATAACTCTGTTGAGCACAAAGCCACTTTGTAGACAAGCCACCCTCTAGACAACCATTGGTTATACCACCTATACCCACGCCTTTAATTTTAGACTTTTGTGCATTTTAAAGATTACCCATTATGGCAAGTCTATCTTTGCTAATTGCCAAGGTGTTGAGGCTGAATAGAAAAAAAAACAAAACAAAACTGTATTTATTTGGCCAGATGGAGATGTGAGGGGCTTGCAGAGATGTATCAATTAAAATGCATTACCCCATGGAAAAGGTATGGATGGAAGAAGCTGGCAGTTAAGGATGCAGCTTTTGTGAGGCACAGATTGTTGGCTGATTACAGAGCCAGGATTGAGCTGACGCCAGAGTGAACACCCCAAATTCCAATTTTTAACAAGTTGATTTGCTCAATAGGGAATTGGGAAATGGAACGTCTCCATTAAAAAAACCTTCCAATTTCACCTATGAGAAAGATAAAATATAAGAAAAACTTTGAGAGCATGATGAAGTAAGGTGCTTATCTTAGGTGGCTCTGACAGGTCCTTCAGAATTTCCATTCCAAGTAAGCAGAGTCCTTAATTCAATAAACAGTTCATCATATCTAGCCAAGAGAGGCCTCAGGAAAGGGACTAGAAGTTAAAAATACAGTGTTCCTTTAATATATGTTTTCTCAAATTCACTGCTATGCACTTGAAAAGAACATTTTGCACATTCACTCTTCCTTATTTCTCACAGTTAAATATAGACTGAGAACATATAGCAATAAAAATTCAAACAAGGCCAAATATTTTATAGCAGAACATATTGAATCAAAATGTTTGGCCCTGAAAACTTCAGTGTGCTTGAATTCCTTTGCTCACTTCCTTTTACTACATGAAAAGGGGTTTGAGTCTGAGTGAAATCTTATTTTAAACTAGTATTTTCATCAAAAACTCTTGACTCCCTAAAAATTTTATATGGATTATTGATTGTATCTTCTGATTTTTATATAAGCATATAAATTATATATTTAATCTAAGTAAAAGGTCTAATATAATAGTACTGGTATATATATTATTCACAGAGATGATACTTGCATTCATATTTTGCTTAAATTATAAGTTTATAGATGATCAAGACATAGGAATAAATATGTTATTTGATTATGCACAGCTAGCATAATACTTACATCTCATTTTTTCATTTATATAATGCGCATTTGTTGAGTTGGGCAAAATGTCTTCTATAGGCTGAGCCTTGGATAACAAATAAGGTACAATATCTCTGCCCTAAAACAATTCAGAATCCTGTTAGGCCAGAAGGCATATATGGAAAGATCTAGCATACTTTCTTGTATATTTTTAGCATGCAATAAATACTTATTGAGCGAGTGAAAGACAGAAAGAAAGAATATTTAGAAATGGCAACACCAAAGCCTTGAATATTAAAATATGATGTTTCAAGATTGTGATTATGTGTTAACCATGTCAAACACATCACTGTTCCATATCTGGTGCATTTTGAATCTGGCAAATAGATGTTGGTGCTTGTTTTCTCCTTGAGAGAAGTCACCACATATAAAACAAAGGGTTCACTTCCAGGTCTGGGTTAGTGCCTGGTGCTCAGAGCAAGCAAGTCCATCACCATGGAAGCCCAGTTGCAGACACGGCCCTTTTAAGAGGCATCTTCAGCTGCCAGCTGCAGTTGCCACAGCCTCTGTCCCATTTAGCTGCTGGGGACCGGGCAGCCTCATGTCTTCGCCTCTTCCCATCTTCTACCATTGCTGGGTGATGTCCCACAGGGCCCAGATGTCCTGTCAGCCTCAGGAAGGAAGGGTCTAAAGAAGTGTGATTGGAGTCTAGGGCAAAAGGCTGAAGAAACTGGATTTGGGTTTTTGTTTTTGTTTTTTTAAGGTACTGACAAATGATACAGTAATTATTGTCAAGTATTCATTGTTCAGGCATTAAAAAAAAAGTCTCTGGCATTTCCATAAAAGAGGAACAAAATATGAGGTAATTAGAAAACTTTAACTAGATATCAGGAAATACATACTGAAATACAAATACTTCTTAACAGTGTGTAGAATAAACTATGGTACTGGAGAAATTGACAGCAAACCAGCTGGTTTCCATGGTCACCTTAAGTACATTCCCCTCTTCATGTCACAATAACTCCCACTCATCTTCCCACCAACTCCACCATCAACATGCCCAAATTCACAGGAATTTAGTATTTGGTATTCAATAAAATATGATTAGATGCAGATGAAGAGGTAACCGAATGCTAGAATAGTATAAAGGTCCTGAAATGATTATAATTGTTGGCATTTATCATGCTAACTATGTGCTAAATTTCACATGCATTTTTCTTAGTAAGTCACCATTATTGACTCCATTTTACAGATAAGGAAACTGAAACACAGAGTGGTTAATAATTGTGCCAATGTCACATAGTTACTAAGCAGTAGAACTAAGATTTTAATCCAGGTTAATTTCTAAACCTGCAACTTCGATCTCTAGGGCAAATCCAAGTTGAGGACATGGAATATTGGAAATTCCAACAACAGTTATTCCATTTTCTTACAATATATTGGAAAGACCAAGTGATCAATGACTTATTTTACTTAAAGAAGTGCAGGGACTTTGTGTGAGAATGTGTGGGAAGTGATCACATGTGCGAAATGGTTACAGTAGAAGCTATTTCCAGACCCTCCAATTGCTGATTCAGTTTCTGATAATCATTTAATAAAAGTACAGAGTAGATTAGAAAATCACTGAAATAACTCAAGAATCCTGAGAGACTTGCCTAGTGGTGTTTATTGCCAATCCCGTTACTCCACAGGATTGGGAGAATAGATATTGAGCAAGTAAATTTAATAGAACAGGACTTATTTCTGTTTCATCGTGTCTGGAATTGCTAGTGCATGATAACAGTAAGAGTTAGTCAGCAGGGCCCTCCTGGAATACATCTGGCTTTCTATTCAGTAACATTTTTTAAAGAACAAGGGAGAACTAGGTCATGACTTTCACTCTTTTTTCTTGAGACACATGAGATGTCTTTGTTCTTACACCCTACAAAAAACAACCCAGAGATGGCTCGGCTTTGGCGCGTGTGTCCTCCTTTACAAATCTGAGCATTCCACGGTGTGAGTGCTCTCTTAGTCATTAGATATTTAGATATTGAATGTGAGGTCTCCTTAGGTTATGAAAGAATGAAAAATTTTTTCAAACAACCTGCTATCATGATTCCTTTTTAGAACTTGATTTCAAATATTTGTGCTGTAAGAACATGTTGTGCATTATATCACATGGAAAACAGAGATGGTTTCAAGATGATATCAAGAAAAGAAAGGCCTCTGTGAAGAGGTTTTCTTCAAACACCACAAACCGGTAATACGTGGTGGCCCTCCTTTGCTGGACACCTTCAGTGTGGGCTGGGTGACCTTCCATTCCAGATGCCAGTGTGAAAATGGGCTAAATGACCTCTGAGAACCTGACTGTAAGACACGAATAGCCTTATGAGTCCATTCATATAAAACTTTTCGATTTAATTACAGTATCAACATTCACAGAACTTTAAAGGTGACAAAAGAAAACCCATTTTGGACTTACGCAACGGCTGGGTTTGTCTCATGAAGCCTTCCCTCTTGTCATATGTTAGAATATTGTCACATATGCTAAATTTTGGTAGAGTTCAAAAACAATGCACTGCTGTGTAAGACAACTTCACATTTTCATATTTATATACTGTTAGTGACTACTAAATATTGATTAATTACATAAAACCTCAGTTTGTTTTTCAAAGATACTTTGAATTACTTTATGACAAAACAAATACACACTTATTTACTCAGATAACATTATCCTGGAACTTTTTTCCTTTTCCTGCCTCTTCCCATCTTCATGTTTTATGCCTTTCTGGCATGGGTATTCCTTCTCTGTTAACACTCTCCCCCCTTTCTCCCTCCCTCTTCTTCTTCTTTTTCAAACACACACACACACACACACACACACACGTGCACTCACAGTGGCACACATGGACACAGCACCCCTAGGTAGAATAAATTCTCTCCTCTCCGTCCTTTCTGCTCTCTGCCCATGCAGTGTACACAGCATGTTGCCATCAATTTCCCCCACTAGACGGTAAACTAGAGGAGGAAGGACCATGGATTATTCACCTTTGTGTACCCTACCTAGAGCCTGGCACATAGCAGTTTTTAATAAGTATTTGGCAAATAGATAGATGATTGAGTAATTCATGGATCATATAAGTAATAGGATGACTACAGAAGAAATAGGATTTATTTTGAAATGCGACATTTAAGTCTAACTTTAAAAAATCTGATATTTTCTCAAAATTAAAAAAAATCTTATTGAATTGAAATCTTGAAATAGCATCTTTTGCAAAATAAACTTTTGTAAGAAAATATTGCTATGTACACCTTATGGATACTCAATTTTTATATTGCATTGAAAAGTTTCAATTTACATAAACACACAGAACCCCTAGTAAACTTGCTAATAACTTTTGAGCCTCAATGAGAAATATGCTAAGATCAGTAACCTAGCACCCTTCAGGGGTTAACAGTTATTATTCATCCAGCATCACTTTCCTAATTCTCTGCCTTTCCATAATGGGTCAACAATCTTGTCTTGATATAGATAAAAGTGTCTGATATGCCTGATATTTGCAGCAAAGCATTAGTCACTCTGTGGTTATCCATAAACCAATCATCATGCATGCAAAAATGTTCTTTTTCACTTGGAGAATAAGCTGAGTCAAGCCAATATCCGAAGGAGGAGAAGCATGATTTACAAAGGCAGACTAGACTGAGTAAGTCTGGCTCAGAATGATGCTGATTTAAAAAAATTTTATGTAGCTTTTAAAATAAAGCATTTCATATATGTTAAAAGTGCTCAAAAAAAAAGAAAAAGAAAAAGAAAAAAGGGCTCTAGTTATCATCTTTCAGAGTAATCCTAATTTTTTATTTACCTATATAAATACTTTGGTAATGAAATTTGTTTTTCAGCCACAAACACACCTCTGTAAAAGATATACAGGTGCTTTTAGCACCCACTGAGAATGAAGTCATCCACTCTCTCAAGAGGGCGGCCATATTTTGACCTCACCTTCTCAGAAACTCTGTAGTATAGATTACCCTTTCTGTCTTCCCTATTCAATTTCTCCATCCCTTCCACTGGCTTTTAAACACATTCAACTGGCTTACCTTCTCCTTTCCCTTCACCTACTGCCTCTCTCTCACCTCCTCTGTAAAGCCAAGAGAGTTGTCAGTGCTCAGCCTCTGCATTTCCTTGTCTCCTTTTCCTCCTGACTTAACCCTCCCTGATCTGCCTTCTAAGCCCATTATCTCTACAGCCATTAAAGTCATGTGAGTTACCCATACACTGGATATGTTTCAGTCCTTGTGTTAACTTGCCGTTTAGTGGCATTCAATTCTGTTGACCAGTATCTGCTCCTTCAAACATTCTCTGTCTTTAACTTCTAGTCTCTCTCTCACTCTCTAAACAGTCCTTGGCCTCCTTTCCAGGCCTACCTTCCTCTATCCAGCTATTCATTGTTGGAGCAACTCTCTTCTCCTCACTGTACACTCTCTCCCCAGTCAGTCTTTGTTGGTTCTGCATCTCCAGTAACCACTTCAATGAGACAAATACCAAATGCCTATCTGCAGTCCAGGCATCTCCTCTGAACTCTAGATTTACTTTCCTACTGCCTAGTTGGTGCTTCAAAGCACCTCAAAGGCTATTCATTTAAGTTAAAACTCATGATTGTCTCTCCCTTGTCCCTAAAGACCACTTGGTCCTCTTCCAGCATTCTCTATCTCAGTAAACATAACATCGCTCGTTCTGTTGGACCAGCCAGAGACCCACTGTTCTCTCCCTCACCCTCATCCAATCCATCACCCAATATTGTGGATTTTAGTTTTTCAATTGCTCTCAACTCTATCTGTCTCTCTCCATTGCCCTAGAGAAAGATACAATCACCTATTGTCTGAAATGACATCAATAATTGAGCCACTCCAGACTCTTCTGAAGATCTATCTCCCACTCAGTCAAAATAATCTCTTCAAAGCACAAATCTGATGGTACCACAGGCTGCATAAAACCTTACAGTATCTTCCCATAGCTCTTAGCTTAAAGACCAAACTCCACAGCATGCCCCTCACAGCCTCACATGCCACGGTCTCTCCCACCCTCTCCAGGCTCATCTTGTCACATATGCCATCTGCTCCTCTCTGCTCTAGCCAGAAGGGCCTTCATTCAGTATCCAATATGCACCACACTCCTTCCTGTGCTGCCTTTCTTCCCAAAGTGTCCTTTCTCCCCTCTTTACCTAGTTAATGTAGATTTTAGCCTTCTCATTACAACTCAAATTCACTGCTATAGAAAAGCCTTCTGCCACCTTCCTGATTAATGCTAACATCCTCAAAGCGCCTCAGATCTCCCCTCATCACAAACACTGTTACGGCTGCCGTCTTGTTTTTCTACATGTGATTATCTGATGAACATCTATTTCCTCTAACAAATAGTAAGTTCTACTATTACTATAGTAATAGGAACTCCCCTCCTCCATCCATCCTCAGCCCCTGGCACATGTCAGAAGCTCAATAAATATTTACCAAATAAGTGAGCAACTAAAGTTTGTATCTTCTCTGAACATTAGTAAAGTTTTTCTCAGGCAAGTGATGATAAAAAATAAATTAATAAGTTCACAGTGATACATTTTGAGATAAAAAATCATATTCATATAATGACATATCCAGTGTACATTTTGTGCTAAATATATCATTTGTATAAACAGTAACTTTTCAAACAAGTTGTTTTCAAAAGTACTGTAACAGATCGTTTTATTTAACAGAGTAGGTGCCATGTATATATATATATATCAAATATATTTATATATCAAATACACAGAGTGTGATGGTAAAGCTTCCAATGCAGACACTGGAAGACTTCTATTTATTGCCAAAAGGTCTGAGGTCAAGTGTTGCACTACAACAGATGGAACTTGTGTCAAATAATTTCACAAAAACATTGTAGACAACACTTCGAATGTTCTAAAACACCAAGGATGTACAGGCAGGTAGGGTGATGAATAGGATGTGCTCAATTTATACAACAAAACAAGGTGACCCTCCTTATCACACACCTGGTACAAACATGTCTGATCTATTTTTCCCCATGCAAGGAAATCTCTACAATGCATAAGCAGTGTGGGAAAGCACTGAACATTTAAAACTGTCTAAAACTCTAGAGCCAGCTATTACCAGTAATACCTATCCATGAGATTATATTAATGGAAGAACAATGTGGGACCAACATGAGAAGTGTGTGTGGAACCCTTTCTTGCTGAAGTTCAATTCTAAGATTGAGCTATTATTTCAATTCACTTCTACCATCTTTTGCCATTGGTCCCTACTAGTCATTACAGGCAAGTCTGGGCCAATCTTCTTTGATAGTTTCCCATAAAGGCACAAAGGAGACCATACTTACTGTTCAAAACTACTGAACAGGTTGCCTTCTTGGCAAGTGATTTTAGAATTTTTGTTTCACTGTCTACATAATAAATAAGCCAAATTCTACAAAAGTTGATTCTGAGCATTTTTTTCTGTAATTCTCTTGACTTAAGCCAAGGACACGCATATGATCTTACACTGCTATTTTATTCTTTAATTTTGTGCAAAGGTTATAACAATTTTCTTCCCACTATTGGTTTTGCAGTTTTATTATTTTGTGTATTATATCATCTATTACTGTGATCTACCACGAGGCTACCATCATTTCCTAGACATTCCTGAGCTACATTAGAATCACCTAGAGATCTTGTTAAAAATGCAGGGTCTCTAACCCCAACCCAAAATTGTGATTCAATAGGTTTGGAGTAGTGCCTTGGAATGTGCATTTTAGTAATTTCAATATGGGTGGCCCTCAGAACACAGTTTGGGAAACACTGCTTTACAGGCTTATAAAATAGTAGTTCTGAGGCTTCGTTAGATGATTATTTCAGCAACTGCTAGAGAAGCATAGAAAGCATACTACATTTTTATGGGTATGGAATTACTGAGAAAGAAAGCCATTTGGTCACAGGTGAAAGTGCCCTCAAAGGGCTGCTGTCAGATTGAGTCTGTCTGGCCTATTTGGGACCTACAGCATCTTGTAGGATGCTACAAAATCGATGTGGGATTATGCCTCCTCATTTATTCACTACTAATAAGAAAATATAGCACCCTAAAACACTGCCTGGATATTCATAAGAAACATGCCATTCATTATGATCCTTAGTGATTTCAAAAACCACAGACATTCTGTCTACTAAATGTGGCTCCTATGACCTCCTCATTTAGTGCTTCTATCCCTCTTTAAGCATGTCTTCTGTAATCATAGTTGGCTTTCTTACAGCTGGCACATTCACACACAAATCAGTAAAACCATGGAAGGAAATTCAAGTAAATTTGAGACTCTCAATAAATACAAAGAAATTCTCCACAGACCGCTTCCCAGAAGCGGTGATTTCAAGGAAAAATCTCAAAATTCAGTTCTTATTTGAAAACTAAGTATTTGAGATTTATAATTTTTCTTATGCCTTTTTTTTAAAGTCAAGAAAGAATATCTAAGGATTCAAATAACACAAATTAAGTTCATGACAGTGTCAATTATGGAGTATTCATGCACAGTGCAATACTTTCAAGACAATAGTTGCAGAAGCCTGAAAGCACACGGTATAAGTAATTTCTGAGTCTGGATGGAATTCGAGGTGCAATGTGAATAGTGGTTGTGTGAGAGTCACCATCTACTGTCATAAAAACAAGCAGAAAATCTGGAAGAAAAGGGAGCCAACTCCGATAGTGTGGCAAACGCTCCCAATGAAGCTCAATCAATTATTGGCTTGGCTTGAAAATAGCAGTCTTGATGAATAAATGAATCAGTTACTCAAAAACTCCCTTTTGGGACTCTGAATTGCCCATCGTACCTGAAGTTCAAAGCCTGCAGTCCTTGAACCTCAAAAGGGTTCCTGTCTCACTCTGAATTCTCGCACTGTTCCTAACAGTGTCTATTTCACTACATTTTGGATTGGAGGGAAAGAGGTGGGTTTTATGGTAAAGCATATGGTATTTACAAATCTACCAGCTAGTTCTCACAATAAAAGGGTGAGGATGATCATTTTATGTTGACGATGACGATAATGCTGATGATCATGATGATAGCAGCCTATTACCTATTGATTCCTTACTACGTACCAGGCACTTGGTTAAGCAAGGCCATGTGAACCTTTGTGGCACTTTTATGTGACTTTATTTATGGTGAGTGAAATCCACTTGAAGTGCATGGCTTGAACAGCAAAATTCAGGCTGAATTTCAGGCCCTTCTCACCACTGTGCTGAGTGCTCTTGTGCAGTGAACAACCTGCATAGCCATTCATGGTGGCCCTGTTGTTAAATGACATCTCTAGAGAGGAGAAAACTGAAGCTCGGTGAAGTTAAATAACGCACAAAACCAGTCAGCTGTTAAGTAGCAGACTTTAAACTTCAACTGAAGTCTGGCTTTGAAGCCACTGCCCTTACCCCATAAACAATAAGCATATAACAGAGGAAGTTTCAGCCCTGTATAATCTATTATAATAAGGAGTAAACATAGATTTCAACACACCATGTTTAAATAAATTGTAATTGGCTATTACAGAATTGTAATAAATCTTAGAACAAGATAGAGATCTTGAATTGTTGAATTCTTGTGCTCCTGTAATAAAAGGGGTTGTATGACTACAGAAATTATTATTTTTCATTATGTTACATTACAAAGTATTAGATTCCACTCTGCATGATGTCCAAGCACCTTTAGAATTGGTCTCTCCTTGAATCACATCTCATCTCTTGCTCTTCATGTCCCACCAGGTCCCCATCACATAGAATGAGTTATGCTTCCCAGAATGCATTTCATGCCCCCTCTTTAAGCCTTGGCACTTTGCATATGACTTTTTTTTCCCCAGAATACCCTTCCTCACTTCACCTTCAAAACTTCTACTTGTCCCTCAGAATTCAGCTTAGACAACATCTACTCCAGGAGGCTTTTCCGCTTCCTATGCCCCAGTTCAGGATAGGTGCCTCTCCTGTGTGTTCCAGTCTCCCTTAGCTCTGGTGTTCAGTTACATTTGACCACTGAGGACAACAGCAGGAGCTAAGAGGGAGGGAGAACAGTGAGGCTGGGTTATTTATTCCTTACTCACTCTCTGCTTTGTCACTGCAGGTTGACTGTGTCCTCTACCCATGGTCACAGCTCTTGCTAGGCAGTGCTCTCGCTCTGCGTCCAAGTGTCCTCTCTCCTTTGCTCTTCAGGCAGAGGACTGTTTGTTAGGCCTCCCAGGGTTTCTGGCCCCAGAGAACTATGGTGTTTTTCCTACACCTTGCCCACATCTGTATAAATAGTCCCTTTATTAACTCACCTCCATTAAGCAGCTTGAAGTGCCTTCTGTTTCCTGCCAGGACACTGCGTGACACATAGCCGATCCCATCTGATATCCATGAGGCTTCATGCCTGTGCTGACTGGACCTTCACAGGCCCGAGGCCCCTCCTTCGTCCTTAAGAAAAGCAAAGTCCTCCAAAATAGGGTTTCAGAAGAACTTTCAAATAAAGTCCAATATGACCTCTCGATGACCATTTGACACTAAATCTCTTTCCTGGATCTTACACCTAGAAAATCTTCAGTCATCTTCATACTCTCAGCCTTCAGCCCATAACTGTACCCTAAAGCAACTGCTTTACAAACTGGCTTCTGAGTTCATTAATTCTTCCAGCTTTTTTAGGTTTTTTTTCCCTTTCATGTATTTTCCCTCACACATCCCTCTTGTTACTTCGGTCCTTTGCTGCACTCTTCCTAGAATATCCTTTCTCCCTTCTGTGCTGTAGTGCTGTAGTTACTTCTCCAGTGGCACTCTCCAAGCACTGAGCTGTAGAATTTGTAAAGTGCTTTTCCCCTCCGTCGCCCCAACCCAAAAAAAGATGATAAATTCAAGCTCTCCCTGAGCTAGGCTTTGTAACTTCCTCAGATCTAAATACAGTGCTTTACAGCTTATCTATGCTCAAAAGTATGTGTGGGATGGCTGAATGGTTAATAGATGAACTGAGGAATATTCTTTACTGCTTTACTCTTCCTGCTGTGGGGCTTCTCAGCTTTAAGGTATCTATCTGATATTCTGGTATTTCATTCTTATTCACCAACTTCATATTGAGTAAGAGTAACACCTTCAAAATTCATCTTTTATCAATGTAAGTATTTTCAATGGTGGGTGCACAACAGAAATACAACTACTGTATAAACATTTGAATTAGCATTCTGACTTTTTAAGTTGATAAACATGGGAACAGTTTGAGTTCCAATTGCACTACAGAATTCAGTTTAATATTCCATAGTTTTTTCAGCCAACTGATAAGTAAAGAAAGGAACAGATCCAGCTTGGTAGAAATTGTCTTAGCCAAACTGTGGTGCTTTGAATGAAATAATGTGCTAATTGGCAAGTGAGAAAATATTTAAATATGCTGTAGGCATTACGCGCAAACAAGGTAGTTTTAGACACATGATGATTCCCTTATAGCCTCATTCCACATGTTATTTTTCAAATGAAATATGATCATCCTTAGAAAGAATTAGTTCTCTGGTTTAACTGTAAAGAGACTGTGATATCATATGAAAGCTATTGCTTACAAGGACGTGCTATGGACAGCAGACCTATTAAAATGACACACGGTTAGTTATGCGTATGCTAGACATAATTGCAAAAAAAAATTAAGATATGGGATAGCAGCTAGAAAAACATTTTAAGTCTTCTCCTTTTGCTTTTTGAGACTATTTTTAAATTAATTCTACAGCTACAAGTAACCTGGCTTTTACGGAATTATCTAAAGCTAACTCTAATGACTAAATTAGGGCCCTAACACGCAGCTACATTAAAGTTCTGCAATTCTTTTCTCCCTAAAACCCTTTCCATGGCCTTTTTCTCCAGGGGTAATTTTCACTAGGCTACAATGAAAAGTTTTTTGCTTACCAGAATATCTCTACAGTCTTTCATCCTGTTGCTCTGAGATAAGCCTGTCGTTTTGTCCAGAGTCCCACACTGTCATTATGGGCATGAGGGTATGTGGGTATGATGATCCATCCATTCTTTGTCTCAAACAATTCCTTTAACTACTTTGCCAAGTGCTCCATGGAAATTTTTGTGACATACTCTTCAAGTAAAACATTTGGGTCTGCATTGAGGAGAAATACTTATAGCTAATTCCTTATCTCAGATCTAGAAGGATCCATGTGCTTAAATACTATCTAAATCAATCACGACTTCAAATCATGATTATCATAGTTAGCTCAGATATTATGGTTACTTCAAATGCTTCTTTGAAAAAATAGAGAAGACTAAGACTAGAAAAGTGCACTGTTATTAAATGACATTGCATTAAATCATCTTTCCATTAAAACCATGGCAAGAAAGCAATGTGATTATACAAACTGTAAAGTCTTTAATAACAGTAGTGTGGGGAGGGAGTAGTGCCTTGCCACTTACCTAGTGTCCTCACATAAATTTCTTTATTTTGATTTTTGATCTCTCAACATCCTTGTTAAGCAGGAGAGAGCTATTATTATTTCCTCATTGCTGATCAGAAAACTATAGTTGAGAGAACTCAGATCTAACTCTTCTGAATTTTTATTCAAAATCTTGGAATATTACAATTTGATTAGTATTTTTTTTCTAATTTGAAAGCAAGTGAAATGGTTGTGTTTTAAAAAAATGTTTAATATAATTTTGGCTTGGTTTTTTGTTGTTGTTATTGTTGTTGTTTGTTTTTTTGTATCCATCTTTGTCCTCTTTGATTGCCTCTTGGACCTTTTCTTCTTCCTCTCAGACGAGCTGTAGTAGCCTTCATGACTCAACAGCACACTTAGTAAACACTCGCTGAACTGCTAGCCCAGGCGGACACTGTGTGAGCTGGTCCTGCTAGCCCCAGTAAACCTTCATTTATAAAAACTATACATTTCATACATTCCATTATTCTTACTCTGAAAATGCTGGCAAAGTGGACAAATCCCCCTGTCTGAGGTAGTTATTTGACCTACGTTAGAAAAAATTGTGGTAGGGTGGGTGGGAGGGATAGACTCTGTTCATATGATCAAACGGGCACTGTCCAAATTTCCAACTGGTAGAGCAAATCTCGTTTCTTTCAAAGTTCTGTGCAAATTGAACATAAATGTATATAAGTAAATATTGTCATACTCCCCAGAAATCAGATGATTTCATATGAATTTGAAGAGTGAATTTTGTATAACCGGCGAAAGAAATGAAATTCTTCAATTTGACATCTAAACTTCGATATGGTAACATCTTCTAATTCTATGATTACATGTAATCATAAAAAGTCTGCTTGGATGTCAAATTAATCCATTCATTCAATAAATATTTATAGACTCCCTACTATTTGTCAGGCACCATGTTAGATGCCTAGTGATATAACAGTGAACAAAGCAAAGACGCTGCCCTTACAGAGCTCAGCTGAACAGGAAAGAAAGATATTAATCAAACAAACACCACAACAATCTACAAATGATGATGCCTGCTATAAAAGAAACATGCCAGATGCTATGAGAATACATAACAGGTGAAGCCACTCTGGTCTGGGTTTGTGGAAGGTCTCCCAAAGGAAGCAACATTTGAATTGAAACATGAAATGATTAGTTGTTGACTAAGCGAAGATGGGAATATGGAGAGTGAAGAGAGAGTATGTGTGTTCCAGAGAGTGGAAATAACATGTTCAAAAGAGCTGGGTAAATTTGCCTCTGCAGCTGTTATGGCTTTAGGACAACATGTCTTTTGGAGCACTGCATTGACTTTTGCTGCCAAATAGCTAAATATACGTGGATCGTGATTATTTATGAAGCTATATTTCTAAGCAGTTTATGTGAACAGAAAATCACGAAACAAAAGAGTTAAGAAACAGAGAAAGTTGGCTATCTGGATAAATCTTAGAAACTGCTTACCAGATGCTCTTTTTGTGGACTATATTCCTTTTGAAAATATTGATAAGGGCTTTCAACACTTTCCCGTCATCCTATCTAAATTGAGCATTCTTTTAGAGATGAAGGGGGAGAAGTTAACCAAATTCATAATTTATTAGCCCACTTTCCAAATACGCTTACTGAGTTCTGGTTCATTGGACAATTCTGACTTTTGATCACTTGCCAAATAAAAAATGGAAAATAAATGCTTGACCATTCTGTTACCTTCAACAGTTGTAAATCAAGACGGCCAGCCTCTCATGGAAGGAAAACTTAAAGAGAAGCAGGTCAGATGGAAGTTCATCAAACGGTGGAAAACTCGTTATTTCACACTGGCTGGAAATCAACTTCTGTTTCAAAAAGGAAAGTCTGTAAGTTCTTCTGTCATCTTTCACACTTGAATTTTTAAGATCTTAAGCCAGTGGCAACCAGCTAGGCATTTTGTTGTGAGTTAAAATGCCAATATTTTTTTTCTTCTCCATTTTACAATGTCATTTTACATACGTTCCCTTCATTTACATATGTTCCCTTCACTTGTCCATTCTGTTCAGTTCTTTGTCAGTTGGTTCACTATCACTCTTCGGTTTATTATGGGAACTTTTTGGTTGTTGTTGACTTAAGTTTTAGGAGATGAACTACAGAAGGATTGCTCCATGCTCTTGACTGGCACACTGCTTTTTGTTCCTTGTGGATCACCTACTTAAATTTATGGCTTATGATATTGATTCTGATTTCTTTCATAATTATAGGCTATATTTAGAGGTGGGAACCTGAGGAAGAAGTAAAAGCCAGTTTATTTTAAGTAAATTTGTAGTCAACGAAGTTCAATTCTGATTAGCAAAAGAAATTACTAAGCTTTCATTCATTTAATATTCACTTAAAGAATAAAATAGGATTCTAAAAGAATTAATATATATTCATTTAATATAATTTTTGATCTGAACTAGGATGCTCAGTAAATATCTGTATTCTGAATTTTCAGTGAGAAACCTCTGAAATAGCATTCTATTTCCCATCAACAATGCAAAATTATCCCCTTCTTTTCAAATTGGTTTTATTTATCATTAAACTCTACTGATTCAAGATCAAGAGAATGAAATCTTGACCTACTTGGGTATTTTGAAATACAATATAATAGCTTATCAGTGCTTATATGCCACACTAGAATGCCTCAGACAATCCTTTGAGGTCAGCATTCTTATTATTGCCATTTTACAGATGGGGAAACTGAGGCTCAAAGAGACTAATTGACTTGACCAAGGATAGAGCCAGTAAGGTGAGGAAGGGTAAAACTGGGCCCGGTCTCAGGCAGTATGACACCAAAGCATGTTCTTAAGTGAGTACACTATACTGATTCTCGCATATACTTAAATACAGAGCCAGTGACAAACCAAACTGTATCTGAATTAATTAATAAAAGGTGTTAAATTACTTAAAAAACACAATGCACTCAGAATATGTGCACTATAGTTTTAGAGTGCTCACTATAAAATGTATTTGAATTTATTACTCAACAGGAATCAAATATGGTGTATCCAAATTATGACAAATTCTGATCAGTGCTATTTTAATTAATAAAATCATGTTAACTTTTTGAACAAAAAAAAACTTTGGTGACACCTACTCTAAACTCATGTTACTTTCTCCATCTGTGTGTATTATAAAATACACAGATGGACTTTTTGGTGGCTAAAGATCTTTTTGAAAGGGAAATATAATAGTGTGTTCAATTTAGACAGTTATTGGAGTTTTAAAGAAACATTATTTTTTTAGCATAGGTTTACATTGAAGTATTTTTAAAGTGTTTAAGATGACCGTCTGAATTTCTTGTTCTTAGTAAAGAAATCAGGAATAGAAGTTAAGATGTAGCAATTTCGCAGATCCCTTGAGACAAAGCAATTAGTACACCGGAATGTTTTTCTTGAACTCAAGTAAATCACCTTTATACTTCTTGATTCAGAAGTTTTTAATAAAGTTTAGATTATAAACTATTTTATAATTGGCTAACTTGTTTGACATCTTTATCAGGAATAATGGTTTGATATTCCAGAACATGTGGCTCAAATATTGAGAAATAATATGAGATTGTATGAAGACCAAAACAACGCCTCTCTCACTCCCAGGGGCATAGTCAGTTAGCAGTGGTCAGCAGTCCAGTTGAAACTTCAGTCACATTATAAAAGGCTTTTCTTATAAATGAGGAAAATGTACATTTTAAAATAACGAATGAAAGTCTGTAGTGTAACTTTCTACTTTTGCATTCTTAAGGTCTTGATCTCAGCCAACCAGTTAGGCAATGGTGTTCTTTGACTTCCTGTCTTGGTTAATTCACTGTCCCTCCTTAGATAACTATGGCAATATTTCTTTCTTCATCAGTTTCTCCATATGCCGATTTCTGTACTATAGAGCATTTCAAAGAAATATAATTTATTACTTTCAGATACTTACTGTAAACCAAATTAAGCTAACAAAATATTACCTGGTGCAGGTATCTTCAAACTTTACCTTGCATATCCCCTAAGAGAATTTTGGAAAATCTACATACTACCTTGTAGCATTTTAAGTTACATCAACACTTTTATGATGTTTTCACAGTTGCACAAACTGTAATTTCTGTTGAACTGTAAATGTGGTCATTTTAAAATAAAAAGATCACACTTCTCCTTTAAATGTAACCATTCGAGACCCAGAGGGTATTATGCTAAGTGAAATAAGTCAGACAGAGAAAGACAAATGCTATATGATTTCACTTATATGTGGAATCTAAAAAACCAAAATAAACAAAACAGAAACAAACTCATAAATACAGAGGACCAACTGATAATTGTCAGATGAGAAGGAGGTTGGGGGATAGGTAAAAAAGGTGAAAGGGATAAAATACCATAGCAATTTGACACCCAACGTCATCCATTTAAAATAATATACAAATTCTTTCCTCTTTAACAGAAATGTTTGCATCATTTCATTTTTCCTTGAAATCATATTTTTGTTCTACTTCTCTCATAGCATTTTATCATGATCGCCCTATCATTTTGCACTGCAGTAAAACTATGTATATAAATTGAAATTTAACTATTTTAATTT
Organism: Pteropus medius; assembly: GCF_902729225.1. Taxonomy (NCBI): domain Eukaryota; kingdom Metazoa; phylum Chordata; class Mammalia; order Chiroptera; family Pteropodidae; genus Pteropus; species Pteropus medius. The sequence goes on from NW_024355205.1 coordinate 15,560,341, forward strand.
CTTATGACCATTAGTCTAAATATTGAGATTTTTTATTTTTATCTTTAAAAAAAATTATATCATTTATGAAAAACCTTATATACCAAATGTAACAAATAGTTATTAAACATTAAAAGGTGAAACGCTATTGGAAATGCATCTCTTAATGAAATAGATGAGGAATAATTATGTTGCCTTGTCGAAGGATGCTTCCCTGGCATCAATATTCTGAACTGCTTTTTTCTTTGTTTGCTTGTTTGATTGTTTGATGCTCTTGAGATTTTTCCAAGTCGCATATATAGAAAGTTTGGGATGAGTGAGAAGGATGTCCTTCCATTGCAAAGTGAAAGAAGAGTGATGGTGTAGGGTAGGTGAGAAAGGATAATTGACAAGATCCTCAACCACAGGTACATCTTCCAGTAGGCAAAAAGGATTCAGAGATGTCAGACTGAAACTGCTTTAAAGAAGTATGTGATCCCTTAAGACTGTTGCTGTTAGCCCACTGTGATGCCCCTGTGTTATAGAAATTCTTAAGCCTCTGCTTGGATGAAGCGAAATGTAAATCATTAAATATTCCTTCATTTCATGTTTGTAGACAAATCATGCTTCCAAAGCTCCAGAAAGTTTCTAAACGATTTGATCTATTTAAACATTGGCACCCTGTTGACTCAATTAATATCCCTTTCTCAGAGATAATACAAAGGAAAATTCAATTTCATGCTACCCAAATTATCTCAAATTCTGAGTTAGTAATACTCTAAATTGTATTGTTATGTTTTGCTCTATTAATACCATATTAATATCAATAAAAATGACAAAATCAAAGAAATATGAATTAAGCAATTTCCCCCAATCTCACTGTATTTTTCTATAGATTGTCTATCTTATGATACCAGTGCCAATTTATATTATAACAAAAGGCCAATTCCATCTTCCTTCCATTGTTCTAATGACTCCTTGAGGCCTTAGCCCCCAAAATAACCAGGGTCTTGAGTCACAAGAAATAAAAGGGTTCTGTTCTTCTTGGAAAATTCTCTAGCAGCTAGGGATCTTGCCACACCCTGGGAGCCAGCTCATGTTCTTTCCTTCCCATCTGCATTCCAGAAAGACGATCCTGATGACTCCCCGATAGAACTCAGCAAAGTACAGAGTGTGAAAGTTGTGGCCAGGAAACGGAGAGACCGCTCTCTCCCTCGGGCTTTCGAAATCTTCACAGACAATAAAACTTATGTTTTCAAGGCCAAGGACGAGAAGAATGCAGAAGAGTGGCTCCAGTGCATCAATGTGGCAGTTGCCCAAGCAAAAGAGAGGGAAAGCAGAGAAGTAACCACATATCTGTAGGGATCTGCAAGCCGACCTCACACCGAATGCAGACAATGGGCATTGCATTATCATTGCCAATGATAAGAGAGAGAGAGAGAGAAAAAGAGAGAGAGAGAGAGAGAAAAAGAGAGAGAAATTCACTAAGTCACGTTGCTTTTTACCAAATACCAGTGGAACAGTTTTCCCTAAGAAGCAAGACCTAAAAGTGGCAGAATTCTTAGTACATTTCATATCCTAAAGGTGTTTGCATTAACTCCAGAACATCTGTGTAATGAATATAGAAAAAGGAAGTACGGATGGTATGAGGCCAGAAAGGGGAGAGTCGGGATCTGGAAACTTCTGTAGATATGTCATTGTACATTGTAAGAAAACAACTTTAAAAGGTACCTGAACTACCTATCCTAAGGAAAGAATAGGCAGTTCAACAAAAAACACAGTCTCAAAAGTATTATAAGAAAGAAAAAAATCCCTTAGGAAAAGTCAAATTAATGAACACTGAGGAAAACCATATAACTTACTTAAAGACATATAATTACGTTTATTCTTTCCTAACGCAAATGAGGCTAGTACATGGTAAAATGGTTCTCAAGTTAAGCCAGTTATGTAATTAAATGTCTATCTTTTAGAACTACTTATCTGATGATTCCTTTTAGGTTCATATAATGTGATCTAAAGTTTAGATACTTTGATATATCTCCTGCCCAAGGCAGTAAGTGTAAGCTAGGATAAGCATAGAAAACCATTTGCTCCCATCTTCAAAATATGTGCCACTTCCATTAAACTTTGAGATTTTAAAGTTCTATAATTTTTCTGGATAGTCGATCTTTTAATTCTTTCAAATTACAAACTTGTATTGGTTTTTGCCATTACCTATTTTTTTTTTTTTTAGAATTAAGCTGTGGTAAGCAGAGTTCTAGAATGACTCCCAATGACCCTGGTATAACCCTCTCCCCTTAAATGCGGTGGGACCTATAACTTGCTTCTAACTAATAGTGTATATGGCAAAAGGGACAGGATGGTCTCTCACATGATTATGTTACATTAGCTGGCTAAAGTGAAGAGATTTTGTAAATTTAATTAAGGTCCTTAATCAGCTGACTTTGAGTTAATCGAAAGGATATGATTCTGGGTGGGCCTGACCAGATGAGCCCTTTAAAAGAGGGTGAACAAGTCAGAGACTCTCTCTCACACTGGCCTTGAATAAGCAAGCTGCTATGAGTTCTATAGCTTCGAGTAAAGAAATGTTGCCAACAATCAGTGAACTTAGAAGAGGATCCCAAGCCTCAGATAAGAGCTCAGATTCAGCCAACACCTTGACTGCAGTTTTGTGAAACTCTGAGAGGAGGACCCATGCTTGGCCTTCCGACCCGCAGAAACTACGAGATAATAAATATATACTGTTTTAAGCCTCTAAATGTGTAGTAATTTGTTACATAGCAACAGATAACTAATACAAAAGCTAACTTGAAAGATAATATCTTTCCTTGACATTTATTAACTGTGTAGTCTAGCATAAAAACCTGGAGAAAGATTACAAGTAGTCGACCCCTTTAATGTTACCCTGACTCTACTACTAACTCACTAGGATAGGAAATATAAGAGACCAAGTTTGAGGAAGGAAATGATTCAATTTTAACATGTAGAGTTCGAAGGTATTGTGAGTCACAGAAGTTATTACATGTTGGAAATAGAGTTCTGAAAGTCAAAATGTGGGCTTATTGGATATACAGATGGTCACTGAATATGTGGAATTAGATGAAATTACTCAGGGAGAATAAGCCATAACACCTAACAGGGGCTTCCTTGGAACATCCAGCATTTAAGCAAAGGCAAGCTGGATGGGCTGCCTAGTGTTCAGAGATGTCATAGACCAGAGGAAATAATGTCACAAGAGCCAAAATAAGTAAGGTTTTCAGGGAAAAGGGAGAGATCAACCATGCGAAATCCTGGAGAATAATCACTTGAGATAAAGAATGACTTTTGCAATTGGGAAGCAATTGCTATCATTGGTAAGAACAATTTCATTGGAGCGATGAGGTAAAAACCAAATTTCAGTGGGTTGAGTAATCAGTAGGAGGTTAGAATTTAAAGCAGTAATTGGACTATCCTTTCAACAAAATGGGGCTATGATGTAGAAAGTGTTTTGCTGTTTATTTTAAAGATGAATTAGACTTAAGGGAAAGAAATTTAAAATATAGAAAGAAAGAGGAAAAATAACTTTGCTTGAGCAGTTTCCAGAAGTAATGAAAAAAAGCTTAAACTCTTTTATGCTGCAGCAATTTATGGAGAAGCTACTAAGTAAGAGATATCAAGCTTGGCCTGGAGAGACAAAAATAAAAGACCCAGCTCCTCCCCTAACAACAAAAATTGAAATGCTACATGACGAGTGCTTTGATGGAGGTTTGCAGAGGGTCCTACAGAAACACAAGAGAAAGCACCACTGTAATTGACTTTGAACTCAGCGTAGGCTCCCTTCCTGTTTCCCAGAGGTGTCAAAAGAATGAGCTCATCTTAAAGAACTAGTAGGAGCGTCGTGGGCAAAAAGCACATGGTTAGTAGAGGAAACCACCTTGCAAAGGCAAAAGAGGAAGAGGGAACATGGTCCATCTGCCAAAGACCAAGTCCTTATCTAGGAGTGGAACATAAGGGGCCTGCTGGGGCATGGTGCAGAGTGATGCTGGAAAGGCCTGCGGGGCCGGAGCACGAAGGGCTTGGTTCCATACTAAAGATCTTGAACTTTTTCTTTAATGTAGTAAAGCACCATTACAAGGTTTTAAGAAGATTTGCATTTAAAATTTTGATACCGATATAGAGAATGGATTATAAGGATATCAAAAATTATAGCAAAAAGATTATTCGAGAAGTTCTTGGAAGGCGATGAGGACCTGGACTGATGTCAGAGCAGAGGAGATAGAGGGAAATGGAAATGCAGGAAAAATATCGAATTAGTAAAATGAACAAGGCACTGGCAAATTGGATGGACCTGGGAGCTGGAGTGTAGGAATGGGGAGGACAGAGTCTCTGGTAATATCTAATGCTTTCTTGGGAAACTTAATGAATGATGGTGACAGTCATTGTGATAGAAAATTCTGAAGTTATGGTCTGAGAGGTGAAGCAGATGGCAAATTTAATTTTAATGTATACATTCAGAATATAGATAAATGATTCACTTTGGACTAGAGGGATATCTCCTCCTATGAAGCTGGGTAGGAAAAGGGTGAGAATAGGCAGAGTTGTAAATGATTCTTTAAATACTATTTTTAAATCTACTAGCTCATTCTTAAGAGTCAGTGAGTAACCCTAGTTGGTTTGATCGATTAGAAAAAACTGGTCTATGGCAGGTGAACACGCAGTGTAAATATATATATGCCTTACTGTTAAAGTGTACAGATGAAACTTATTGGATTTCGTTAACCAACATCACCACAAAAAAATTAATTAATTTAAAAAAAAAAAGAAAATACTGGTAACTGACAAGTAGAAATAAAATAATAAGTGCCATTGCATTAGTTATTAACATTTTAAATGCCAATAACGTGTTTGAACCTTTCATAGCACTACAGTAAAACGCTGGCAATGTCCTAACTCTGTTTTCACTGAATGTTTGTCCCAAGAAAGAGAATGGCTCTACTACCTCAATCTGGAGGAAAAGAATTATCTTCGCTACTTGCTACGAAGTCCTTGTGATTTAATTAACAGAATGCCTCTAGTTTAGAACACAATCTCAGATTCTTTGAACTAGATCTAAAAGGAAATAAATGTGTGAAGTGTAAATAATGAGCTTTCTGGTTTCATTCCATAATGCAGTAATTCCAAATACAGGCAAATTCTCCCGTGTTCGGAATTTCACTAGGAATTTTAGAATCATCAGCTTACCACTGATATTTCTGGCACTTCCACCGCTGTTGCCGGCTGGTTTACCACAGATTGGCCTTTCCCAAGAGGGTGGCCGTTCCCAATGCTGATCTAAGAAGAAACCGCTTTTCTAAACATGTTTAAACCTTTTAAAATGTTGGTATGAATACCATTACAACCATGGACAGAAATTCACGTGGTTTTGATTTTTTATTTCAACTCTTTTTCCCACACAAATAACTGTGGAAAGATAAATGTTTATGTGTGAGAATCTCATCTGATTATTTTTTGAGAAGCTGGAGTTTGGTAAAAACAAATGTTCGATATTTTTCTAATACTGAGTTTTCTAGACAATCTTTAGCTGGTGATTTGAGGGACAGTCACTGGATCATCTTCAACTTATCTACTTTAAATTTAGAATGATCCTTTGGGGCCTATTTATTATGACTTATTCTCAGGCATAAATAAAGATTACCTGGTTGAAAAGCATTTCACATTTTAGGAAATGATTCTGAGATGAGATGAGAGAATATGTGAGCTGAACTCAAGGTGCCCTGAAGAGCAATAAGCACCATGAATGTCCTAGTCAGGATTTTAAATGCTAGGTTTAAATTGCTCCAGTTAAGATTTTCATCCCTAAAGTCTAACTAAGTTTTCAGATGAAAAACCAAGAAAAATCCAAGATGTCATCTTATACCAGAATAGCACCAGTGTGTAGATCTCTTGGGGCAATTCCTCCCAAGTTTCCTCTGAAAGACAAAGGAGTTGAAAAATTAGGGAGATTCCTACAGAGGTAGTAGAGTCTCAAGAAAATGACACAGGCTCTGGGCATGGACACATGAGGATTCAAGTCCTAGCACTACTAAAACTAAATTACCGACCTGAGCAAATTACTTATCTCTCATCTCTAGGCTGGAGATGAGAATCTATGGAGCAGAACTGGTATGAGGCTTAAATGTCATCTAAGAGCATCCAGCAGAGAATTTTTAACTTAACAGGTGCTTGATAATGACACCCCATTTTTGATGTACCCCTAAGGAAGGAAAATATCCTACCAATGAAATTATGATGCAATGCCTTAATAAGAGTACAACAAGTAGTGTTTTACTTTAAAATTATCTATTAATATTTTATCTGTTCTGACAAATTTGGCATTTTCTTCCGACTTTAGGTACTTTGTGTAGTGTGGGGTAGGTAATTCTGTTATATCAATTTCAGCAACAAAATGAAACACGGCTTTATCTACATGTTGATGTCTTCCTTTCTTAAGTAAAACATTAAGTGGTTTTGCAAGACCATATGGAACTGTGGTCATTTCTCCATGATGGCTCTTAGGCTCACTAATGTCACATTTCATCCCAAACCACTGTTTCAGTGCTTTACTGTGTATATGATAACTTTTTATTCATATTATAATTTTTAAAAACCTGCTAAACAGCAATTAACACACATAGTGTCAACTATGCACTTGACTCAATTGAAGTGACAACACAGAGCTGAGACCAAGTTCGAGCGATACCTAGCCACAGTCATTCCTGGTGAATGACAACTACTAATTGTGAGACATATCCCAATTTCAGAACTGTTAAAGTATGGGAGAAAAAAATGTAAATAAATGAGCAAAAGTAAGTATTAACTTAAGAGTTCCATAGGGGTTTGTTTCACAGTAATCAAAACTGTACGTAAATGTTTTTGTGAACGATAAAGCATATTGCAAATGTAAAAAGAAAATTAATCTATTAAAATGGTTTAAATGCCTCTGATGCATCTATCAATTCTCAAAGGTAAGAGATCAGCCATTCTTGTGAGTGCTTACCCTCTCTATATTACTGAGTTCTTTTGAGAAACAGAACCATTAGGATGTGTATAGAGCGCTAGACAGAAGGTTTATTACAGGAATTGGTTCATACAGTTACTGAGGCTGAGAAGTCCCACAATCTGCCATCTCCAAGCTGGAGACCCAGGAAAGCCAGTGGTATAAATCAGTCAAAGTCCAAAGTTCTGAGGAGCAGGGAAAACAATAGTGTAACTCCAAGTCCAAGGTCAAAGGCCTGAAGACCAGGGGTCACTGTGTAAGTCCTGGAGTCTGAAGACCCAAGAACCAGCAGTTCTGGTGTCCAAGGGCAGAAGAAGATGAACATCCCAGCTCAAAAAGAAAGAAAGAATTCAGCCTTTCTTCACCTGTTTGTTGCATTCTGGCCCCCAAGAATTGGGTGATGCCCACCCTCATTGCCGAGGGTGGATTTCTTTACTCAGCCTATTGATTCAAAATGGTACTTTCTTCCAGACACACCAAGAAATAATGTTTCACCAGCTGTCTGGGCATCCCTTAGGCCAGTCAACCTGTATAAAATTAACCACCACACCCTCTTTTGATGGAAATAAAGATGGCTGATGTCTACACACAAGCCACGTTTCTAGTGCCTCTGTATTCCCATTCCTATGCTCCCCTTTATCTAAATTCCCTTCCCTGGCAGGGAAGTTAGATGGGGAATGAAGCAAGAGGGCAGAGATGAGGGTAGGGAGCACACGGTGTGTCTTCCACACACTGTCACAGACTGGAGAGCCTGGGGGTGAAATTAGGATGGTTTCTGAGGAGGAATTCCACACCAAGCAAGAGGAGCATTTCCGGAAGAGACCTTTGAGGTCAACTGTACCAGAGACAACAGTAGGACTAGAGCCAAGTTGGAAGCTGGAGAACCAGAGAAGAGCAGAAGGAGGCATAGAGCAGAGTGGGTGCAATGGGTGGTGGGCTGTACGAACTTCAGAGGAGTAGGACAATCCCCAAGGCTGGGTTTTTTCAGGTACATGCCTAGGTGAAGAGGGTTCTGTTCCAAGTACTTTGATGAGACAGGTTTCCACCTCCACAAACGCCTCTATTACCAGATTGTGCAAACACCCTAGAGTCATGTATTTGGCAGAACAGACAACCAGCTCCAGCTCCTGGGTCCTGTCATGAGAACCCCAGCCTCACAGAAACCTTTTCATATTGACATTCTTCTCATTCTACACCCCCGACCGAGTACATACTGAACTCTTCCACTTCAAAGAAAAACTCTCTGGGTATATGGGGAGCGGAGCTGGATATCCTGGAACTTTCTTGTGCATTTTTCTGTGAGAGGATAATCGAATAATCGGACACGTTGTGTTCACATAGTTCCTTATGCTTTGGTAGACAAACCTCTTTAAAGCTCCTATCGAATAGAAAGAAAATGTATTTCCTCTGTCTTTCAATCAGTAAAATTATTAGAATTCACTTTCGTACTGAGAACCCTAAAGAGTTATAAAGTACTCAAATCATGTGAAAATGTAAAGTAAACAAAGGACAGACTCAGTTGCTCATAGGAATAACAGTACTCCATGAGGCTTCATTGGAAACTGGGGAGAGAGGAGCTTAATAATAGGAAATTCTAATCTTTCCCTTTTGAATTCTTTTACAATTTTTTTTGCCTTGTTTTATTTTTTAACTAACAGTCTACTTCTGTCAGGATAACATTTCTCAGTATAGTGCACATTCATACACATATACACACACATACTCTTTTACACAGGTGTTACGACAACAAAACAATTGTTTTCACATGTTCTTTGTAGAAATCAATCTTATTTCATTATCTTATATTAGATTTTTCTCCCACGACCCTTTTGTCTAGCTAGGCTGGGATTTCATGTAATCAGAAAAATTTTATGTGTGTTGAACTGTCCTTAACACTTCTACAAACCAGATTTCCTCCAGGATATTTTGTTCTCTCTTAATTCAAAGCTATTATAATTTGAAGGAACTAGTCTAAATGTCTTATCTCTTAAAAAGAAAAATAATAATCCTGTTTGCCAAACTAGCTCATAAACACAGAAATCAGAATAGGGCTCATCTTTTTAATTTAATCAAAACCACAGTTGGGAAATATCTATCTTGGAAAATTAACCATTAAATATAATACTTAGGGTATGTGTGCTTTAAGTACTGATTCGAGGGCATTTTAATCAGGACTCACTCAAACATTTCACAGAGAAATATCTTATGCGTTACCACACAAACACCTCTCACCTACATATTCATGCTCTTGACATCACTGTTAATATTGTTGTCTCTGAAATCTTGCTGTTATATCAGCCATCTCAGGTAAATACAGATGAAATGTCACTGTAGCCAATACTGTCACAGTGAGGTTCCAGCATAAGGAAGCCACCAGCAGAATATAAGGCAGCCAAGGAGACTAGACCAAGTTCTTCCAAGGAAGAGGACTCAACACTTATCACTCAGTTAGCAATATCATCGGCTATTAGAGCAGAAAGAATCTTAGAGCATGTAGGGTCCAAACCTCCATGGAGAAGTCTCTTTCTTGTCGTTATTGGCAGGTGTCATTCCCAGCTGCTCAAACACTTACAGGGACAAAGAGCCATTACTTTATCACCAGTCCACATTTTTTTAAATAACTTTTTTCTAATTATGAAAATAAGATTTATTATAGGAAATTCAGAAAACATGAAAAGAATATTAAAATATAATTTCAATTACCCATAATTCCAGAACCCCAAAACATTCAATAGAAGTGGTCAGATGTGATTCCTATTAGGTTACTCATCAATTCTTTTTATTTTTTTTTTTAATTCAGACTTTCCCTAATTTTTAACTTTAGTCCTGGCCTGGTTTTCTCTCTACAGCCACAAAAAATATCTCCTTCCCCCTCCAAGACAACCCTTCAGATAATTTGATTGAGATGTTTATTCATCTAATAAACATTTATTGTGCATCCAACATATGCCGGATACTATGCTAGGATATGGGAGCTCAAAGATGACTAATAAATTGGCCATGCCTTTAACAAACTCAGTAAATAAGTACATATTTATCCAGTAAGTAAATCGAAACATAAAGCGCCTCCTATGTGCAGGTCCTGCGCTAGGCATTAGGAATGCTGAGGTGATCAAGATGTCCCAATATGTGTTCTAGTAGATGAGAAAGATGTTGACGTCTATTCTTAATTAACTATGAAATTGCCATGTGACCAGACTACAAAGAAGCACAAAGGATTGTGAAAGGAGAGGGGCAGCTTCTTGGAGGAAGAGATACGGGACCTGAGAGCTGAAGGATGCAGAGAGGTTACTAATCTACAGGAGAGGTAGAGGAAAAGCAGACCAGAAAGAGAGAAGAGATTGTGAGAAGACCCTGGAGGAAAAGGTGCACAGCACATCAGAGGCATCAAAACAGCCAGTGTGGCCAGAAAACACTACCTGCTGAGAGTAGTGAGGCTGGTGTGGTGGACCAGTAGGAAGGCCCCAAGGGAGAGCTAGAGACAGGCTTAAAACAGGGTGACATGATTAGATCAGCATTTTATAAGAGTGCTCCAGCTGCTGTGCACAGAATGAGTTGTTAGGAAAGCAAGACTAGAAACTGAGAGAAAGATAGAAAGCTATTATGATAATACAGGCAAAAGATGTAATGAGAGCCTAAAAGAAGGGAGCAGCACTGGAAATGGGGAGAAATAGAAGCTTAGAAATAAAACTTGAGGACTTGGCGATGGGTGGGAATCTACCCCTGACTCTGGCACCAGTGGGTTGGTGGTAGCTCCACTCGTGTTAAAGAGAACACTCAAAAGGGGCGAGGTTTAAGGGGAAGAGTCATCTGTAGAGAATCAGCCGTATAAAAGGATCACGACACTGTAACGTGGGGGTGGGGGATGCACAGCAGAGACGGAGGAGGAGGCAGCTGACTCTGCCTGGAGGGGGTCAGTAAACCCTCTACTATAAAGGTGATAATATTCTGGGCCTTGAAGAAGGAATCTAATTTTCTTTTAGTTTAGACCTCTCCTTTCATACTCTTGCAGTCAGAAAAGAGAAGGGACATTCTAGTCTTAGGGAATAGCATATATAAAGATTCAGGATCAAAGTTAAGATAAAGAGACAACATAAATGGGCAAGGATGGAGGTCACTTATTTTTAACAACTTATTTGTGCCCTTGTTCCAAAAATTATTTATAATATTTTAAAATACATATACTAGATTTTTTAAATAAGAGTGGTAGACACTGATTGCCTTATTCAGGCTACTACAACAGCCTGGTGAGCAGCAGACATTTATTTCTCACAGTTCTGGAGGCCGGGAAGTCTGAGATCAAGGTGCCAGCAGATTTGATGTCTGGTGAGAGCCACTTCCTGGTTCATAGACAAGGGTCTTCTTGCTGTGTCCTCACCTGGCAGAAGTGATGAGGGAGCAATGTGGAGTGTCTTTTATTAGGGCATTAATTCCATTCATGAGAGCTCTGTTTTCATCACGTAATCACCTCCCAAATGCCCCACCTCCAAATACCATCATATTTAAGACTAAGTTTCAATATATGAATTCGAGGGGGGACACAAACATTCAATCTATAGTACCAATGCAACACCAAGGCCCCCCTCCAATGAAGAACTCGGTGCCCCAGCTTTGGGAGTGCTGTTGGTAAACACCCTTCAGCTGTCACTCCCTTCAAGGATTGCCTCAGCTGCAGAGAGCCACTTGGCCAGTGTCATACTTCTTCCTGGGGCAGCTGACATCTAATGAACGGTTACTGGAGGCATATGAAGGCCTGGCATTCAGGCCCAACTTAAGGCAACTCTAAGGGGCTGTTCTACTCCAGTTCTCCCCTAGCAGTCAGCTGATGCCATGACTGGAGCTGCATTGAAGCCCAGCTTCTCTCCATCCCCAATCTGTATTCCTCTCCACTCTTTTGCACAGATGTTGATCCGAAGGGTACTCCTTCATAAACATTGTGTCTTAAATTCTATATTAGAGTCTGCTTCCCAGAGAGTCTAATCAGATTTAGAGTAAGTAAAGGCATATGGCAAAAGGAAAATAAGGCAGGAAGAATAGTCACCAGGGTGAGGTAAGTAGATGAAATGCATGCCATGAAGTCGTACCCATTAGCTAAAGGTAGCTAGGGTTCAGAGCTGACTCGTGCTTTCACACAGCCAAAATTAAGAGCGAAATTCAATCAGATTCATGAGTCACAGTTTCTGAGACTAAAAATAAACCAGTTGCTCAGAGGAAGAAAATACTGTCAACATTGAGACCCAAGAATGTTTCCTTTAGAGCCTCACGAAGACAACACTCTAATGGAACAGCCTCAAAATCTCCCCACCAAAGGCAATGATGAGTTTCATCGGATGTGTGAGGGTACAAACACCAGCTCATGAATTCAGATACATAAATAATGTAATTTTCTTTATATCTTTACATCTGAACTTAAGTCTTGAGCCATAAGTTCAGATACAAAAAATGTAATCGTAGTTAACTCAGGAGAAAGTCAATTCAGGGTATTCTCCATTTATACAGGTTTTTCCTAGTCCCTCTTCTCCACAGTATTCCTAAAGTATTATTTATGCAACAAGGTTCATATTCTGATTCTTCGGGGTCATGAATTTTTTAACCTCAAAATCCCGACTTGGGAGACTTAAAACCTTATTTTCTCAAAGTGTTATCTCTGCTGTGAGTTTCAGAATCTATTCTGAAATTCCAAGGCTGACCATTCACTATTACTTCTCTCTAACTTCTTTTCAGCATCCTGTTTCTGAGGCAATGGATGCCCCCTGTGTGGTCGGAGGTGGAGGTGGCAGGGGAGGGATAGGGGTCTACAGAAGAGCAAATGAATAACAGGATTTTTTTTTTTTGAAACCATATTGGTTAATAAATTGATTGTTATCATTTTAAAAAAATAACACAGTGAAAACCACTGTGTAGCACAACACTAGTATAGAACAAATAAAAGTAGTTTAAGTGGGGCTTCAAAACTGTGTCCCAGGCAGACAGCATAATTAAATCAGAAATATATTTCAGAGTAGAGGAATCCATAGACTGAACAACTTTCGAGCAACTTTTCACAAGGATCATCCAAGTGGAATTAAGATTCTCTATTATTTATGCATATATTTCCATATGTAGGATATCTGCTTCAAAAAAGCAAAAAGTTGTAAAGGTTTTGTCTTTGTTTGTTTTAAATAAAAGCCCCTGAGAAAAACGTGAGGTTGTCCCCCACAATAAAAAAGTGATTACGAAAATTACATTTATTTTGGTCTCTGCCACCACTAATTCCAGCCAATTTGTTTTAAATTTCAAACCACTGCAAAGGACAGGCTGGGGCACAGGGTGGGGTTGGGTGAAAGTTCAGAGACTGCTGAGGTTATAGTACAAAGTAACCACTTCAGTTACAAAGTTCAAGAGCGCAAGGAGGCTCCTGAAGATGGAATTAAAATAGCAGATGCACACAGAGCTCTGTCCACTGAGACTGCTGAAAACATCAAGAGACTAAAATGATGGTCTGCAGCACTGTGGGAGCAGACACATTCGGCTCATACCTGCAACTGAAAGGAGAGATTGAGAGATGCTTTCTGTAAATGAGAATGGATGACTTGAAAGTAATCTTAAATTATCTAAATAATGAGTTTGGGTCATCATTTTTTCTAAGGAAAACAAACAGACCCGTATAGCTGAATATTTTTTTAGTGTCATTAAGGAGAATGACACTATTATGGTGAAGTTAGTCCCTGACTTTATATTTGTATGCTAAAGTCTCAATAGTAATATTTCACCTATGTAACTGCTTAACTCCACAGCCAGTATTTGAAAGAATATGATTGCAGATAGGCTGTTATTTGTTATAAAATTTTTTAAAATAAAGAGTTATAAAGAATAATATAATGAACCTCTTATGACCACCACACACAAGAAAAAAAGCTTTGCAAATGCATTTGAAGGCCTCTGTGTATGTCCTCCTCAAATGTAATTCTTTCCCCATCCTTCACAGGGAACTACTATCCTAAATTTAATAATTATCATTCCATTGTTTTCCCATGCAAGTTTACTATACATACATATACATCTCTAAAAAATACATATTATTGTTTTATATATTTAAACTTTACATAAATGGTGTCATACTGCATAAATCTTTCTCCTTTTTTAAGTCTCATGTTTGTGAGACTTATCTATGTTAATATATTTATTTCTAGTTGATTTTCAGTGCTGTATATTATTCCCTATATCACTTCATTTTTTTACTTTTTCTGGGTGCTGTTTGTTTCTGGTCTTTCCAATAACAAAAAAAATAATGTATGAAAATATTGTTTTGGGTGTGAGTAAAATTAAACATTTATGTGGTCCGTGATTCTCAAAGTGTGATCCATAGATCCCTGATGGGCCCAAGACCCTTTAAGGCAAACCTTGAATTCAAATCATTTTCATAGTAATACGAAGGAATATTTACTCTTTCCTTTGTGTTGACATTTGCACCAATGGTGCAAAAGCAACAGAAGGCAAAACTGCTAGTGCCTTACACTACTCTAGTTAGTGGCACCAGGCTGTACAAGTAGTCATTGCATTCTTTGCCACTGTACGCTGGGGGGTTAAAAAAAATCACTTAAGAATATTAATTTTATTAAATTTAAACTCTTATATACTCAACTATTTACTATTTTGTATGTCAAAACGAGAAGTAAGCACAAAGTACTCTGTGCCTAGCCGAAGTGCAATAATAGCATCTCAAGAAAAAGCACTTGAACAATTGTTTGAATCACAAGCTAAACCACCATTTTTCATCATGAACATCATTTTTATTTGAAACAATGATTGTCAGAAAAACTGATTTTTTCAGTCTTAGGTACTTGGCAGACATTTTCTTAAAAAAAATAATGACATGAGCTCTCAAGCAAAAATTAGAATTTTTGAAAATTTGAATCCACCTATAATCTTAACAGCTTCTCAATGTTTCAAGATTTCTCTGATGAGATGAGTGGTGATTTTGTGATATTGTATAATGTAATTAAATATATCAACATTTGGAAAATCTATATAATACGATAAACTAATCTTTTCTAAATGACCAATGCAAAATGTTGCAAAATGAAGCATGGGTAAAAAAATCCATTCAAAGTTCAGAATAGTCTATGGCCATGCTACCCTAAACGAGCCCAATCCCGTCTGATCTCAGAAGCTAAGCAGGGTCGGTCCTGGTTAGTACTTGGATAGGAGACCACGAAGGAAGACCAGGTGCTATAGGAGTAAAAAATAAAAAACAAAAATAAAAGATAAGGATTATAAACTGACAAGGTACTTGTAATCTGTGAGGTCAACTAAGGGTTGCCTTGTCTAAAAAAAAAAAAAGTCAAAGTTCAGAACAAACCATAGATTTTAATTTAACAGAGTATGAAAAGTTCATTGATATGGTTTTGAATTCCATATTTCAATTAACCTTTAAGAAACTACCACTTGTTAAGTTTTGGGTATAGAATCAAAGAAGGGTAGACATAATTAGCTGAAAAGGCTTTTAAATTATTCCTCCATTTTCTGATTCCACATCTGTGTGAGTCTATTTTCTTCATATACTTCACAAAAGATTAGATAATTAAGGCAGTAAAATATAAACTAAACAATAAAAGAGCAAGATGCTATTTTAAAATACTCAGAAGATACAAAAAAAAAAAAGAATGAAATAGAATAAAATTTCATTCTAGAAATGAAAATATAACCATGGAAATGAAAACCTGATATGTGGGATAAGTAGCAAAGAACGGAGAAAGAATGAGTGAACCAAGACATAAATCTAAAGAGATTATGCTTAATGCAGTATAAAGAGATTTAAAAATATGAAAAGAGAAATGAAAACATATGGAAGATAAAATGTGTAGGTCAAACGTACATTTAGAAGCTATCTCTATGATGACTAAATTCTCAGAAGCAGAGACCTGAAGAATATTCAGGGGTAGGAAATAAAATGAGAGGGAAGAGGATAATGTCATGAAAAAGAATCACTAACTACAGAAATACATCAAAGCAATAATCCATAAGGACTCACAGATGGTCCTTTTAAGCCAGTCTGGGCTCAACTGGGCAACCCGAAGGTGCTTGGCGGCCCACCTTCTGCCATGTTGCTTTTCTTGCAGTAACTCTCTTTTGTGCCCTCCTCACATTCTGTCCCCACCCACCTACCCCACACCCCTGGGCCTCTTACACTAGAATACTACTCTCTCTGTCCTCCTGCCAGGCAGAAGGGCTGGGTTATGTTGAGCAGGTGATCAGGAAAGGTCCAGCAGCTGCAACAGGAGGCAGATGGCGAATTCATCAGGAGACTCTCAGAACAGACAGGAGACAAAAGTTTGGAAGGTAGACAGTTCTGCAATCAAACTGATGACACCGACGAAGAGGAGGGGGTAGATTCTAAGACTCTGGTCCCTAGGAGGATTGATGGTGAAGGCAAGATGTCAGTTCAAAAGACAGTAGAGACTAAGCAAAAGAAGAGGAAAGGAACTGGGAGGACCCCAGTCAGCAGTGAGTTGAAATAGATCTCATAACCGATGGAGTGATTACAGGAATGGAGACAGGAGTGTAGGGGCCAGGTCAAGGACTCAGTGCTGCAGATGACTTTCTGAGATATTAACAAAAGCTCCTCCCTAGCATCCTTCCCCTGAGGGCTTCTTTGTGCCCATTACTCTTCCTGCTTCAGCAAGAACATGAGTTCCAAAACAGTCTCTTAAAATTCATAACAGAAATGAACTTATTAAAAGTCAAAATATTTTGATTTTTACGAATTGGACTTTTGAGAGACAAAGATTATTTTGGTTCCAAAGGTTTGGCTTTGAATATCAGGATCCAGTGGTCTGAACAAGTTTATTCTTCAAAGTTTGTTGTATAAACAATGGAGTTGAAAAGATTGCAGGGTGATAAATAAATCATTTTCCCCCTCTCACCACAGCCACTGCCTCCTCTCCAAAACCAGAGAAAAATTTCACAGGTTGCAGGAAAGAAGTAGGAAATGAGAGCAAGACAATGAGTAATTAATATGAATTCCTAAGAAAAGGCCCTCCATATCCTGCACGTCCCAATTTCAAATCCTTTGTGCTGAAGTGAGGACTTCTAAGAAAAATCCCAGATAGATTTTTAGATCTGAGAGCATGGAAGAATTTTGCTTCCCTTCTCAAGGTGTGGCCAAGAGATGTGGAAAGCTTCCTGGAGTAGCCCATATTCAACATGAGGCTAGAACCAAGAAGTGGCAAAGGCTGAGAGATGCCCAGGTGGATGGGCCTGAGCACAGTTTCATAGAGACTCAGCACCTCTTAGCGGTGAAGGGAAAGCAACCGAGAGTTCCGAGGCCTCCCTGCAAAAGGCTCGAGAAAGCTAAGAGGGGTGCTGGGACGAGAAGGAGGGCGCAGGTGCCTGAAACTAGCAAATGATTGCCCATGTGGGGACGGAAGTTGCTACCAGTGCACAGTGATAAGAATCAGACAGATTGAGTTACATCTCCTAGGTACCATCAGAAAACAAATGAAGAAAAAGATGGCCATCAAACAGATTCACTCCATAACCAAAGCCTGGATAAGAGCGGAGCTGTCGCCATCCCCAAACCTCACTCTTGTGAGATGGAGATACCTTGAATTGGCTGAATTAAGTGTTCTGCCACAGAATAGACATGGGGGCTCAAGTGTAAATGAAGTTCGAGTGTAGAAAAACAAAGGTACATCTTTGCACACCTGAATTTTGTGATGGTGAAATGTATACCCGCTAATAGATCTGGATCTAGAGTAGTGCTGATCTAATGCTGGACCTCCTAAACTAGTGGTTTAGAGACCCGTAAATCTTCTCTAATTAAAT
Source organism: Pteropus medius (assembly GCF_902729225.1). Taxonomy (NCBI): domain Eukaryota; kingdom Metazoa; phylum Chordata; class Mammalia; order Chiroptera; family Pteropodidae; genus Pteropus; species Pteropus medius. The sequence goes on from NW_024355205.1 coordinate 15,578,120, forward strand.
AGTCCAGAGTTTGGAAATACACCTAACCATGTACTAGATCTTAATATAAAGGCTACATTTCAGATAAATGAGGAAAAGATTATTCAATAAGGGGAATTGGTATAACTAGGAACCATTTGGGGAAAAAATAAGACAAATCCCCATCTTACTCCTTATATCAAAGTAAATTTCATATAGATCAAAGATTTAAATTGTGAAAGAGAAACTATAATAACAGTTGAAGAAAACTGAGTATATCTATTTATATGTAGAAGACCTTTCTCAGAACGTAAAAAGCATAAAGAAGATTGATAAACTTAACTACCAAATTTTTAAATTAAAAAAATAATGAACAAAATCAAAAGACAATTGGTAAACCTGCACTATTACTTACAACCTATATTGTAGGTTGTCTGTATTGTAGACAAAGGGCTAATTTCCTAAATTTATAAGGAACAGGTATAATCAGTAAAGAAAAAGATGACCAACTAAATAGAACATTGAACAAAGACATGAACAGGAAAGGCAGAAAAAGAGATACAAATAGCCAATACACATATGAAAGGATGCTCAACCTCATAAATAATTAGGGAAATGTAAACTAAAACAACATTTTAATTGATAAAAATGGCAAAAATCTAACTTTGATCGTCTTCACTTTTGCCAAGGGCAGAGAAACTGAACATTTTCACACACTTTTGGTATTAAGGTAGCTGATACAATTTGGCAACTTGTATCAAACGTTTTCATCCATGTTCCTTTCTATTCAGCAATTTCAGTGCTAGGAAGTTAAGCTACAGATATATTTGAAAAAGTCATCCATGAAATATGTTCACTGTAGTGTTGTTTTTAGTAAAAAAAAAAAAAAAAAAATCTATATATACAGATATTGTATCTATATTGATAGATGGATAGATAGATAGATAGATAGATAGATAGATAGATAGATAGATAGAAATTCTCTTTAAGTCGGGATCTAGGGAAGGATTGCTCAAGGCAAGCACACCAAAGCAAGGGCCTACATGGAGGAAGGAGATCAGACAGTAAACTTAACTTACTTTGACGTTAAATTTCTCAGCTAATGAAATTAAATCCCCATTTTGTATTTGTACCATGAAGTTTTTGTACTTTTTCACTTAATTCGGCCCCCAAAATATTTATTAGATTCCTACTATGTTCTAAACATAGTATATTATGTCTTTCTAATGGAGCTGGAGTTTGATGGATTGGTATAATCCAAACAAGCAGAAAAGGCAGGAAGGGTATCATAGGAGGACAAACAAACATGGGCCAAGGACATTTATCATGTACTTTATGAGCAAAAGTAGCACATCTGAATCGCAGTGCAGGTAGAGGGGAAGTATAGCCAGAAAATGAGGCTGCAGCCAGACTGGGCTGCAGGGCCACTGATTGGAGGTGGGAGAGGAAGGAGGTGAAAGCATTTCTAGTTTCATAGATTCTGAAAACCTGTTAATCAACAGGAGTCTGAGGAGGAAGGCATTGTGGCTGAGGGTTGGAAGACATGCTAAATTTTGGAGGTGTTGGATCTGGGGTACAGACAGGGCGCGAATGGACAGATGTCTGATTAATATTTAGAAATATGATTGGAAACTCCAGATTAAAAAAGAATGCTCCATGGGTAATGCAAGAAGAAAAGAGGGTGCAGCTAGGTCTTTAGAGAATCTCTGCATTTCAGGCCCGGATCAAGGAAGAGGAGTCAGCACAGGGATTGGAGGAGCAGCAGTCAGAGAGGGTGGAGAGAAAGTGGTGTCCAGGAAGCCACATGTGCAGCCAGCCCTGCACAGAACTGCAGGTGAGCTCTGCGGGGCCCTACGGTTGCTCAGCTTGCACACTGCCTCCTTGGCCCCATTCTCCTCCTCTCCAGCTCCTCTCTGGAGTTTGAAGTATTGCTCAGCTGTTTATAGAAAAACTCTCAACACATTCTATAAAGTAAGTAGCATAATAATCTCCTCTGTCTCAAGATTCACAAATATTAAAAGATGCAATTTCTCTACATCGCTTGGCAAGTCAGGGGCAGTGGAGCTCAGAGTTCTTCAGGCCTTAGTCCAAATGCCCAACAGCCAAATCCTAACAAGCAAATAAATAAACAAAAGCAACAAAATAAACCAGAGTTGACAAAAAGTCATGCAAATTAAATTATATTTCTTTTTCCTTTTTATGAGGAAACTTGCTTCTGACAAAAATATTGAGTTCTTTCCTATGTTTTATTAGCATGTGTTCTGTTCCCTTTTAAATTTCATAATATTTCCCAATAACTTTTATGTTCCTTAAATCCTGACAAAGCTAAGGGCATTCTTCAAGGTTGGCTTTAGTTAGCATATTAAGGGGATGATTTCCAGGCATTTCACTTCACTGACTTTTCAAGGAGTTACTAAATGTTTAAGCACTTAATTAATTCTTAAGTCCTGATATTTTGTTTAGAAAAAAAAAATTGATTGGGATTGAAATGACAGACTCTTAGACATGCCTTGGAATTTATATAAGAAACCAATGAGTTATTACGAAAATGATTTAGATCTGTAAATCGTGACTTAAAGCTGCCAAAACAAGTACACTTAAGATGCAAAGATGTTTCTAATAATGTTTTTTAAAAACAGCTGCATAAAATATATTCAAAATATGAGTATTTTATTAAATACTATTTTTTTTTTTAGAGTCAGAATACAGACCAGGCACTTAGAAGTAAGCTCAGCAGGTAAAGGAATAGATGTCTCCTAAAATAAAATACTAAAGACTCTGGAGCATAACTTGGAAGAATTTTTATAATTTTGTCTTATAAATCAACTTTTTATTTATAAGTTTAAAGAACTACTCACATTTTCACAAACTGTCAGATATTTTAATAACTGAAAAATTTAATTCTGAGCTAGTCTAAATTAAAAATGGCCTTATTTGGTATCAACGTAGCAAAAGGATAGACAAATAAACTATGGTGTCTTCATATTCCTGCATGATTTGATCACATGGACATCTATATGAAAATACCCTTCTACAATCACCACAGCCAGAGAAGAGAGTGTGGAAAATCATATGCTGACTCTTAAACATTTGCTCCTGGGAGGAACATAGAGCATCTTCACTTACATTTTCTTGATCAAAGCAAATCACATGCCTAAGTTCAAAGAAATGGAGAAGGAAGATCCTCCCATTTATCCAGGAAGGGAAGGAGAACCAGGATAGATGCATTAAGAATGAGCACATTGGCCAATCAATGAACCAAGAGCTTAATGCAATAGCTCTCAAATTTTAGTGTGTATCTGAATCACTGCAGATTTTTAAACCAGAGATGACTAGGCTTCACTCCCTACTGATTCAGTAGGTTCAAGACTGAAAATTTTGCATTTCTAACAAGTTTTCAGGAAATATTGATAATGCAAGTCCAAGGACCTCACTTTGAGAGCCGTAGGTTCAAAACATTATATCTAAGCAATCTTTTTCTATTTTCAATGGTCCCTGCTCTTAAAGGGTTCACAGTTGAAATTGGGTTAGAGTGAAAAGAAATGTTTCTAGTGAATTAAGAGAAATATTGGCTTGAAATGATCAGGATTGGCCTAGACCAGCAAAAACATCTAGAACTGTTGCATCCTACACCTTCTCCCACTTGCTGACCCTCTATCCTATCTTTTTTGCCTCTTCTTCCACTATCCTCTTCCTTGCCTTTCTCCCCTTTGACAGAGGATTTTCCTCACTTTCCTCCCTGCCCTTATTGTTTCATTCTCCCATAGATCCATGTCCAGAATCTCATCTTTTCCTTCCCACTTCATCCCCCTTGCTTCTCGGTCACCCTGTGCTCACAATTTTTGCACTCACAACCACCAGTGACCAAATATTTAACAAAGTCCAACTCCCCAGATACTCCAGTGTGACTGAAAGATTACATGGAAGGAAGTGGACAGACTCATGGGTGGGGTGGGTAGTAACAGTAGTTACGGGAGACATGGGGAGAATAATGCACACATCAATATCTCAGAAGGGAACTGTCCTGAGAGAATCATTGCTTTAGCTAGATTCACTAGTGCCATCTGTAAAGTGTTTGCTGTGATCATTGAGAATTTGAAAGATATCAGCAACTCTATGACCGGTGGGAAAATTGACCCCCAGTCAACCTAAGGTCTAATTGGGTACCTCTGCATTTAAGTCACCATGAACTCACTTTTTCCAAAATATGTATCCCCTCTAACCCATGTGGCTCTCTCCTTGGGAAAAGTAGATGCAAAATGGAGGACATATGAGAGAATACAAGGCTCAGGACCAGGTGACAAGGCAGATTGGAGACAACTGAAATGGGCAAGCTATTACTATTGCTCGCATGTCACCATCCATCACCAATCATGTGGACCAGATCTGTCTGGTCCCCCTGGCAGGCATGACTATCTATTATCAGCCCAGGCTCTCCTGCTCTCTGGTCACCTTTGCAGGTGTCAGGACAGACACAGCCCAAGAAACAAGGCATGCTTTCCCCACACCATCCATGTGCCTCAGCTCTGACCTGGAGGGGCCACCTCTGGGGTTGACCAAGCTGCACCAAATAGAAATGCGAAAGTCCTGTTTCTCCATGGTATGTGACTATAGCAGATCCTGTAACACCTAATTCAGCACTTCACCGGGGAAAAGCTATTGGGCCTAATTGGGTGCTTCTGCATGCAAGTTCCCATGAAACTCACTTTTTCCAAAATGTTCAGTTGGCTCTATAATCAGGAGTCAAATTATCAATGAGGTCTGTCAAATATCTAAAGTGCAATTTTAAATTAGATCTGCTGCCAACATTAACCTGGGGACACCCAGAGCACCTTCTGCTGCTCACAGTTCATGATCCATCTGTGGAATTTCTGAGCAGTCAGCAATTCCAGGAGTGTACAAGTTTTCAGTTTCTACATTACTTTATTATCACGTTGTGATTTTTTTATTAAGGTATTGTAATAGTTTTCCATATTCAGCTGCTAACACTGAGTTCCATACTTGGTTTCATAGCTTTTTGTCTGTTGTTTATTTTAGTTCTTGCCTATAAGTAAATTCCATTACTGAAAGCGTTAGTCCTGTTTTGTCATGAAAAAGTATATTAAAAACAACTATTAATATACTTCACTTTGGTTCTGTAATGTCAAGAATTTTTCAAAACATGTAAAAGATGGGCTGGAAAATAAATTGAGAGGAAGGGCATGTATAAAGGAACTTTCTTCTGATGTTAAAAAATATTTATTCTCCAAGCCAACGGGTAAAGTTGTACAGTTGTGTTTTCAAAATGGTGACAAGTGATAGATAAAATCCACTCTCCTGGTGCCAGTGGGACTGTTTCTATCCTATGGTAGGGGATGAATTTTCCTAATTTGCCCAAAAGCTTCATATAGGCTTCCAGTGGTCTTGCTTCTCATACAAATGCAAACTATACAGACATGTACAAAGCATAAAACCAAATCCTATCATCCACTTCCCAGGAAGTAACCCTGCTAATATTTTGGTTTATATGCTTCCAGACCTTTCTTATCCTGACTCAATTATTATATCTGGATAGGTAGACTTTTTAAAAATAGAACCATACCATAATATTCTTCTTCAACTTGCTTTTTAAAAATAGTGTCAGGAACATCTTTCCTAGAGACATGTTTACATGAAACTATATACCAACCAGATGGGAGGGGGAGGAGAGGGGAGGAAAATAAAAAAGTACAATGTTAAAAAAAAAAAAGAAAGAACCTATATGCCAGGCATTCTTCTAGAGGCTAGGGACACGAGAGAGCAATAGAAAGAAAGCCTTCGGGAAGCTTACTTTTTAGAGGAGAAGACAGAAAATAAAAAGAGATAATAAATTTCAGTTGATAGTATGTGCTATGAAAAAAAATAGTTAGTGGGATGAAAAATGGAGAGGGATGGTATTTTGGTATTTTACATAAAGTAGTGTGTTGATCAGCATCCTAACCAGGAAGGAACTTCACCCTCAAATGTTTCAAACGAAGAGACTTCAATGGAGGGGATGTTTACAGAGGCCAGGGGAGGGATACAAGGCAAAAGAGGAAAGAGGATACTATGCCAAGGGCTGAAAGGGCAAAAAAAGGAAGGAACAGGGTCATAGAAGAACCCAGTGCCAGCAGAGCTATGGAGAAGGGTCTCTGGAGTTGTAGGGATACAATTACTGCTAGAGATACAGGCCTGAAGCAAAGAGAGAGTGGGGAAGAAATACCTTGGCCTTTTTCTGTTCCCACACACTGTTATCCTGCTGGTGCCACCCATTGGCAAAACCCAAAAGGAACCAGAGAGCATGGGCAGTGGTAAGAAGTAGTTAGATTTCAGATAATTTGAAGGCAGAGCCAATAGGTTTTGCTGATTGGATATGGAGAGTGAAGGAAAGGAAAGTACCAGTTGAGACCTACACTTTTGGCCTGAGCTACTGACTGAATAGAACTACCATTATTAAGATGAGGAAGACTGGGGAAAAACAGGTTATGGAAGTTAAGAGTTTGGTTTTGACCATGTCTGGTTTGAGATGTCTAGTAGACATACAAGTGGAGATGACTAGTAGGCAGATAGGTATATGAATTTGGAGCTTAGAGGAGATATAAATTTGGGATTAATTCACAAAGAGATGACCATGAGGCTGGTTAGGATCACCTAGAAAGAGTATGACGGATAATCAAAGAGAATCGAGAATGCTATCCCTAAGGTCCTCCAACATTTAGAGATCCAGGAAATCATATCAAGACAGCAGGGGAGATGGGGAAGAGTCTAGTAAAGTAGGACAAATCTGGCAGAGGATGGCGAACTTGAACCCAAGTAAGAAGTATTAAAAAAAAAAAAAAGAGGAATCAACAGTATTCCATGTTATTGACCAGAAGAGAATATTGATCCTGATGAGAATAGTTTCTTTGAAGCAGTGGGGATGCAAACCTGATTGCAGTGACTTATAGAAAGGTTGGGAGGTAAAGAAGTAAAGACAGCAGATACAGGCAACTAGTTAAAGAAATTTTGTGATGAAGAATGGCTGTAATGGAGGAGAACTTAGATAAAGAGAAAGTTTTATAATATGAGAGACATCACCCATTTGTACGCTGATGAAAATAATCTCTGAAGGAGGTGAAAACTGATGGTGCAGAAAGGAGTGCGTGTGATTGCAGAGGCAAAGTTCTCGAGGAGGCAAGACAGGATGGGCTTCGGAGAGTCAGTGGACAGTGGAGAGGTTGTCCCACACAGGCACAGAGACTGCTGAAATGATATAACAAGCGGATGATGGTACAGAGAGAAAGGCAGGTTGAGCTGGAGGTGGGAAGGTAGAGTAGATCTCTCTGGATTGCATCTATTTTCTCAGTAAAGAAGCAATGTCATCAGCTGAGAGGGAGGCTAGGGGAGGAGGTGTTGGAGGGCTGAGAGGGGAAGAGACCATGTGAAATGGTCCATGTTGGAGAGAGGAAAACACGACTTACCAGAAAAGTATGGTATGGCTGTCCGACCGCAGTCATAATAAATCTTAAGTGAGATCAGCAGCCAGCAGAGTGGAATTTCTTGACCTGCTCCCTCTCTCCACATTCACCTGCTCAGGTGCAGGTGTGGAGTAGGTGGAGAATTGGGTTAACCCAGGGTTTGGGGGTTTCCTTTATAATGGTTGCATGGTAGTGTACTTTTTGTGTGTAAAATGATTTCAAGTTTTGAATTTGGGAGTCCAGTTAGGGTTTTTTTATCCATCATGCTAAGAAAGGTGAGCTGAAATGTTTTAACAATATTAAGCATAACTTAATCTAGGATTCAATTATACTTTTATATTTGGAGGCTTTGAGGCAATGTAGGGATGATGATGCCATTTGTAACATCATTTGATCTTTAAAATTTATACCAAGAAATAAATTTTGAAAACAAGCTTGTGAAGTAATTTATTAGTCAGTGGCTTACAGACAAACCTTTAAATAACCCCACATAGTTTGCAAGTTGGCTGGGCTCACCAGGAGCCAGGTTGAACTTGAGGCTTTTGTTCAAGTCTATGGTTCAAGTTGGGTTCAAGTTTATGCCTCAAGTCTTCTTTCTAAGGCCTAGGCTGAAGTGGCTGCGGCTACCTATGTCATGTAATTCTCATGGTGATGATGGAGCACAAGAGGTAAGTACAGAAATATGCACTTTCTCCTAAGGCTTTGGCTCAGAACTGGCACACTGTCACCTTTGCTTACATTCCATTGGCCAAAAGAAGTCACACAACCAAGTCCAACATTGATAGGGTATGAAAATATAATCCGTCCACTGTGGGAAGCACTTCGCATTTCCATGGCAAAGAACATGCATGTATCTTTTTATTATAGGAGAGAGTGAAGAACTGGGAACAGTATAACCCTGATTACTACTGGTAGGATAAGACTTCTTCACAACAAGAACCACAGATTTCAATAGATGACTTGGGTTTCATATGTATGAGAATTTGATATTATACATGATATAACCTATTTAAAATCTCGGAAACTCTCTGGACTTCTGAATTCAGAATAATTAGTCGCTGGTCTGAACCCCCATCTATCCTTTTCCTTATCTGCTAAACTGGTATTGAATTGTGTAACGGGCCCCCATGTTTTTGTATTTATGAATTGAACATAAACTAGCCCTTAGAAAGACAGCCCTTCCCTCATAATCTGGTTTTGTGCTTGGAAAATTTCTCTGTTTAATTAAGATCCTTAAATTCTATAAATTTAAAAGAACTCTTTCTTCAGGCAACTGTTGTTTTTTTTTTTAATTCAGATACAGTTTCAGGTTGGAGTCTGTCTGAAAACGGTGGAGGAGTTGGGGAGGCAAGCAGGGATGTACAAGGGACGTTGGAGATGACTGACAACATACTGGGCAGGAGGCTGTAGTTCCCAAAGTCCACTATGCTATTATCAGACACAGTTCTGTCCCCGAGGTCTTAAGGATTTAAACAAAAAGAAATGAAAAAAGAAGACAAAAAAAAGGGTTTCTTTGAAGTCTCAGAGTTGTTTGCTTCTGAATGCGAAAGTGTTGTTCTTGCCTCTTAGCAAAGTACTTTTCCTATTGATTCATCAAGTTATCGCTTCTCTATCCTCCCAGATTCAAATGGAGTCTCATTCATTGTGGTCAGTAATCTTTTTTCTTGACTAGCTCCAGAGACTATTACCTTTATATCCTTGTTCACAATTTCCTTAAGTTTGTTTCTATTGATTCTGTTATTCAATGTTCTTCAAGGATTGTCAAATCCTTGAAACTGAATTCAGACTATGTTTTTAAAAACACACATCCATTTAAAAAAAAGTGAAATGTATTTTGAAGGTCATGATGAATCACTAAACATATCATTGGATATTTTGGTCATCTTTCATTTCCAGTGAGAAAGTTTAGCTTCCTGTATTCTGTGTATTCTCCAGAGGCATTTAACTTATTTGCAATAACCCTCAAACCCTCAAACTCTCTCATTGCATTACCAAGTACAAAACATCTCACTTCTTTTTTGATCTGTAAATTTATGAGACAATAATTCTAGAATCATGGTTTGCATTAAGGCCCTGAAACTCTACATTATGGTTAGCAAGAATCCTGAGCCAGAATCATGGAACAATGCAAGGTTGAGCCAGTCAGAGACAGAAAACCTGTACTTTATGTTCTATTATTATTTAAGAAAATTGCTTGGCTTCTTGAGTTTTAAAAGAAAAAAAAACGGAATGGGCTTGTGGCCATTTTTAAGCCCTCTGACTTTAGGTTATTTACCTTAATTTAACCTCACCTTGTTACTAGCTTTTATATAGGAAAATAAACAATTGACTATACAGATAAATTTTTTTAATCCAGCTTATTAGCTAGATATTAAAATTCTCAGATAAGGCACTGGATTTTCCAACTTTGTTGATTAATTTAAGATGTTTGCTATATTAAGAGTTTGTATAAATAAAACTGTTATTTATCTCCCTCAAGCCACCCCAGCTCCCAGATATTAAAAAAAATATTTCTTTTAATGAGCATTTATTGTATCTTTTTATCTAAGTGAAAAGAAATTTTTCTCTTCTATTATCTTCCCCAGGATATAATTTCTTGAAGGTATACAGACAAATTATATTCAATCAGTTTCCAGTATAATATCCTAGGACAGCTTAATTAATTCAGTGATTATTCAATTAATAATAATTAAATGCATTTGTTCAGACTCAATCACTGATCACTTGGTAGTAATTACCTCAATAGAATGGCAAATGGAGTCAGAAATAACTGTTTGGCTTCATCTGGATTAAATTAATAGGGTTTACAATGCATTTCAACGGATAAAGACAAGAATAAATGCCTTTGGGGCGAAATTGCATGAAATGATTAAAGGGAGCAATGCTGGCCCTTATTTTAAACTATAATAGCTTTACAATTTAGTCTCTTCACCAATAATTGTTAATTCCCAATATTTTCCAATCCTTCTAGGCATATTAAAAAAGGAAAGATTGTATATTAAAAGACACTTCCTTTCTGGCCCCAAATAAGAATATAAATAAGGAACTTGAGTCTAATTACCCAGCATTATATTAGTCCCCAGAAAAAAGTAAATGTAAAGTTTTAAAACATGTTTAATCTTTTAGTCTTCTTAAAAGACTTAGACAATAAATAAAGACATAGACAAAGCTTCACTTCTTGTTGGTATAGAAAACAAATATATAGTGTACATTGTTGCATTTCTTTCAAACTTTAGAATTTAAAGTAGACCTTACTCTTCCTTTTCTTCCCTCCTCTTTTCTCCTGCTTTCCCTTCCCAACAACACAGTCCTGAAGCCATGAAGTGGGGCAGAGTAAGGTAGGCATCTGCCACTGAAGGAGAGAGATACAATGACCCAAAGCAGGTGTCAGAGCTCAAGTCAAACAAGGGAGCGACCTCCCAGAATGGCTGTCCTATGTGGGGGTCAGATCCAGAGCTAGGTGTTCTCAAGCAGGGAAACCTGGTGTAGGCTGTCAGAGCCCAAACAGGGTAAGAAGGGCATCCAGGCCACCCAGTACAGAGTGCTGGAGCCCAACCAGGGTAAACAGGTGTCCACGAGTGAGGACAGCCAAGCACAGGGTGTCTCGGCCTGAGTGAGATGAGTAGCCATGTGGGCAAGATGGGGACTGCAGAGATGCGTTACATATAAGGGGAATGAGTACATAAGTCACAGGTATGAAGAGTCAGGCTCTTCATTGTTAGAAAAAGAAGGTATAAATATGCAAAAGGAGAAAACTAGAATGAACCCTGTGATGTCAGAGTAGAATTTAAGATACCAGTGTGAACCCATGATTTTCAATATATGTGGGTATAGAGATATAGAAAAGCATATAGATGCAAATGTATCTTTATACATGCATACGAATAAAACCATATGTACATAAAGACATATTTGCGTCTTTATGCCATATATATAGCTTTGTCCACTGAGAAGTCCTGGGAACTGCCAAATTCTAATAGCAATAAACATACCTAACATCCAGATCTTGGGTTATAAATATGATTCTCCATTAGATTTCTTGGAGAAATGAATGAGTCTAGGGCTGGATCAGGGATTGTATAAGATGAGCCTATAACATCTTATATCAGAAAGCAAGCAAGTGCTCACAGAATGATGATGAAATGTCAAAAGGACATATCATGGATAATTTGAGCATCAAAATAAAAATAATAATTATAACCTGTTGAATAAAATATGAAACCATGATTTAAATAACATGTGCATTTCAAGTGTAATGAGATACATAGTTTCAAAGTACCAAACAGAGTAACAGTAACTTTCAATGGAAAAGCCAAACACCTTAATCAGAGGATCTGATCGAAGCGAACTTCATTGGCAATGGGACAAAGTCAAACTATACAGCACCTGATAGGATGCAAAGAGAACACTGTGATATTCTTACCAGCAGAACTAACCTGAATGTCATCATGAATAAACATCAGACAACACCAAATTAAGGGACATTTTACAAAATGTCCTATGATCCTTAAAAGTGTCAAGGTTGTGAAAGTCAAAGAAAAACGAAGGACTTCTTCAGGACTTAAGGAGACTAACATGACAACTAAACACAGCACATGATTCTGAACAGGATCCCTTTGCTATAAAGTACATAATTAGGATAATTGGTAAAATTTAAATGGGACCTGAGGATTAAAAGTTAAGAATGATTTAGTGTTAATTTCCTGATGTTGATGGTTATTTTGTGGTTATGTAGGAGAATGTGCTTATAGAGAAATGCACTCTAAAGTATATAGGGGTGATGAAACATCAAGGCAGATACTTACTCTCAAATTAGTCAGAAAAACAGTTTTCTGTCTTGCCCTGCACTTGCAACTTTTCTGAAAGTTTATTGCTGTTCCAAATTTTAAAATAAAATATTACATTTATAAGATATTATAAAATAAAATATTTATTTTAAAAATTAAAAAAAATCTCATTATTCAGTTTGGATTGCTGCCACTTTTAATTTTTGTACGCTCAGTATTATGCAAAATGCATCTGGAGGGTAAAATCTGATCTCAATCATCTTTTCATCCCCCAAAGTGCCTGGAACACAGTAGGCATGCAGTAGTGTTGCCCGGACAGAGAATGACTATATCGCTATTGACCTTATTTATACTTCCTATTGTTGTTACTTTTTCCTGTCAACCTTCATGATGTTTCAGGGACAATATATTAACATGGCAATGCCTCTGAGAAATATTTCTCACTTTTCTCTTATTGCCTCAATACACACCTCATTTCCCCAATAAAATTTAAATAATAGCAACCCATAATTGAATATAAGTCTATTATGCTTACAATTTAGTCATTTTGCTATTGTTGGTTAGATTTTACCTTTAGGCTTTTTTTTTCCTGTAGTATCCATCTTCTTATACATATGGGTCTCTATTTTCCTAAATTCAACTTCCACATAACCCACATCTTTTTTACATACATTATACATTAGGATCTTTAAACTAATTGTTGTTGGGTTGGCTACATTCTGAATTTTCTTATTGGCTTCCAGACCAACATTTTGAGCCATAATAATGGGGAGCTGCCTGAAGCCAGTCAGCCACTCCCTGTGGCCAGCACAGCTATCTTTGTCAGTGGGTAGTGCTGTAGAAAGAATTTGACTGTTTTATTATATTTTGCCATTAGTATTTTATGAAAAGCAGTAGAAAAGGGAAAATGGAATGGTTGATATTAGTGAAAAATATAGGTTTCATAAAAGTAATACTATTGAGACGAAGCTGGAAATCAGTAGACATGCCAAAAGCTATAGATTTTATCTTTATTCAGATTTTCTTTGGACTTAACCCAAGTGACAGCGTGTGGTATTATGCGGGGCGGGTGGGGGGAAGATAAAAATTAGAGCACATAGATACACATTTTGAAGACTGTTTAGGGTGGTATAATTAGACTTACCTTATAATAAATGTTTGATATTCAATTTTCTTTCATGCTTTCAGGAAGATTTTATATGTGAAAGTAGTAGACTGATTTTCCTTTCATGAAAGCTGACTCCTCTCTCAAAATTCAAACTTTTCCAAGGGAGTAATTTCTAGCAACCACGGAGGGACAGATAAGAGCAATCGTGGCCAAGAAATCACCTTCACCCTCATCAGTGATGCCGGAAATCTAGGCTACTCCACCCACCCATAAATTTCATACATTATAGTCCAGGAGAAGGGACCATCTGTTTTGTTTTTTGTTTTATTTTGTATTTGTTTTGTTTTGTTTTTTAGCTTTGGCCCTGGTTAAAGCCAAGATTGCCATAGATTTTATATAAGTTTTTCCCTGAGATTCAAAATTTAAACTCAGTTCTAAGGGCTGTGTCCTATCTTTCTTTTTCCCATTTTAACATAAAACGAATGCAAGTCAATAAAGATAGAAGAGAGAGAAGAGGAGGAGGAGTAGAAGGAGGAAGATGAAGAAGAGGAAGAGGAAAAAGGGAAAGGAGATGAGGAAGAGGAAGAGAAAGAAAAAAGCAAAGTGGAAACAGAGTGAAGGAAAGAAGAGGGAAAAGCTGACAGGATGGGTTAAAAAGAAAAGCAGACTTGCGGAGGAGCACAGATTTGACTTCGCGACCTCTGGACTGGCCACCAATTTGGAGTGTTCCTTCTAATTTCTCCTCTTTTCCCTCAGTCAAGAGCACGTGATCAGGACCCTGCTCACCAGGTTCCTGTCCAACTTCCAGGCCACCATGTTGGTTAACAGGGCAGTAACATTCGCGTCTGCACAGAGCGGCCCACTGCCTGAAGCATCACCACTTTGGCAACGTTTTTACTTTGCGGAAACTGGCACCTAAAAGGGTTTAATTTAAAAGAAAAGGTGGAGTTGCGAATAAAGACTTGAGACTTTATCTCAAGTCTCTAGCCTTGTACTCAAAGCTTTGTGTTTGTGTTTTTCTTCCCATTCCATAGTATCTTAGCATAGTTCTGTCTGTGTGTTCAAAGGAAATAGAAGATCAATACTTTTATTACTTAATCCCATGTAGAAAAAATTCCACGGCTGTGGTTAGGTAAAATTGAGAAACTAAGCCAAAGAATATGCTACATACATAAAGATACACAATATATAATATATCAGTTTTTTCTAGATGGTGAGATTTTAGACTGTCTGTTTCTGTATTTTCTAACTCTTCTGCAATGAACATGTATCAATCTGTAAATTTTTTAAGAGTGTAAAGCAAACACAGGAAACATGAACAAATTTTTAAAACCTCTTAACCTCTGCCCTCTTTCCTCTAGATACATACTAGAAGGTATAGCAGAAATATTCAAATAAACATCAAATGCCAGTAAGCAGAAATAATAACTACTCAGTGAAATTAAGAAAACTTGTATTTACTTCTGGGATTAAAAATATATATGCAATGTACTGTATACTTGAAACTAAGTTAAATAAATAAATTATATATGTATATATTATAATATATATTATATTATATATTATATATTATATTATATATAATATATAATATTATATAAAATATATATTATATATTATATATATATTATATTTATATCCATGCAATTCTTCTGATTATCCACTGGCTATACATCAGGTGACAAAGTATTATTGCCTATTTTAAACTAGAAAAACAATATTTTGCCATCTTCTCTCCCTCAAACACTCTGAGCCATCTGAAACTATGAAAGGCTCCATAAATAGAAGACAATTTATTTCTGGAGGAGTGAGTATCAGCCAGCCTCAGAGCACACAGGAGCGGCTGAATAAAACTTATTACTGCGCCTATTCGGTTGATATTGCTGAAGACTTCATTTATTATTTTACGACACCCTCTTTATTAGAAATTCTCTACTGTTCTTCTGAGTGCCAGGAGTGGTTTTGCTCCTGCTAAGTCAGTTTCAGGCTGATCTCCCTCTTTATATTACCTGCTGAGATGTTTAGAGCAGATCTGTAGCCCAACATGAGCCAAGAGACCCACCCTTCTGGCACACATTGCATGTACAAAGACCACTCTTAGCTTCATCTGCCCCTTTCCTATCCTAAGTTGGAACCCAGTACTCTCAACCATTTGCTTTCTATTTAATTTATTTCTTTGTATCATTTATATTTTGGTAAATAATCTTAAATCCTTTCTGGGATAAGAAAGGCCATAAATAAATAAATGTGTGTATGTATATATGAATATATGCATACACTTTCTAGTTGTATATATGTGAAGCATTGACCTTTGGCTGTGTCAGTTATGTTTTTACACCACGTCTACCTACCACAGGTAATACTCAACAAGTAATTCAAATATACTACCCTAAATTCTTGTTATTTATAATCTTTGCAACCCACAGCCCTTAATATGTCATAAGTAATTAGTGGCAAAATCATTTATATCCAAAATAACTGTTTCAGGAGCTAAATTCAGCCATGTGATCTCTTTGGCCTTGCTGTGCTGATTCACACCTCTTCGTGTGTTAGTGGAATTTGCTAGATTGCCCTCAAGAGGAAATAGAACTATTTCCTCCCTCAAGGTTCTCTCTGACTATAAAAACATCAGTGATTTTTTTCCAAAGTTGGAGGTGCGGGAAGAGCGGGGACAAGAATAAGAGAGAAAATGGGAAAGGGAATAATTTTGACATCATTCTAAGTATCTGATCATAGAAAGACTGTGTAACTATTTCTAGTTTTTGAAAAACAAAATCAGATGCAAGTTAGGTAATGGTGACAGTCATACAGCATGTTTACCACATTAGTGAGTCAATAAATGTTGACATGGGGGCTGACAGCAGGGAGACCACATTTAAGATAAGATATTCCAACAGAAACAAACAAAGAGGTGTGTGTGTGTGTGTGTGTGTGTGTGTGTGTGTGTGTGTGTGTGTGTGTAAGGTCCCTCCAAGGAAAACAAGGACCACAAGAGAGTCAAAATTTGCTGTAATGCAAAGCCCTCTTTTTGATTATAAACAAAGGAAGATCCCCAGCTTAACATTCATGAAGAAAATGTTTTCTAAGCAAAATATTCTTTTGATCTCTTAAGCTCTGATGATTACTCCTACGTTGAGCTAACACTAGGTAGATTTACTTCTAACCAGTCATCACTTGCGATGAGTATGTTTTTGAAATGCTTCAGCTCACAGGGAACATAAAATTGTGATCCCATGCCACCTTCCTAAGATGGTGGCTTAGGAAAGCAAGGAAAAGTGCTGATATGACATTTGCTTCAACTTCCAAAGTTTTGAAAGCTGTTTGTTTCTTTGTTTGTTTGTTTGTTTCTGGGGTAGTGGGGGTTGTTGGTTGGTTGGTTGGTTGGTTGGTTGGTAATGTCTGCTCCTGGCATCAGAGCTCTAGGACAGGTAGTACAGGCTGAAATCTCAGAGCTTGGCACAAAGATTCCCAAATTTCCACATTAACTAGGCATAACAAAACCAAATTTCCTAGAATCAAACAATGGGGTGCAGAAGGAAACTGAAATCCTAGAATTCCCATTTAGGCATTCGAAGAAAGTGTTAAAATATTCTAAGAAAATGTCTAAAGATATTTTATACAAAAGTTTCACAACTTGTTCCACTAAGCACAGGATGAAATGAGTTTAAAATTCCTTTAGCAGTTAGAGGCCACTGGCCACGTACATAAAGAAGGTGATAGGGTGAATAAGTGCAACGTGATCTGGCCCAGGCACAGCCCTAGTGACCGCCACCCTCTCAACAGAGGGTATACTGTCATTTGCTGTACTGTCACTGCATGCCTGGCTTCATTCTAGGCTTTAGAAATATAGAGATAAATAAAACTCCGTCCTCAAGCCCCTTGTAGTCTAGAGAAAAAAGAGAAAAATTCACCAACAATTGATGCAAGAGGCAGCATAGCATAGTGACTAAGAGTAGAGACTTGGAAGTCAGATATCCAAGTTCAAACCCTGACTCTGGTTTATGGCTTATATTAGCTGTGTGACTTTCAGAAAGTTATTTCACTTCCATGCCTCAGTTTTTCAAATACACATGCATGTGCGCGCACACACGTACCTACATACATATACATCTATATATACACATAGTTGACCCTTGAACGACATGGGTTAGAACTGCGCAGGTCCACATATACGCAAATTCTTTTCAATAAATACAGTCAGCCCTTCATATCTGTTTAACATCCATGAATTCAACCAACCATAGATTATACTGTTTGCCATCGCGGTTGGTTGAATCCATGGATGCAAGAAGCCAACTGTAGGGCCAAAAGTTATATGTGGATTTTTGACTGCACAGGGGTTGATACCCCTAACCATCCCCTCCATGTTGTTCAAGGGTCAACACACACATACACACACACACACACACACAACTTGTATGTGTATATATGCATATATTACGCACACAGAAATAAGTACCTCCCTCATATTGTGGTTATAAAAATCAAAATATGTTCATCACTTAGAAGATTACCTTGCCCTTAGTAAGTGCTACATATGTTTCTTAGATAACTAAATAATTAACAACATATAAACAAGGTCCATAAGAGAAGCATGCATGGCTCTGAAAATGAAAAACAGACATCTCCAGCAGCCAAAGGACATCAAGAATGGCCTATCAGAAGATGCCATGCTGAAACAGTGTTCATGTTAGACTCAGTAAGAACCAGTCCACATTAGCCAGATGGGCAAGTGAAAGAAGTGGTGCTCCTTACACATTTCCCCCAGTTCATCCAAAATAGCAAAGGGAACCAAACTAGAAATGAAGCAAGGTTTCCACCCAATTTAAGAAGAAATGTTCTTGTAGTTGTAGATTTAAAATTCAAGACGATGTTACATTCTATGCCTTACCATATTTATGTTTGTTCTAAAATAAAAATAATAGCTTTTATTTCTCACCAGTGAATAAAATTGATGTTGAGGCAGATGTGCCATGCCTCTCCTGGGGTTAGACGTGCCCTGAATCTGGGAAGCAGGTGGCAGAAGAATCATGATATGGAACCCTTAGAAAGGGTGACCTATTCGGGTTCAGTATTAGAAGGAAGGCTAATTGCAGTATTGGTGGTTATGAAGTGAGTGGAAGGACCTGCAGGCAAATGCCACTCTGAGCTTCTCTAGGAGGAAACTCCATAGCAGGCATCCTACAAAAAGTTTGGGCACTGCTGTGGGGAATAGGAAAAGGAGCCTACCAGAGATAATTAAGAGTGACTCAAAAAAAAAAAAAAAATCCACATGGATAGATAATACTCTGCCTCCTGGCTCTTAATGTTGAAAGCCCAGCTAAGCTCAGAAGGAAAAAATATATTACAGAACCTGGTGCAATTTCGACAAAGGCACCAACTATGACTGAGCAATTTCACCTCAGAACTGACTACCTCTGAGATGTGACTCCACAAGGCGGTGTTTCTAGGCAGCTTCTAGGAAGTCCTTTTATAGGCAGACTCAGAAATGTGGTTTTATCAATACCTTGATTATGAAGCAACCTCTCTAACTTTGGCTTGCATTAACCAAACTCATAGAAATATATAAAGTAGAATGTTAATTCATCAACTTACAATGAGAAAAGAAACTTTCATTGAACTGGAATACCAAACAATTATTGAGAAAACTATGAAGTACTGAGCTAAATATTTCACAGGTGTTGTCATATTTAATTCTCAAAACAATCTTACAAGGTAGATGTCAAAGAAACTGTTTTTGTTTTTAAGAAACTGTTATTGATATCTCTGTACCTCTACATTTTCCTGCTTCCCCTGCATCTCTATTGGACAACAGATTGTGAGCAGAAGTGATGCGGGTCCCTTCTGAGTAGAAGTGGGTAAATGTATGTTGTTCCTGCTCTGTGCTCTCTTTCCTAAACATTGGCAGCAAAGGAAACAGTGGACCAACAGACTGGAAGAAGAGGGAGGTGTTAAGGAAAAAGACGTCACAAGATCAAAGTAGCTCTGTTCACCTTTCTGAAAACACATTCTCGATAAACGAGTCTGGCCCAGACCAGATTCTAGGCCCCAAGGGAGCAGAAGGAGATAAGAGGCCAGCGCAGGTCTGCCACAGGCTATATGGAGGAGTGCCTTAGGGTGGCAGGGAAAGAAGATCGTTTCAGAGGGGTTGAGAATGGAGGAGTTTGAAGGAGAAAAGATTGTGACCAAAGTAAAAAAAAATGTGGAGATGAGGTTTTTCCAGGTGGTTACATGCTCGAGAGTACAAACACGCTAAGGGCTGGCAAAAGTGTAGAAGGAGAAGCTTTGGCATAGTCAAGGAATGATGAGGAAAAGGTCTGGATGGTCCATTAAAACATGAAAATCCTAAAGCTAAGTCAAGGTTTATGGTATCACAAATCCATTTTTCTAATATATAACATGCACAAACATGGACATCTGATACACTTGGAATCCTGCCTTATTTTCATTAGTGATTTTTTGCATCATGCCTATCTGTCATTCAGACTGGTTTATTTTAAATCCTACAGGACATAGGTTTGATATAAAACTTTAATCCAATATATTTGCCCTTATTAACAAGAATAAATCATATGGATACTGACAAATTCTTGGAACAAACAATGAATTTATATTTTGATTTTGAGATATGTGAGCATGAAAACTTGAACTCGGCTATTGTTTCCAACGAAGTACTTCCTTTTTTATTTTACCAAAGAGAATATGGGTGTTGTTACGCAGATACAATAGAGTCATTCTTTTAAAACAATGTTCTTAAGTAGTCCAGATGTTTTCCAAATTTGCTACTTTTGATTGAATTAAAAGTCCAAATACTCTCGGGATGGAGGAAGAGGGGAATAACTGTGTTACTGACTCAATAACATACGCTATTGCAATGTTACCAAAAAACACACATGAAGACTTCTTGGCTTATGTCAGGTAATGCCAGGAAATTCTATTAATAGTATGACCATCTCAATGTTAATTGATTAGTTTCCACTTAATCAATTGGGACTCTGACTTTTTGCACCTTACTTATATGAAGAAATAGTCACAGACAAAAACTGTCAATATTTACAGATGAAGTGAGCACAACTGTACGAGAAAGGGTTCTACTCCCAAAGCAAAGTTCTTTATAACCCTTGTTTGACTTTGAAATTTCTTTTACTGAGGACAAAACTTATCTTTCACAAAGAAAAAAAAAAAAGACAAAATATAAATACCTCTGGAAAAAATAATTCGCTGGCTAAAATTCACAAATTTGATTCTAGAACATTCTTAAGAGAGGGTTTAAAGAAATATAAGAATTTTGAGTTGTAGGTAAAGGAAAAGAGGCAAAAAAAAAAAAGGTAAAAATTCATTGGAATCAAATTCCCAGATGTCTTTGGCTAAAGATGTTTTATATAGTTCTCCTTTATTTTTGTACTTCTTACCAACTACCAGCCTCATCCAGCACTAAACAATCCCTTTGGAAGTTACATTAATTTCTATGATCCACTACATCCACTTATATAAAAACAAAACTATAATAGCAATCTAGTTCTTGAAAAATTGCCGAGATACTTAGACCAAAATTGTTATGCAAATGTAAAATAATGCAGTGCTGGGTGTGCTCTGATACAATTTGTTGGAAGGTCAAGTTCCCCCAAACAGGTGCACTGTTTGATGCTCCTTTCTTCTGTGCTTACCAGATTGCTCTCCCCTGACCTCAAGTCCAGTTCTCCAGAACTATTTGATATGTGTCCCACCTCAGGACCGACCAGTCATATTGATTATACCTCAAATGTGATGTCATTCTGGTCAGCTTACAAAGATGAAAAAGGCACGACTACATGCCAGAAGAGACAGGACTCAGGGTATGTAAATCGCACCTGTGTCATACTTTTCAAGATGTAGTTCACCCTTCATGTGATTTAATGATTTCGTGGAGTCGAGTGTTAGCAAATGTATGCTGCTAGATGTGTGTGATCTGGGCACAGGCATGTTATTTATACTTTCTGAGTCTAACATAACCACAGTGGCACTGGAGATTGAATCTACACCCTCTTCCCCCTGTGCTCTCATCTTTTAATTTTCTTTCATAATGCATGTCTCTGGTCTTCTATCACCAAGGAGTGCATTACGATTACTGAGTTCACTGACAGTTGGAAAATAAACAGGCAAACTTGAGAACTGAAATGCATCTCTGACCATTCTCTTTCTGTTTTGAACAAGAGAATTAATGAAAAAAAATGAGGCAAGAGTCAGAGAAATTAAAATAACCTAAGTGTTTATTTAGAGAAAATATTTCCTAATGGCTAGGTACCCTCTACCTAACTGTCAAATAATCTGCTACCAAAATGATGCAAACATACAAACAAAAACATTTATAATCATCATTTCCCAGTTTTGAGCCTGAACTTCCATTGAGAGAACAAAGTCAATTCAATAAAGGATTCAATTCTAATTTACTTTTGTCTTTAACTAAATACTTCAGACTTTTGTATTTGAATTACATAGATAATTATCTCAAATTTTCATTTTACTCTGCACCTATAACACATTCTTAAGTATGGCTTTACTTTTCTATTCTTTTGGTCAAAAACAAAATAATGTATTTAATATTTCAAAATACCTTTGACCTTGTCCTAAAAATTTCCACATAGCTTCCAGGAAGCCTTTAAAACTACTTCTATTATTTTGTGGTTGGGATCATGAGTACTAAAATTTTTAATACTATTCTTGAACATCATAGGGCTTATCTCCAGACAGCTTTTAACTGTGGAAGATACTCTTAGTATAACTAATCCACTCGGCTTTGCAAACACTATTTTCAAGCTTTAACGTAGACCACAAAATCTACCCTGAGATATAAAAGCAATATATTTTATAAACTCTGGAACTCTTTCCCCTACTTTTCTACACAGAAAAAAAAAAAAAAATCATTCTTAAATTTTTTTCCCCAGAAAATTACAAATGTACTATTTCTTTCTTCCCATCTCCTCTTAGTTGTATGGAATTTTCTCATTTGTTATGCTGAAATTCAATCCTTCAGAATTTCTAGTTTGTCCCACAGGGTTGAATGAAATGTTCAGTATTTTTGTATATATGCCTCATAAGGCAAGTAATGAACCAAAATAGAGATTTATGATAGCGTTCTCTCATTTTACATAAACACACACTCTAAAGTTTGTAATAAACCAAACTCTAAATATTCACTAAGAGTTTTACACTAAAAATAAACTATCAGAAAAAAAAAATCATATAACACCAATGTTCTCTAGCCAATGTCACAAAAGGCAGAGAGATCTAAGTCTGAAGGAGTTGGAATAATGCAGCAAATAGTTGAAGTCACTGGGATCCTTACTACTAAAATTTGACCTTTTATTTAATTAAGCAAATAGCCTGAAGAAAATAAATGTAAAGTTGTTAAAAGGGATAGTGTATGACTCAGAAACACATGAGACAAGCACCCTTTGTGGTATTTGCTAATCCTATTCTAGGCTAATTAGCTGAAGAAGCACATGGCAAATCCAAGGAAGGCTAAAGATGATTAAATGACTCAGAAGGAAAGCCTACAGCAACCTAGAAGAAACAAAGAAACTAAGGTTATTCCAGCTAGGAAAGAAAAACTTGGAGGCAGATTTCCCATCAGACTTCAGTTTATAATGGCTGTTAAGCATATCAGGGACAGACTACTCTCCAGCAGAGCAAACAGGAGGGGTCGTCATAAATATCAACACAGAGATTAGACACAAGACAGACTTCACAATAATGGGGACTTGTTAAACTTTAGCCAGGATCACCACTGTGTGAAAAGTGCATGACCCTAAGGCCCCCAAGGTCCCCGACACAGCAAAGTATCAGAATAAAAACAGGAAAGCGACTGTACAAGGGAGGAACAGAAATGTGTTTCTTGAAAGAAGCCATCTTGAGATCAGGAGGGTGTCATATCACACATCACAGAGCAAGACTGCTCGAGAATCCTAATTCCAATTTCTCCCCAAATACCAGTCCTCCTGGCAAACTCTCCTGCTCCAGTAGGCTCTAAGTCCCTCTCTTCCTCTGTCTCTCCTGCCCTCTCTTCCTCTCCCCTCCTCCCCCCTCCCC